>NC_087374.1:29585303-30185303 GCF_031761385.1 Necator americanus | reverse complement strand
CTTTATACGAATGGATATAACGTACTCAACAGTAGGAAGGTAAACATAACATATCTGCCTCGATTCTGTTGCATGATTCAGTTCAAAGAGGTAGTTGTGGCAAAACTCGTGAATAAACAAATATCAGCTTAGAGCATTAACCCATTTCGGTAGTCAAATGAAATAGTGGCACTAGGCAACCAGTCCTGTTTAAGAGACAATAGAGATAATTGCAAAAAGAGTACAATGTATTTTCGAGTTGGTGTATTGGGTCGAAGAATCAGTCGTGAGCGTTTTTTTTTCCTTAATGTTTACGAATAGAAATAAAAGGTGTTAAGAGAGTGTTGTATAACTTTTGATAAAGGAGTTTTCGCTAAATACAATAGAGGTTTTCTACTTTTGTTCTTCCAGATCACTAAAATGATAGGTCAGTTGAACAAAATGAAGTATTTTTGTCACTTTCTTCTTGCATTTCTCTCACTAATTTAGTTAGTTCTAGTTTACTAAGAGAAAAAAGTAAGTCAAGGTGTCGAGAAATAAGGGCTCCACTGAGTGGCCCCCAACCACATTTTACTGAGATTCACCTACCTTGTCACTTTGATTAAATGCAAAAAAAGAGAAAAAACAAGTGGTGTCTTTTGTCCTCTTGACCCTCTATTCTAATGAACTGAAAAAACAAGAGTCAATAAAACGGAAGATACAAAATACAAGCGTTGTGTACAGTGAGAAATTCTCTACTAAATAATGCATGATGCACTTTTTGGCACTATTGCTATGTGCACTATTGGGTTACAAAAAAAAAAAAAAAACGCTTTCTCCCGGTCTGTCGGACAGCCAGCATATGCCATGTTGGATGCTGGTTACAAATCTTTAGAACTAGTTTCAAATTGATGAAGATTTTCACGAAATTTTGTGGGTAAATTGTGCATATATAAGTTGCACTTTGAATACAAGGGTTTGAGATTGTACTCTGCTCGGTGAGTGGCCTTATGCGGATCAATTTGGACATCTTCCAACGAAAGCCGCCTAATGGGTTGATTGAAACCTTCTTCATCTGGAAAATCGAGGTTGACCAACAAGAAATAACTAGAGTAAAAATATTATATTTAACTTACCTATGTAAAGGTGATCACCAGGTAGGACGTTGGAAATTTTAGTTTCGTCAGGCCCACGGATAAGCTGCGGACAAAGAACGTACGATGTGTTGCCATGAAGATGCAGTTGATCACATGGTGTCTTAAAATTACATTTCCTTCAAACATTGTAAAGCATACTGGCTTTTTCACTGTTGAAGCAACTCTAACTATTTGCAATGTTCTTCCATTAATTGGATTTACCAGAAGTCGAAAAGATGTCCCTCAAGTTGCACCACTTCCTGTGACGAAAAAAAAAATCGGAAAATGCACCAACAAGTTCGGCAGCGCATATGTGCAGGCATCCACCATAAGGCAACACTAAAGTGTTTTGCGTTATCAGTCCCTTTAGGATGCGCCAGTGCGTTTGACTTCAATTCAGAATCGCTCGAGAATTATGAACGCATATGCGGCCTACACAATGATTTGCCAGCATCGGCCATTGTAAAAGATAAGTATTTCTGACCTCTCAAAAAAGCACGATGTCATTTCATCGAACCCAGAGAGATGAAATGCTAAGTTCGCTTGCGGACGTTTCGAACTATTTTCAAAACCTTGTTGTGTCAACGAATTGGCACCAGATCTGTTTGAGGGAATAAAAACACCGCTGTGATACGTTGGGTGGTTCTGCAAGTCATTCTGTAGGTCTCATACGCATTAATAAACCTCAAAAAATTCTGAAATGAAGTCGAACGCGTTAGCGCAACCTAAACTGATGCGGGAAGTCAAGCACTTTATCCTTTCAAATCCATCGTAGATGTCCTATATATCGTTAGGTATTTTAAGAAAAGTTAGCTGTAATGAAGTGTTAAAAATCTTGGCTCTTTCTTCACATTTATAACCGACAGGTTGACTTCTTTAGTATTCTAGATAGTTTATCACCTTCTTTACCTCATGCAGAGCTAAGTCATTGACAACATTTTACTGTTTGACTACTCAGGTAGATTTAGAATTTGGAATTAGAACCGGATTTTAGAACAATTCTAGTTGAGAAACAGTGCCCTAATTGAACAGTACTGGACTCAAACTGGACTCGAACTGGACTTAAAGTGCAGCAAATCGTTCCTATAGCACAAAGATCGCTTCTAACTGTAAAATGCAGATTGCCAAAAAGCCATCTTTCAGACCACTTTCGGTTCGTCGTTTTCTTCGTTGAGAGTACTAGATGGTACGATCTAGCTATTCATTTCCAAAAACCGCGTGTGGATAGTTTGGTAGAGTTGAAGCATTGGTAGTTCCATTTCTAGCTTCCTTCTTTGTTTTAATGGCTTTAGTCTACATGACATGAATCCTCGAAGGCTAAGCCCTAGGTTTTCGAGTCCCGAGTGACTCAGCCATCCACTCGCAGTGATGCATTGTCGATTGATGAACTATCGCCTTCTCAAATAACAAAGTCACTTGACAGTTAAGAACGCTCTTTGTGCTATAGGAACGATGTTTGCGCACTAAGCCCAGTTTGAATACAACTCAATTAAAGCGGTGTTGAGCTCTCCTCGCCAACTACCTTTGCACCATTAAACCTTACCCTAATGAAATGAAGCGAAACATAACTCACTTGACTAATTCTAGTCAACTCATACACTTGTGGTGGAGGTAAGATCACTTCGCCTGTTGATGCCTTCTGCAAACAGTTCTTTGGATCGGCCCACGAATAGAAGGACATTTCTTTTTCACACATGCGCACTTCTGGTTCATCTGAGATAAAATGCATCCAACAAATTCCAGACATCGAAAATGTGGAAGGGGCGGCAAGTTAAAGAAAATCGATCAGATTGTAGGGAACAACCAAACAACTCGTCCATATTAATTGAAAACTCAAAAAAAAAAAAAAAAAAAAACGAAGAAAAATGATCAAGCTTCTACATCACGAAAACCTAATAAAGAAGATTGGACGAGGGAAACAAACCATTTATCTGGACAAGAAAAAATGACGTCATGTATCGTTGTTTGTAGGACGACGGCGTCAGCCAAGTATTCCACGTAATTAACTTGTCAACTGGTGGAGTTGGACAAGCCTAAAAGCCTCAGGTGCTCCGTTACCGAACCTTAGTGCTCGAAAAAACAGACCTGTTCAAAGTACTCCGGATTACTTTTGGTCTTTTCCTGCAATTCCTCAAGTTCTTTTGATGTTACTGCTGATTCCTGCTGACCAATGATTAGTCCAGTCTCTTCAAATAGTTCCTGGATTAGAGGTTGAAAAAATTATCTAAGGCCCGGCAAAAATCGTGAATAAAGGTAGAAGGGTATGTCGAAGCAGACCACCTTAGGTCGAATACGAATTTCGTGCTGGGAAAGCTTACCCTCAATGCTGCAATCTTGGTTGGAGGTCCAAGCTTCTCATCTGAAGGTGTTACCACGCCACCAGGAAACACCAACGCATTCGGCATGAACTTAGCAGACGATCCACGTCGCATCACTAGCACACGTCCGGTGCTACAACTCACTAGAACAACAGTGTTTTCCTGTCGACAATTGCGAAAACATCGACTGATCCCGTAAGATGCTCCTATTCGTAGACAAAAACTCCAGTAAGTTTTTGAGAGCTGAGTTTCATTCAAGAATTTTGAAAATTTCGTGCGAGAACGTGCCCATTTCTGCCTAAATCGTAATATGCTTATCGTAACTGCGTATTGTATAATAGGGTATCCTTCATCAGAGCTTCCTCCTATCGCGAAAAAAAAAAACTTTAAAAAAGTAGGAGTGCAACTCTGCTCGAATCAACTAATATTGTCAAAATCCGCATATCCGAAAATGCAAGATCTCATCAGAAGGAAAATAAACTGAATATATTGACAGAATCGGTGATTTCGTGCAGACTAATTTCCATCTTCGTAATGAAAATACGCGAAAGCCGCTGGAGTCTAGGTTTAGTTTGAGTTAGAAGCATATGGTATATGCGAAAAGAAAACGCAAAACCGTTCCTACAATAAAATAACACCACCGTGGGAAACAAAGCGGCTAGCTTATAAGGGTAGTATGTAGAACTGAAATCCACCAACCAACTATGACAGATGAGGCCGCCTTCCATCCAACCATTGTCCTGGGAACATCACATTAACTGTTTCCTATTATTCGATTGTAATTAAAAGAAAAAAAAAAAGAGAAACTGAAAGCGTAGTGAAGTGTAGTGAGTGTCACACAGAATCTGCTGTTTATTTTCTGTGGTCGGTGCCAAACTGACAATATCTTTTGAGTGAACTCACTTAGTATATATAGTGTAAACTAAGTACACTCCTCTATTCTTCTGATTTATCTGTTCACCTTAGACAATTTCAAGAAAAAGCTTTGAGCAACTTTGACCCATTCTCTCAACAGCGGAATTACAAGGCGTTTAATGAAAAAGCATTTATTCAAATGTCTTTAATAGAATTATGCTAAGTAGTTGGTATCTAAGAGGAAGTTATCACATTTTTGGGTACTGAGATTACTATCACATATTATGTAGGGTACTCCAGTAAGATCATGCCTTAAGTAGTACACGGAAGCATAGCGAAGGTACAAAACAAAAGAAGTTAGAAACTGCACATTAGAAAACAACGCAGCAAGTAAGAAAAAACATGAGTAACATGAAAAACTAAGAACACAGAAGCATAACTGTAATTATAACAAAAAAAAAAAAACCTCACCCAATTTACAGGTAGCAACGTTGCTCACAATGCACATATTATAAGCTTCGAAGAATTAGAAATAGAAAAGAAAGAAAGAAAGAAAAGAATTAGAAGCTACATTAACCAGAGGCATCGAAAAGACGATCGATACTTGATTCGAGAGACTCTTTCGTGTATTTCAACTGCTTCGAAAAAAACTGCTCTCCACAGTTATCGATCTTTTGAAGCAAAGAAGCATAGGAAGGCATAAGAGCTCTTTTAACATGTTCACAAACGATTGGTCGTAACTTCAAGTCTGCTATACAGTAATCTCGTTGCACCGTAACGGTCTGATCGAATTCACGTGTGAAATTCTGAAATTTCAAAAATGAGGGACAATAACAGTGGGGAAAGAATGATTTAGAGGAAGAATCGGAATCGATAGCTATTAGAAAGAGAACAGAAAAAGAGTAGATCGAGCGAAATAATGTTTATGAAGTATGTCTATTACTTCTTCCTTTTCATTACAATTTGGTTGGCACAGATCTGTTACGTTTCACTTCAATTTTTTTTTAAGTCTTGGATGCATCAAATCTGGAACCTCTGGTCGAAGCATTTTAGACCAACTTTTCGAAAAAAAAATTGCGGATCTATAAGTGCAATATGAAAATGGTAAGCTGGATAAAATCAATAGCGTATCCAAAATACAAAAGCGCATGTGACACGGCTTTGAAACCAAAGGATCAAAAAAATCATACAGTTTAGTCTTGAGTATTATCTATATAGGACGTTTGAAAAGACACAACATTACGCATTTTCCAAATCGATGCACAATCATTTCACGGCTTTTCGAAGGAGGTCAATATATGATGTCGAAACACACTCAAAACAGTATTTACTTCAAAAAAACTAATTGGATCCAATTTTCGTAGTTTTCGCATTTCGTAGAAATGTCGAACGCAATCCTTCAATGGTTCTATAAGCTAGAGCATGTCAACGCTTTTGGGTATATATTATAAATGCTTCACCAAAATCACGCTTTAACTTACCGTCAGCATGTTTTTGATGGTGTTTTTGTCATCGATGACCCGCTGAACCCCTTGAAGTGTTGATACACACGGATTCCAGCTGAAATAGCCAGAATATTCGTCTGAAGCTACCTCGCTCAGGTACTATAAAGAATTTTACAGTTATACCTTCTCATGTAATGATTAATGTACTGCTCGATCTCTGAGTGGTAGAACGACAAGATCTGCGTATTTTGCTCATTGATTACCGGTAATAAACCATCCTCATCATCTTCCAAAGCCTGAAACACCCACTTTGGAAACCGAAGGGAAAAATAACATGAGGAGCGAGAAAAGTAACCTTTGCTATGTAATTGTAGTTATTCAAGAGAAAGAGGTTAGAGAGAGCTGAATCGTCATAATTTTCACTCTTCTTCTTTAAAGTCGTTCCCAGTGCCGATAAGATACGCGCTAAAGCGAGTTATCTCCTTGAGCAAGCACAGTTGAAAAAAAAGAACAGGTTGGAAAGAGCTGAATGAAGTACCAAAAAGTTTCGGGAGTAGTAGAGCAGAGTTCGTTCCATGAGGGGCAGTCATCATCAACAACTGTTGCGTAACTGTATGGCGGTGAACTGTCAACGCTGCCAAGAAATTCACAGTCTAAAACTAGGTGGTACCAAAAAAATGAGGAAAAAAATTCTTCATAGAAGGAAGTAAATCATTTGACTTAGCTATACACTAATTACGAACCGTGTTCCATACCAAAATGTTTAAAACGTGGAATAATATATTTGTTCTTAAAGAAATAATTGAGGAAAAAAACTGGAAGAATGTCATCAGAAAACAATGTTTAACATTTGAGCGTTGAAATGTTTGAAAAAGAAGTTAACACCTTTCAGAAACACTGACTACATAATCTGAATGGCATTCGCATAGTTCTGCTCGGTTATGAACAGCGAATTTGAAGACAAGAAAAAAAAGAGGAACAAACTAGTGAAAAATAATATTTCAACTAAGAACGTACTCACACTAACGGTAATTGGATGTACGTTTCCATCAACAGGAACGAACTTATTGCTATCGTTCTTTAGCTTCTCTACGAACTCGTTGATATAAGACGAAGCTTTCACTCGTAAAAGTCGCATCAACGCTTCAAAGGGAACATCACCCATGCTATTCTAAAGTTCAGAAAATCAAAAAAGAAATGAAACAAAAGAAAATGGAAGGACAAGTATTTGGACCTACTGTAGCTAGGTTATGAAGACGAGTTTGGTGAGCAGAAAGAAAGCGTAGTAACGGCAAAAGCGGCAGGACACCTTTGTCACTTTCTTGTACTACACGTTGAATGTGTCGAATTACATAACCGAGAGGATTTGCTACGAGCTCTCGAAACACCTAAGAAAAAACTTACGAGAGTAAAATAAATTCCTTCGAAAATCAAGTTACCTGAGCTCGCCGTGTTGTATCTGGAATAGTCTTAACCATGATGGCTTCTTCAACCTCTAGCAGTGCAAGCAAACATCCTGCCATAAGAAGGGCACCTTCCGTTTCTCCACTATCGGAATCCACAACACGTTTTTCTCTTTCACCACGACCTGTCGCTTTTCTGAGCACACTAAACTGAATTCTGAAGCTACTCAAAATGGAGACCAGGAATGGCAGCAGTATTCTTTACTATTCTAGAAGACTATCAAAACATCAAGTGATGTCCTAAGAAATATTTTTTCTTTTACTCCATTGACAACGATAATTCTTCTAGTCAGCAAAAGTAAAGCGCTGATAAGAAACAGTTTTGAACAGGAATAATTTTACAAGGTTCTGCTCGCTGCAAAACTTGTTTAGTAACAACGGTGCCTATATTAAAGGCATCACCCCACAAATCTGAGGTGGTGCAGATTTTAGGTTGAGTATTCGTATACGGGATAGTAGATTATGGAAAGGAGGGCGATTCCATCCATTTCTTCCTAATTGCCGTAAAAAACGGTCCGGAAGATGCGGCGCCGCACAAGGCTGGCGCGCTCCAGTCGAACTCCTTGTAGAAAATAGCGCGCCAGAACGCCCTAAGCCGTATCTTCCGGGCCGTTTTTTACGGCAATTAGGAAGAAATGGACGGGATCACCCTCTCCCCGTAATCTACTATCCCGCATACGAATACTCCACCTGAAATCCGTACCACCTCAGATTTGTGGAGTAATGTCTTTAAACGATGAAGCTGAATAAACAGTGTCTGCTCAAGTGCCCAATCAAAAAGTAGGTTTGAAGGTAAAAATTGACGGAATTAATACAGCGTGTTTCCAGATATACAGCATATTGACTTTGATCAAAATGTTGATCATATTAATGTTAGAACCTTTAAAGTATAATTTTAATCTCCTCTTACAATAAAACTAGATTCGTGGCAAAGATCAAATATCATATATACATGTTAGGGCACAAATTTTGATTCGATTGATTTAAATTGGTAGCAGAAACTGTAAATATTGAAAGAGCAGTGTTTGAAATCCTTATAAAGCCCTCTACTACATGATTCTCTTTCACAATTTTACAATTGTTGCGTAAAATTGCAAGAGTCAGTCTTGCTATGTAAAATTCAGGCGAAATTCTAGTGAGCTCTCTTCCATCTTGTTTTTTTTTTTTTGTTTTATGGCACACCTGCAGGTGTTTCCGATAAGTAAATAAACAAATAAAACGTCATAAGAAAGAGTTCCAATGGAGGAAAATTTCGCAATTTCTCTTTACTTACGGCAAATTCTAATTTCTGGCACGAATCCTGGAGAAGGTGCAAAATAAAAAAGAAGGAAATATAGCAACAAAAGGTGATATTCTCTGACGGTCAAACTTTGCTTCGAATGTTGAAAGTAAGATGTCGTATAGAATACAGTTATGCCACTTGTAATTCTTAAGGAAAAAAGAGTACGAACTTTTTAATCGCTCCTGAACGTGAATGCACCTTCGCATATAACGTGGCATGATGTTGAGCTACAGCGCTGATCGTACGCATCATATTGTCTCCTCTGTAACAATGTCAACAAGTGTGACCGCATGTAATGTAATAAAACATTAAAATTAGAAAATGTCTAAAAAAGTTAGATGTAGCGTTAAAATGTTACCTTATTTTCGCATAGTGTGTAAGAAATCGTGTCCTTTCGCGGTCGAGAAGCCAAACACCAAGTCTAGTCAGAGCGGACATGTCACGAAACGTTTTGATATCTTTTGCACGAGACCCCATTAGTTCTAAAAATAGTATGAAAATCATACATTCAGGAAGCCTTAAAGACAAGCATTGTAGTTCTCCTAGCGGAGCTTTACCAGGTCAATTCACTACATTCCCAACAAACGTTAGCAGAACAGCGGTGAACAGAAACATAGAGTTTTGTTGCGCAAAAAAGAGATGTAAGTCTGTAGCTAAGCAAAACGGATAACCGATGAAAAAAAGAAGAATAAGTGAAACCGAATATGTCTTTTAGAGCTACAGAGACCACTTCATAAACCCTTACATACTGGTTCATTGACAACATTTCACTATTGGGCTAAAATTTCCCACGACTTTAGGCACAGTTTCGTCGACTACCAAAACTTATCGACTTTTGGTAATAACCAAAGAATAGGGTCGAAAAATGCTTCAATGATAAAAAAAGAATCGAAAAAATCCCATAATAAACAAGCATTACAACTTTCGATAGTAGATTTGCATATAAGACAACTGTGAGTAGCTTCAAAAACGGTAGAGTAAAAGGAGAGAGAGAGGGCGAATGAGGAAAAGACAATCTTTCCAGTGACTTATAGTTCACTCAAATCGCTGGCTAACATCGATAATGAAATCATAATTGTTTTTTAGATATTGTGATCAAGGTATATCGGTTACAAAAAAAAGAAAGAAAAAAAGCTAGTCAGGCATACCATATTGATCATCTAAACTCTCAATGACAACCACAGGATCAGCTTGAATTGTATTCTTTTGAACTACCGAACGATATTCAGACTCCAACACAGTATATCCAGTCTCTAGGTTCAGTTTCTGAAACATAAAGATGAATACAAAGGTAGGTTTTCAAAAAAAAAATTGAAAAACAAAATAAGGAAACAGCAGTATAATTGTAAATGAAAGAGAAAAAGCTGCTGTTAACCATGTTCTCTGTTTGGTTATGATAATTCGGATGAGATTCAAAGAATTGGATAGCTTGTTGAAGGCATTCCATATTTTCAAGATATCCCTCCAGATCGTGGCTCGGGTTTCCATCTCTGTATAGAAGAACTCAGAAATAGAAAGAAAGGAATAAGAAGACAAAGCAGACTGGAAAAAGAAAACAAATGCAAAAAGAAATGCAAAAACGACGTACCGAATCGAACTTTCCAGCTCGTTTGTTCGTCCATAAAATTGGATGGTAGTATCTATTGTTTTGATTAGCCGTTGAATATCTGAATACAGAAAAATGACATTGCTCATATCAACCTTCGAAAATGGTCAGATGTCACACATTTTTAAAAACCATAATCATACTACTAGAACAAACTTTTTTGTTTTACTTGAAGTCGTCCGTTCACTTCATGCATTGGTAACACATTTTCCTGAAGTGATGCAAGGCGAGCTTGGAATCTATCGGTAATCGATTCAATAGCCTCACGAAGCTGATCACTTTTCTTGGTGTTTGCTTTAAAATTCTTCAGCCATTCTTCTTCCTGAATTACTGTGCTACCTCGCACAACAAAGAGTTTGTTAAATTTGCGAGTGAAGTTACCGTAGCAAGGAAAAACTAAGAGACTGCAAGTTCCTCTGTGAAAAAAAAAAGAAAAGTCATACCATAACAGAACAGAAAACTGATCAGAATGAAATTTTCGAAATTTTGTGCTTAAAAGTCTCACATCAGCGACTTCAACACAACAAGATAATTCCAATTCCCTCAACCAGATTTTTTTTAAAAATCAAACAAGCTATTTTTTAGCTACCAGTCGCTGGATCTAAAACAAGATTTGCTTCAATAAAACAAACAGACGCACCTGTACTAGTTTCTTGTGAATCACTTCCGCACTCTCGGAACACATCCCGGACACAGGTGAGCGTGCGCCGTCGCTCTAACGATGAACCATCGCTTGCCCAGCTGCCGGAATACCGTAATCACACCACGATGACATCGCAGGAAAAGGTCCCCCATATCCTCGCATAATGTCACTCGTTTTCATTTTAGCAAAAGCGTCAGCAATATTAGTGTAGTATCGAATCCACACATGGGAACAATCTATCATTCCTAATTGTGTCTAGCTGAGCTCGGACGGAATAATTCCCAAAAAAAAGGAAACTTTGGTCTTCGAGAATTTTCTGCTGGCCCGTTTGGTTTTTTCGTTTGGTGATGCATTTACATATTCACTTCTAGTAGAGTGCTTTGGAAGAAAAACCGGTCAAAATCATGAGATTTTCATGCTGGTACATTCCATCATGTTTCTTAGGATTTGACTGAGGAATAGATTAGATGCCTCGCAATGGAACCTTAGCCCAAATTCGCCCTTAGAGAGAAGCCAACCTCGTAACGGTTGGAAAGTGCAGTGTTTTGTGCGTCATCGCTTACATGATGTTATACTTTAAATCAGAATATTTTGACCCGACTATTTATTGGAAATGACGAACATCACACACTCATTCGATTATTGGGACATCTTCAAGACATTAAATTCCCTTAATTTCCCTGGCTTTGCTCCATTCAAACTGGTAGATAGAGTAAGCGGCTGCGATCGAGGCGGGACCTTACTTATCTCTGCAGTCCTACTGCAGAAAAAGAGCAGTACCACTCAATCTCTAAAGTAGTCTTTCATCGTGGAATACATGCGACATGGCGTGAAACTAGTTTAAAACTAACTAGTTTAAAGCGAATAACGAAGCTGACGATGTCGGAATTCCTCATGAAAGAAGACAGGATTCGGGAGAAGATTACGAGTATGCGCGTGTTCACGCTTAATTCTATCTTATCCTCCTGAAAAGCGGTGTAGGAAACGGCTCGCGGACGCAACGCATGCAGGGGTGGCGCTTTGTAAGGTGTCGTCGGAGATTCCCACGCCGTTTTTCAGGACATTTAGAGGGAATTGCGCGGGACCACGGTTATATCGGGGATTTCGTGATACGCTGCTTTTAAAAACTTCATCTTTCTCCCGCATTGATTCCTTTTCCCTGCGCCATCAAAAGACTCTGTAGGCAATGTTACTACACTAGTGTCGAAACGAAATGAAGCATCGCTCAGTTGCGTAAGCGGCTGCGCTCGAAGCGGCGCAGTGGAGCGTAGCGGCCAGTATCAAGGTAGGTGCCCTGGTTTCTCTTTGCTACACTTTGCGATGGTCCCAGCCCGAAATAGGCGAATGTGTACGGCCTTCATAAAGGCTAACCCAACCGCCTTTCATAGGGCCACCAAGTTGCGAATAAAAATCGAAAATGTGTGAATAAAAGTTGTTGCATGCTTAGTGATCGTGGATTGATATGGAATTGTTTTCGGTTCTTGTTTTGATATGATTTAGTTATTTATTTCTCGTGAAGTTGCTCGGAGTAAAACGTAGTTGGAGGTGGCCACTCACTGGCGCCCTTATTTCTGGAAGTAAATAACTCAATCAATCGGGGCCCTAAGAACTAAGCATTAGTTTTAGATGATCTATGACACATTAGCTAAAGTTACTAAGGGAAAAAAGTAAGACAGATCGTCCAGAAGTAAGAGTGCCACTGAGTGGCTCCACAACTACATTTTCTCTCTTGTTTGGAAGATGTGGTAAAGTTAAAACAATAGTAGTTCCAGCTCTGTCTTCCTTTTTCTTAGTAGCTTCAATCTATATGTCGTGAATCCTCTAAGGCTGATGCTTAGGTTTTAGGGCCCCGACTGATTCAGCTACTCAATTGTGCTTCGTAACCTTTATTGCGCTCTGAGTGCAGGTACAGTACTGGCACAATGGAATGAATCATCTCAAATAATCGGACCAAATACAGTAGGAAAGCAGTTCGATTTGGGTGCGTCAAAGTGTCCCCTCCCTCCAGCTACACTTCACCCAGCGAAAGTACTTCGCTTTCTCGAATGTGTGCGACTTTTCAAGCGTGCTATTCATGTTCATTTCATGCTATTTGCCCGAAGTAGTGTCGCACTAAGGACGTGATCATCGTTCACTCTGTGAACGAAGGTTTCAGTAAGTTCTGTTTTGTTTTGCTTTCTGAACCCGATAACTAGCTTTTAGTTTGATTGCTGCAATCATTAGAAGAGCGCTGCATGTTGATGTAGGCAATGAAGATAACCTCTCAGGTATCACAAATCATTCGACTATATTAAGGTATGGTTGCGGTGAGGTTACTTTCAGTTATGCCTCCGACATTCTACTCTATGGAGATTGTTATTGTAATTTGCTTTGCGACGATGACGGATTTCGCTACGTCATCTAATACTACGGCAACAAATAGTGACTCTACCACTATGGAGCCGACAAGCACCGCCTCTTCCACTGGTACGTCGTCGACGAGCAGCACCTCGTCGACCACAATGTCGTCGGTAAGCACCACCTCTTCCACCGGTACGTCGTCGACGAGCACCACCTCGTCCACCAAAACATCGCCGACAAGCACCACCTTGTCCACCGATACGTCGTCGATGAGCCCTACCTCGTCCACCACCACGTCGCCGATGAGCCCTACCTCGTCCACCACCACGTCAATGAACACTACCACGTCTACTGCCTCGTTTTCCACCGTTCTCCCGACCGTCACTACGTTGACAGACACTACCTCGTCCATCGTCATGTCGACAGGCCCAACCTTGCAAACCATCTCGTTAACCAGCACGGCGTTATTCAACACAACACATCAGATATCGGTTACAACAAAAGGCTGGAATGCAACAGCAATCCTCGAACGCTCCGTAACAAATTACAGAGACAATTACGATAAGATTGAGCTGCCGTATGTGCCCCCCTTAAAGATAGAAGAATTACTCAATAAATGTGTTCATCCAAAGTTTCTGCTAAATACAACAGTAAGTACTTTGATTCAGATTTGCGAGAGGTATCCCCGTCATTTTGGGCACGTTTTCAGGTTCCTCCTCCGGTTCCAGGTTCCACCTCCATGTTCGTGCTAAGGCGATGCATGTTTTGGAATTTCACGTCTGAAAAGGACTGTGTTGAACGCAAGAATCGATTTATAGGCGTTATGCTGAGGAATGAAACCGCAGTTGTAATTAGTAATGTAAAGAGGCATTTTCTTCCTTCTTCCGAAGCCATCAAAGAAACTGTGGAGGTATAATTTTCACACTTTAACCAGATCACGCTTTACATTACCTGTCGATCTCGATTTCGAAAAAAAAGAGCTTAGGGCATACACTCTTCAGTTTTTCTTAACTTAGAAGTCAAATAAGAGAAAGTAGTCAGGAAGTTTTCCCCGGCTCGAAGACCAAAGCGTCGGTTCTGTAGGATAACGAATGTGGAAGGAAATTCTCTCAATGTTAAGTAGTTGTAGTCAATGTTGGAGTACGGAATAAAAAAGAGCCGACTTCTTCAAAAGGTGTATCCAGACACTGCAAAAGAACATTCTTGTTGTAATGGAAGGAAAAAGTTTGCCTTCGCACTCCCAAAAAAAAAGATTCATTTACAACTCTACGTTTTATTCGTACTTCTGATCACAATCTGTTGAAGCGTCAGCTACAATGTGATCACGACAACGAGTGGACGTCAAGGACTTCAATGTGGCATAGTAGGAGAGAAATTCGAGGAAAGTTTATGTTCTAGACAGTATAGCAGCAAGATGTGATGACGAAGATGTGTTCAGCAGCGCAACATCCACACAGTTGAATTTCGTGGTCTACATCCAAAAGCTGAAGAAAAAGTCCAGTAGAGATGAACGAGTGGGAGAGTAGTTCGAGAGGACCTCTAGCCGGGTCTCAATGTTGAAGCCGATGAAGTCTTTCTCGAGGTTCTTTCGGACGCAGAAAGCGAATATAATGCGAATACTCAGGTCAAAACGACATGAATCACGTGTTTAGTTGGGGTGCGTTTGCGTTCGCGCTCGGTAAAGGGTTTTCAGTTGGAATCGAGGTGGGACCGTTGCAAACTGCAGCGATGGGTGGTGCCAACAAGGGTTTCACCACGCTCCCAGCCGCTACGCTTCACCGAAGCGCCTCGAGAGAAAAAACGGTTCGAAAGAGCATTTCTGCCTACAAAATCAGTTGCAACGCGCCACCTTTGTGCACGTGCCACGTAAAGATGCGAGCGATCAAAGATCAGTGACTCTTTTTCAGCAGACTATTCAAGTGAAACTAGTGAACATGCTGCTAGGGCGACTGAAACGTGTACCTCGGACGTACCTTTAGAAACCGGGACGGTGTCCACGTTTTTTTTTTACTGCGATCAGGGAAAGATGAGCGAAACCACACTGGGCTTCGCAATAATCTACCCGAACTCTGCGTTTTCGCTATGGGCTTCGCTCCTCCCCAGAATCATGATACGCAGCCTTTAGGTTACCCATGATAAGGGGTTATGGCTGATTTTTTTTTTTGGAATGATTTTATTTATCACATCGATGACCAAGCAATTTTTTGCGTACGTGCCGCATGTTTTTCCGCGTATTTTTTCTTTGCGCGTCCCGTCTGCATCGTCAAACAATGTACCAAAAATAAATAAATAAATAATACCACTGATCTGATAAATCTTTATAAACTGTTTATTGATGGTGTCCCCAAGCTCGGAAAATGTCCTATGCGGCAAAAAAAGTGTCTGACGGCATCGGAACATTGTCATCAATGGGTTATATATACTGGATGGATTATGGATGTATTCATTCTCAGCATGTGAAATAACCCAAAAAGTTGGCCCGGGCGGAACGAAAATCAGGAAAAAATTGATAAAATCGGACTGAATTGCTCCAACTACCTTTGCACCGATTGAGGAATCAATGAGAGATTTCCGCATTTTTTCCTCGGTTTGGAATTCATGGTAAGACAGGCATCATTCGTTCAACATAGATCGACAAAAGGATAACTGGTCTGCGCAGACACGCTACCGTAATCCTCGTCCACGACAGGTCATCACGAAGCAGCAGAGTTTTGTTGTTGCGTTGAACGTGTCACATTAACACGGAGATCACATAGTGGATCGATTTCTATTCTAAATTTCTATGAAATTACTCTATTTTGCTGTTTGTTTCCTATATTTCTCTATTTCTCTACAATTTCTCAGCTTTTCAGTTTTGTAATGTCATTAGAGTGAATGTCTCAGGACAGAAATGTCTTTGCACAGAACGTTGCGACTATAAGGTGAGACGATTTGTCGAATTACTTTGCTTTCATAACCGCTACGCTTACACTGTTGAGAAAGTTAATGGACACCTTAATAATTGTTCGATACACCTCACTCCTTTCTTGATAGTTCCTTTATTTTATTTTCTTATTCGCTCGTAAATACACAATCTGAAAAAGTTACAAGTGTTGCTGCACCGCGGAGCGTAATCCACTTCGCAGTAGTAGAGGACTACGTAGACGAAAAATAAGAGATCATGCCTCAAAATGTGGACAAATCGTATTCATACAGAAGAGAAAGTACTAGATGGAGTATGATAAAATTTTACTTGAGGCAAGGGCTACGATTCTTCTAACCACATCCAGTGGTTCTCCATTTGCTTGTTTCCTTTTAAATTATACCATACCCTTTTAATAAGTTTCGAAATAATTGGGCATCTTTTCGCATTATTTGTGAGTCAAATTTGTCGATCACACCTCAAATTTTGCAATACTTCGAGTGGAAAATGAGTTTACGAACCGTGCATATTCATTAAATTGTGATGATCTTTTTTCTCCCTGTATGGGCCTGAATGAGATATCGGTCGAACTGCAGCTCAGCCTAGTGTTTCCGATCGTCAGTAGAGCCTCTGCAGGACCAACCTATTCTTCGCTATTCCATTTTCAGAAGTATTGCCTGAATTGCCTATCAGCGTTCTGTCACCATATCTTCTTTCATCACCTCAGTCCTTCACTGACCAGATTGGATTTTGCAACTTATGTATCTTCTCCGGCACCCCTCAATGCAACACAAGTCACTGTTCAAGAAGAGTTTAGACTAAGTACCAGACCAAAGAGTTACATAATCATTGACATTATGTTAACACTAGTGTAGCCGTGTAGGGACCACTGTTAGCATTGAGTAGGTGACCATGTGCATCTGAAATGCATCTGAGATCAAAAGCCACAAATGAGAAATCGTGTAATATTGTCAGCTTGTGGATGAACTCAAAAACAAACAGGATCCTGTCAGGGTTTCAGTTGCACATCCAAGTCGTGTCATAGAGGGTCACAGAGGTTTGCCGAGATTATCGCTTGCTCCTTGTCCTGACCTTTGTCGACTATGGGAATGCCGTCGACAGCGTTGAAACGGTGGAAACATCATAGGTGTGCCTAGAAAGTTCAACGAATATGGAAAGCGAAAGCGACTTGAAGCGAGAAAAGAACAGAACGATGAGAGCAGAGTGGGCAGAATTTATGCCCATCAAAGAGGATTCAGATTCACTGGCAGACCTAGAGCTGACAGAGCTGAGCGTCCATCTCTCCGGCTAGACGATTCTTCTAGCGCTCTCTTACGCAGCAGTGGCGTGGGTGGGCACTATTGCCATGCTTAGAAGCTGCGTTCTACTAACTGTGCACTTTGAGATGTCTTCTGAAGTTTACCCGGTACAAACATCACCTAAAATGCCTTTGAAGCTCCAACTTCAAAAGTGTCTTTCCGCCGCAACCCAGCGGAGAATGTATGGAAATCCAAGCATAGGCGAGCCGATCATGTCATTATGAGAGTCGACGACAGATGGAGTAAAAGAACGCTGTAGCGGATCATAGGTATGCTAAAGGTCCTCGGTTGAGAACACCATCGAGTTTGGCCGATGTGTTCGCTGAACGGTTGAGTTAACTGAGAGCTCGAATGGATGCGGTTTGAGGACAACGTCACTCCCAAGACGTAAGTGCATCATGAGTGATGATTTTAAGAGAGAGAGGAAGGACTGAAAAGATGTTGGAACTTGGACGTTCAAATGAAGACATGCCGTCTAAATACCTTTGTAAATTTTATCGTGGACTAGTTGTTTTTGCAGATTTTTGGGCGGCATTTCCACAACTCTCTTCTGGTCTTGGAGACTGCTTTTTAGCGCATATGCTCTTCGTTTTACAGTTTACAGCTGCTGCTTTTGCGACCACTCTGGGAAATCACTGGTTTTTGGATTTTGAAAAAGTATCTCTTTCTTTGTAGATGTCTGCACTGGACCGTCTAACTTTCATCTTTCATTTTTTTCAAGAAAAAGTTCTTTATTTCAAAGATCGAGAAGAATCCGGTCCTTGCTTCTTCATAAGAAAGCTGAAATACTGCTCTAGAAGAACTCGTTCCAGCATCCCTGATATGGTAGCTGTATTACGTAGTTCTCAAAGGTGTTTTTGAAAGGTTTTTTCCTCTTATTCAGAAGAAGTTACAGTGCATAACAAATCGATGAATTGGTAACGATTTTGCGAGTTGAACGAGTCGAAACTGTAGACGATGAATTTCTTGACGAGCTGTTGTACATCCTCCTTGAAAAGTACTAACATTAGAAGAAAAAAGTCTAACTCTGTTCAGCGCCAAGGACAAAATCGACAAAACCTACCTTATTGTCTTTCTTGAGTTCTTTTTGAGCAAGGGAATGACAGGTGCAATGATATATATCCTCTTGGGTGTTCCTTGCCCTCTGCATGTGAATCTTCTCATGTATCCGTGAATAAGATTCGTAGTGCATTGCAGCGCTGCTTCTCACCTTCAAAAGTTCCTCGTTTTGGCAAGTTCTTAATTCTCTACTGCTATTAGTGCTTTTGAGCAACTTATTTCTGTTGAATTTGTTTGTTTCACTTTTTTCAAAGGCAATAACTCTTTTCTGTTTTGAAAAGAACGGGCTAATCTTCAAGCTTCGATCTCCGTCAGTAGATGGAATCCAGGACGTACGCATGTATCGTGGAGAACCTCTTGTAATATCAGAAGCGCTAAGAGACGTCGGTCCACCCGACTTCTGTGAAAACAGGAAACAAAAGAACCTGGACAACCCGCACTTTTACGATAGGGTCAAAACCACATGAAGCATGATGCAGTTGCGTGAGCGACACGAAAAGTGCGATGAAAGTAGGTGTTAGTTTTGAGGATCATGGTGAACCACAGTGAGGGCTGATGTCATCATGGTTTCAGCTTAGATTCCCTACCGCAATCTTCAGAAAATTGCTTGGAAACAAAAATATGTATCATGATACCTTGATCTCCTTGACACCCGTTGATCTTCGAACTGGCCGAGCGGGCGCCAGTAATTCTTCCATTTGTCCCGATCGCGTGCCATAGTAGCCCAGTGGTTCCTCCTTTCACGTGGGACACGAAGAGCATCATAATTTTCTTTGAAGGACTTCGTGAAGAAATCTGATCATCGGGTCGGTGGTCTTCCTGTAGTGCGCTTAATATCGCGGGGAACCCAGTCGCTCACGGCTCTGGTCCAACGGTTGTCGTTAAAGCGCATCACGTGTCCGGCCCACCTTATTTTACTTTCCTTGGCAAACGCGGCGGCGTCTCTAATCTTCGATCGCTGACGTAGGAGAGAACTTCGAATCCCGTCCCACACTTGCGTGAAAAGGGATACTCCTAGCATCACTCTCTCAATTGCGCGTTCAGTGACGCTCACCGCGTTTTGTTCCTGCTTGCGAAGTGCCCAGGTTTAAGCATAGGTCAAAGCATGAAGTACGGTGGTGTTGAAGAGGTGAGCACGGAGCGAGGTGTTCCTCGTCTTCTTCACTACATCCTCGATGCTCTTATACGCTCCTCGTCTCCTCCTGCCCAGCTCGGGGGTCAGGTCGTTCATCATGTTCAGTTCCCGACCCAGATAAACGTAGCTGGCGCCTTCGGATATGTTCGTTCCGTTGAGCGTGAATGGGGCATCTGAGACCCATCCGTTCCGCATGAACATCGTCTTTTGTAGATTCAGCTGAAGACCGATGCATCCGCATGTTTCGTCGAATTCGGTCAGCATTCGTTCCGCTTTGCTGATGCTAGGTGTTACCAGTACGATGTCATCAGCAAAGCGCAAATGGTGTAGCTGCCGACCGTCAACCTTCACTCCCATGTCGTCCCTTTCCAACTTTCGCATTGCGTTCTCGAGGGTGGCTGTGAATATTTTGGGTGAAATTGTATCACCCTGTCGGACCCCCCTCTTCACGTCAATGATGACATTCTCGTAGAATGACGAAATTCCGGTCGTGAAGTTACTGTACAACTCTCGAAGTACCTTTATGTACTGAGTAGGGACGCCTTGGTATATGTATCATGATAGTGCAAGGGAATCTTTTGCTAATCTGCTTGAAAACAGCATACCTTTACAATTTGCAGTATTGGGATCTCTCTACGAATAGATCACTTCAGAGGGTCAGTTCACGAGTATAGTGGGGTCAGAATGTTTAGTCCCTCTAATTATATAAAAACACAATGTGGAGAAAGGACTTCTCACACCGAATCCTCTTACAAAGCTCGTAACAAGGTGCGTCCACGAGTGAGCGAGCTGCTGACGCTGTCTCTCCTGCACGCCGGAGTGGTGGCGCGTACGTCTGCGCTTGCAAACACTACTATGAGCCACACTGTGTTTCTTAGAGTAAAGGCTTTTTCCGATGTTGTTTTCTGGATAGTTAAAGGAACAGAGCGTGACTGCGCTCATACTCGTCTCTAGCTGCATATTTCGACTTTCTTTTTTCAAGTAGAATATTTTTTAGGGTTCAGACATCCGCAAATTTTTGAAACATTAAAGTATACAAATGTCAAATATTTTAGGATTAGATTTCGATAGTTGATTTTGCAGTTTGAAGCGACGTTGGATAGGAAGTATTTGGAGTCATGTGTGGCAAAAAACCCTACTCTCGGAAGATTTTCTAGTCATGCTATAGGGGACGAGCAAAATTTAGAGCCGGTAAATTTTCTACGATTTCTGAAATAATGTAACACCATATTTCTCTACAAATGAAGCCACACATGTCCGAAAAATATGATTTTTTTGCTCCGTGAATATTTCCACTTCGTATTTGCGGATTTTTTTTTTGATCTCACATTACATTCATATTATTTCGTAGAAGAAAGGTACAGTTTAGTCCTCCATCGATCATCTCAAGTCATTTTGTTACAAATGACCAGAATAAAATTGGTAGAAGCTGAATGCTTAACGCAATTTTTGTAAATGGAAGATCCAGTTGTTCTATTTTGGCCATAAGCCAACGATTCCTAATTCTGTAACTGCCTGAATTTTGCGCTGAGATCGGAATTTTAGTTACAGTCAAATTCCAAGAAAATAATTAGCTGTAATTTAGGCGTCGGAACTTGATTCATGTAGAGGATGTTTTTTGTGATTTTCCAACTTTAGATCGGCCTGTTCATGTTCGTTCTTTCTATCGAATCCAAACAGTATTCCTGAATTTTTGACATTTAAGTTACAAAAAATTATTTCCTCAGAATTTGGTGGCCAATAAAGCTTTCATGGTATCGTAGTACGAAATTGAGGTAGTTCTAGAATTTTGAAAACATAGGCGTGCTTAGCCTATAAAAGTGCAACCTAAAGTTGACTGGTCATCTAATCTTAAAGCTAACGCATTCAAATGTAAAAGTCTCTGTTAATACTGTTAAAATGAGCACTACTGTAATCCCCATGCTGCCTTTATCATTTAGGATCATTCTCTGTAGTTTTAAGCCCAACATTCGTGGAAATTTTCGATTTTCGGTTCTTTCCTATAGCGGATAAAATCGAGAACGTAGTTTGCTGGTACCACATTGGAAATATGGAAGATCACCTCGAAACCCAGTGAAATGAAGTGAAACCCATCAGAAGCACCCGTGGTATCAATGTATCAAATGAAATTAAAAATGGAGTCAGATGTAAAATTACGAAAAAAAAAACACTTAATATCCACGTGAAATGTAATGATATCCACTTTCCGGGGTTTCATCTCGCCTATTCAACTAGTGTTAAAGGCATCACCCCACGAATCTGAGGAGGTGCAGATTTCAGGTGGAGTATTCGTATACAGGATGGGAGACTACGGAGAGGGGGGTGATTCCGTCCATTTCTTCCTAATTGCCGTACAAAACGGCCCGGAAGATACGGCTTCATTCGTTTTGGCGCACCATTTTGTACAAGAGGTTCGATTGGAGCGCGCCAGTCTTGTGCGGCGCCGCATCTTCCGGGCCGTTTTGTACGGCAACTAGCAAGAAATGGACGGAATCACCCCCCTCTCCGTAGTCTCCCATCCTGTATACGAATACTCCACCTGAAATGTGCACCACCTCAGATTCGTGGGGTGATGCCTTTAAGAGTTGTATCGTTGGGTTAACGGAAACCTCAGGCACTCCTGGTACCTCCTTAGAACTCTAGATTTACATGAGGTGCTTTGCAGTTTCGTCATGATAGTTAAAGTCTATATCTCGATTTCTCCTGCTTTTGCAGAGAATCCGAGTACGAAATTTTCTCTTTGAACGCTGGCTTTAAGAAATAATTTTTCCAAAACCACTAACTACAACTAAAATAACAACAAGTAGCAATTAATAAAGATAAACACTAAGTACTATTAAAAACACTAAGTAGAAATTAATTAAGATATCTTTCAGGAGTCTTCACATATGCAAATCTTTCGAAAAGTCCCGGGTGAGTTTCATACATGTAGAAGTTTTAAACGCACCAACTAAATTATTCAGAATAAAAATAAGAGACGAGGACATGTAGTTTAATTACACGAATTAATGTGATTTAGAACGAGAAATGTTCCTAGAGGAATGTAAAATCGGAATTTTGTTACGCAATCATTCTTTACATAATCTATTTTAACTAAAATTCTTTACAGACACAGAATTGTGGGATTACACGTACATACTTTTTGGAGGTAGAACCTGGTTTAATTTGTGACATAAAGATTTCTCATTTTTTTGGAGTGAAGCGTATTGTAGGTGGCGGCAATAAAAGTGCTAAACCTTTCACAAGTGTTGGTATATACAATTCGCGAAGACTACAGAAAATTTATGGTATGAACAACATTGACATCTGTTATGGAATTTTCCTTTATCTCTGTTTCCTTTCTCTTTCTTCATTTTTTTTTCAAGGAAAAAGAACGAAAAAAAAAACTTTAAAGACTGAATAATGTTTAGGCATATCGGAATTCGCATTGTCAACCATTATTGTTCTATGGACCATACTTTGTATGAAGATACTATTTGAATTGTTACATGTGACGTGCGTTGTGTTATTGAATATGGAGGCGGAAGAAGAACAAGAATTGTGAAAAAAGAACAGAAACGACGACAAATTTTTTTGGTAGAAGTCATAACTTTCGTTAAAAATGTTTAATTATTTACAATTTGATGTGTTCTTCTTATTCGATTTATTAATAAAAAGATAAAAAACATAATTTTTTTGGAGGATTCTGAGAACATATGTGAAGACTACAGCGACAGCAGCAGAATCAATCTAATAGAAAATTTGAATATAGTCCAACGATGTTGAAAAGTCGGAACACATGTAGCCTTATGTGAAATTGGCATCGAGAAAAATTGCGATGGCTGTTACCGTTGGTGCAATAATGGATTGTAAAACAGTTTTTCCGTGAAATAATGGTGTGATTAAAAAACAGTAGGAAAGTACATGTAGAAAAGAAGAATTGTTGTAGAAAATCAACAAAAATTTCTGATTGCCAGAGAATAAGGTAGAGGTTTTTTCTCGCATGAATAAGTCAGAGGACCATCTCCTAATGGAGAGGGATATCACATCAAAATGAAGATAAAGATGTCATCATGCAACAATGATGATGCTCTTGCATAAAATTGGGGTTTTGCTGGTGACTTTTTAAATACGGTATTACCACAGGTGTAGGTGTAGTCGAGTGAAAGCTCATTGTAGTTACGTAAGCGGCTGGGCTCAAAGCGGCGTGATCAAGCTACCAGTTGGGATTGAGGTAGTACTATCACGAAGTGCAGGTGGATCGACAGCATGTCCACTTCAATTGCTAGGTCTCATATCTTCAGAGGCATCACCCCACGAATCTGGCCTGGTGTGGATTTTCGTTGGAATGTACCTATATCCCACAGATCTCCTTCATTAGATGGATCACAGCCGGATAGCCGCGAGGCCACGTCGCGCGTCCCCAGGTGGTAAATAGGGGGTTAGTCGCAGACCAAAAGCGATCTTGTACCTGCCACGTAGGTGGATTCAGGGGATGGACACTCTGTTTCTGCTGTGCCAAGATCGGCTCTTAATTCTACTGCATCCCGCACGTCGGTCCGGCCGAAAGCCTGCAATCAAGAGACTGAGAGGTGCAAAGGAGGCGGTTTGGAGTCACCTCCAACAAATAGGTTCCACCTGTCCATTCCAGGAGTTCTCTCAAAACGTTCTCTCAAAAAACTCATGGGACTAAGCTAAGCTTCCCATGCATTTTAAATTTTTGTGCAAAACCCAGAAATGGAAAAGAGGTCCCTGATTCCAGAGGAAAGCCTGGTACGGTAGCGCCAGGAAAGACGGCGTTGTAGGAGTTATGTAAGCTACCGTAACGGAAAAGGACTAGGATGACGATCTGTACTGATAACGCCTGGACGCTTGCATCAGATGCGGCCATTGGAGATGATGATGATGCAAGCCAGAAAATTTACGTACGACGTCATCGGACGGACCGAGACGAGGCGAACGCCGTGTATGACACTGGAGAAGAACTGTTCTTAGGAACATGCGACAGTAGAGGTGTTGGTGGAGTTGACGTCCTCGTCAACACGAGTATGGCAAAGAACATCGACTCTTTCGAACAACTTACGACCCGAATCAGACGTCTGCGGATGAGAAGATGTGGTCCAACCCCAACTTTGACTATCTTCGTCGCTTACGCTCCAACATCAAACTACGAGGAAGAAGAATTCTAAGCTTTCTATATGAACCTGGAGAAGTTCTATAGAGAAGATCATGCCTTCTCCAAGGCCTTCAATGGAATGAGCGTCACGGCCCTCAATGGAATGAGCAGTTAGAGAGGCTTTTCGAGTTCATCATGACGACTAAGACAGTCCATGGGAACTCGCGTTTCCACAAGCCTTCCTGTTTACGTTGGTCGTGGGAGTCTTTCGATGGAGAGTATCTTTCGATGGATGAAATTGACCACATCATCGTCGTTAAAAAGTTTTGCGTGACGGATGTCGCTGTTGTATCAAAGTTTTATACGGGATCAGCCTTCTTCGAGGAAGATTTTCTTTCACGGAAAATACGGAGAGGAGAAAAAGCCGCAAAGTTCACAAAGCGAACTCTCAGATCTATCATTGACTGGGAGCTCTTCGCTTCGTTTGTCAGCTTTTCGAAAGATACCCTCATGAACAACATCAACGACGAATATGAGCGGCTTGTAAAACATCTTCACGACTGCAGGAGGAAAGCGAAGAGTTTTAGAACCACCAAGAGACATCTGTTTAAACTTTAGAGCTGATACTTCAGCGTGGAGCTGCATCAGCTGCAAGCTACCAATAACTCACGTGCGAGCTCGCAAGGCTTTGCAGAGTGGTTATAAAAGAAGACCTTAAAGGGAGAAGAGCAGAAGTGTTGGCTGAAGCTGTAGAGGCGGGACAAAGCATTCACTACGCCCGTCGGAACTTCGCCAATCGTAAAACAATAATGATTGCTCTCCAGTCCCCAGATGGTGCAACCACATCATCGAGAAGGGAGATGGAAAGGCCATTCACGACTCCCACTCAGATCTCTTCGACAGCTACGTCCACTTGCTTCCTCACTATCTGAGGGAAGATAGACATTTCATTCCAAAGGTTCTCCCTTCCTAAGTCCGAAATGCCATCATGTCGGTGAAAACCGTACTTCACCCGGTCCGGAGAGAATCAAGCTTGAACATCTGAAGTACCTACCGCCAGTCCTCATCAACACACTGGCGAGACTCTTCACTCGTTAACTGTCGGAATGCAAGATCCCCAAACAGTGAAAGACCAGAGAGATTGCTGCTTGAGGTATAAAAAGGGAGACCCAGAAGACATCGGCAACTATCGCCCAATCTGCTTGCTGTCTGTCATCTACAAGGTTTTTACAAGAATAATCCTAAGCAGGATAGAAAGAACATCAGATGAAGGACAGCATGCGAGCAAGCAGGGTTTCGAAAAGGGTTCAGTACGACTGACCACGTACACACTGCTTCAAAACTCAAGAAAATATAAATAAATATAAATATAATATATAATATAAGATATATAAATATCGCGAGAGTACAAGATGCCGCTGTGTATCACTTTCATCGATTTGAAGCATTTGATACATTTGAAACCGAAGCGGTCATGAAGGCTTTGACAACCAAGCCGAGCTGGGCAGAAGGAAATGAGCGGCTTTGGGAGCATTCAAGAGCATCAGTAGCATTCAAGAGAAGATAATGAAGAGGTCCAAAAACATTCGGCTCCGTGCCCACCTATTCAACACCACCGCTCTTCCTGCTTTGACTTGCTTTTTAAAGACGTGGGCGTTTCGCAAGCAGGAGGAAAATGCGATCCGCGTCATAGAACGAGGAATTCGCGGAATGATCAGAGGCCAGGAAGGCAAAATTAGGTAGATCGGACACGTGATGTGTTTCAACGACAATCGTTGGGCCGGAGCTGTAAGCGACTGGATACTACGCGACATCAAACGTACCGCAGGAAGACCGCCGACGCGATGGTCAGACCTCTTTACGAAGCCCTTCAAAGAAAAATTCGATTGCTCTTCGAGTTTCTTGCGAGAAGAGATGCCACTGAACAACACTCGCGCGCGATGGGGACAAATGGAAGTATTACTGATGCCCGCTCGAGCAAATCGATGAACAACGGGAGTACAGGTGATACAGGTGATAGCTATATCGTGCCGTAGGTTATGTACACAGGGCTGGTTCCATCATCTCCTCTGCATCACTGTAACGGGCGGCGCCAGAACGCTGCTTCTTATGGCTGTTTCTCTTCTATCGCAACGCACCACCATTGTATCCCGCTCACGCCTGCGATTCGTCGAAAATCCATTCGAACGCCCCGATCGGCATTTCATTTCATTCAAAGGTAAAATCCAACAAAAATTCATACCCTACCTGATCCGTGGGCTGATGCCTTTAAACTTCTTCTTTGTGGCTTTGCTAAGTAGCAATGTTTCAATCAGCGATATTTAGCAGTTCGAAGAATTAAAAAAAAAAACCTTGGATTTGAATGCACCTAAACGTGTATGGGAACAACTTAGTTATTGTTTGCATGTACGATAGTAAGCAGAAGTCTAGTAAACAATACGTAAACTTAAAAGGGACTTTCTTCGATGTGATAGAACTCACATGATTCTATTGTGTCTTGCTGAGAAATCTGCACGACTTTGAAAGGTTACGGTAGCTTCAAAGACACATTGCAAAGCTATGGTGATTTTACAGGCGCACTGCAGTAGTCTGTCTCAATATCTCTTTGTTTACATATGTATTATCATTTGAGCGGATTTTCGAAAAAAAAATTGGTCTAAATTTGTCAATATTTTTTAGATTACGTGTGCTTGTTTGTTTAGAGCTGCTTCAGTGACTAATGTGCAATGCTATGAATTACGTATATCCGATAGAATTTATCTGACACAAAAAAATAATTTGTTTATTTATTGACGCGTACAAAATTAAGGACTACAAATGATGCTAAATGACAACGACATCAGTACACGTTCCTACAACGTTATAGAGACGTTTTAAAATAATGCATGGTCTGGGAATAAAACATATAGTGTTGCATTCAAAACTGCTCTAAATATCATGGTTATACCGAGAATAGCTGCAAGGTTCACTATCATTAGCACTATCGTGGACGATTCTGAAAAGGACATTTTAAAGTTCAATTAAAAAAATAAAATTCAAATTAAAGAGAAATGGATCCGGAAGCTAGTATTCAGCTATGTTTTCACGTTCGGTCACGTATTTGAGCGAAATTAATTTAGAACCCTTATATCACATTATTTTCACATCATGAATTATCAGTCATCGGTATAATCGGCTGGGTAACGCCGAACTTCTTACTTTGCTTGTTTTGTTGAAATTAAAGGCAGCGTGGTTCACGAAATTAACGTGTAGGAAACATCAAGAAAAACGAAGAGTTCGGAATGTAGATTACAAAATGAAGCATGGGTCTCTCATCTTCCCTCAATCATCGCATAGTCAGCGTGGAATATGACGTTCTTTCCTACGAAATCAGTTGCAATGCGACATTCTTGTGCACGCGTCGCATCCACGAACGAGCGATCGATAATCAGTAATGAGGTCTCCTCAATAACCTATTAAAGTGAAAAAATGAAAAGGTGCTGAGAGAACCGGAGCGTTCTAACGTGTCTCGTAGGAACTATAGCGGTTCCCAGGCCCCTTTTTGAGTCGACTACGAAGGAATTGAGCCGGATCGCACTCGTGTTCGTAATCTACAACCTTTATATTTTCCGGGGTTTCCGGGGTTGCCAAGTCAATTTCATGATACGCTGCCTTCAAATAGACAGTAAAAGGTCAATGTAGGAGCATTTCCCGCAATTTTCTGCCGCAAAATCAATACTGTTGTTGAGATCAACAACGTCTTATCTCTGCTTGGAAAATTCCAACACTAATAAATGATTTTGCATCCCTCTCTCTGAATTGATTTTACACTTATGTTCGCTTGATATTGCCTACGATTTGTAAATATTTTTGAATTACTAGACATAATTCTTGTAGGAAGTTACGGTTGTTCTTTTTTTTGGATCGTGTTGGTATAAAATGGAGTGAACGTCATCCGTAATAGAGATACGAAGGCGTACACCAAACAATTACGGTCGCCACCGTTATGGGACGATTTTTAATGTGTCATAGAACTTCCAGAGTTTTCGTTTAGCATTCGTTTATTGTATGTGGTTATGATGCACCACTAGCCTTATTGATCTCGTCGTCTGGTGCCGGGGACCACCAATTTTGTTCCAATGGACGTGCGTCAGCTTGCTTCTGCATCTGTCGCTTGCACATAAATTTGACATCTTGGAACCAATCTCAGTTCTATTCGATGCCAGCAGAACGTCAAGTGTTCTGCTGACACTGAAGAGCACGTTTGACGCTGCTGAACTTATTTCAGGTCCCGACATGCCGTTCTGGGCCATTCTCTATACTTCGTAGATCGGGCGCCTATCATCGCGCGGACATCCAGGATCAAAACGACATGAAGCACAGCTCAGTTGCATAAGTGGTTGCACTCGAAGCGGTACGATGGTGCGTAGCGGTTAGGATCGAGTTGGGACCCATTCTAGCACCGTCGCAAGACCGCATCTCCACCGCCTCCTTGCAGCGCAGCCGCTTGCGTAACTGCGCTGCGCGTGTTTTTACCCGACTGTACCTCCTCAGTTAGATCAGTAGGATAGTGGTTTTCTTGTACTTTGAGCTGTTTAGATTCGTTTTTATCCTGTTTATTGAATACTAGCCTACTTTCTTTAGTTGGATTTTTCTGCAGCTTTTTTCTAAAAGCAACGTATAATAGAGTCAAAACGCCATGAAACAGTGCAATTTCTGTGCTCGAAGCGGCGGGATGGAGCTAGCGATTGGGATCCTCGTGCGATCATTGCGAAGTGCAGTGATGAGTGGTGTTAGGAAGGGTCCCTACTGGGCCCCAACGGCCATGCCGTCGCTTCAAGTGTAGTCGCTTACGCAGCGGCATTGATCATCACGTCATTTTGACTCGACTATACCACCATGTTGCTCAGTTCCGAATACTCGTTAAAGGCATCACCCCAGAACTGATCGTAGAAAACAGTGTCCGGGAACGATCGAAGTTCGTTCTATTGAAGCACGCCGCTCTTTTGCACGCGCCGCATCTTCCGTGCCTTACGGCGAGTAGGAAGAAGTGAGCGGGATCTCACCCATTTCTGCAATCTACAATCCCGTATAGTCCTTGGCCATCGGAAATCCATACCACCCCAGTTTCCCGGGGTGATGCCTTTGAACTTCCTTTTGTGCTGATAATAGACGAGTCTCAAAGTGAAGTGTAAGTCTGAAAGGTCCTAAATGCAATTACTCTTACCATATATTCGTTCTTGTTCCCTTGATCCATATAAAATGCTAGGGGTGAGTGAATGAAGTATTCTCTCCTCGTGTTCATCTTCTAAATGTAATAACATAAAAACATCTGTAAGCTGTTGCAAAATCTACTATTCTGGTGACTATGAAAACCTATTTCACCATTTCAAATGGTGGTTTTTCAAACTTACCCTCACTAAACATTATCGAATTGATGTAAGGCGGACGAAAACTCTAAATTAATTCAGTACAATCCACCTTAAAACGATTATATAGAGTCATATTGAAAAAAGATGTGTATAAGCTTAACGTGGTAGATTAATATGTAAATATCTCCCAGGAAAACCACCGAATTTTGGAATTCAGTTGAGAAAATCGTAGAGTTGACGCCAAACCTACGGTATTGACCTGACGAGTGACAGTCTCAGTTGAGATGATGGGTAGACCACTCTCTTTCTCTGCCACTAGCGATCAGTTAGAATATAACCAGCGCGAGTGCTAATGCATGCATCAATGCTAATAAGGGAAGATTTTGCAACGGCTACAACTGCGAAGTGATCCCAATCATAGGTAATTACAGAAGAAAAGAGTGAAAAAGTGTTAAAAAAACAACAAAAAGGAAGCTCTGAAGATCCGCTGCCTTATCGATCAATAGGGAGATGTAAAGAGGCAGGCTACTAGTGTTCGCCTCTGCCGAGGACGTAACCAGACTATAGTAGAGTCAAAACGACATGAAGCACGGTGCGATTGCGTACGTGTGTTCTCTCGAGGCGGTGCGGTTGAGCATAGCGGTTAGAAACGCACTGGAACCCTTGCTGGCACCATCCATCACTGCAGTTTGCGATGGTCCCACCTCGGTTCCTACTGCTGCCTCCATCGCGCCGTTTCGAGCGCGTGCGCAAATGCACGGTTCTTCATGTCGTTTTGACCCGACTATATACGTTCTGCGACGACGGTATTAAAGGCATCTACTCACGGATCTGACGTGCTATGGATTTCCGATGGCCAAAGACTACGGCGGGGGGCTAGATTTCAAAGACGGGTGGGATCATCTCTCCCTTCATCACTGTAAATAGACGACTCCGAAATGCGGTTTCTAACGACGTCCTAACGTTTCTTACAACGCGCCATCCATGCGCCCCACCCCCGCCTGCCATTCGTCAAAAATCCATTCAGACGCTCCGACGGGCTATCCATTTCATTTCACGAATTGTAGTCGGGGACGGGGCGCAAAGGTGGCGGATTGTGATGCAGGGAGAGATGAGCGATGTCCCACCCGTTTTTGCAGTCTACGCCCTCGTATAGTCTTCGGCTGTCGAAAATCCATACCACGTCAGATTCGTGGGTGACGCTTTTGAAGAGTATGAGAGGGCAAGCATGAGGCCAATGCGAAACGCACGTCTATTTTTCGTGTATATGTGGCATCTCGATGCTGATGTTGATTCACTGATAGTTGATGAAGCATTTCTAGTGCTACAGATGTCTACGGTAACATAAAGTTCTTTGCTATCACACTCCTTAATTTCATCTCCTTTAGTTCCTTTGCATGGGGTGCTGGTGGTGACTTTCCTGTTGCGCATCTGCTGTGTGATTGTAGGAGCCGAGTGTAGAACGAACCTAATTTGTTTATTCACGGCTGATTTCAAATAGCTACGCATGTATGAATAATCGAAGGTCGTATTGATTGAACGCAGCATGTCAGGGAATCGACGGTATTTAAATCTCTCCACACGAAAAGTTAGTTAAAGGCATCATCCCGCGAATCTGAGGTGGTACGGATTTCAGGTGGAGTATTCGTATACAGCATAGTAGATTATGGAGAGAAGGGGAGGTGATTCCGTCCATTTCTTGCTAATTGCCGTAAAAAAAAAAACTGCCCGGAACATTCGGCGCGTGCACAAGGCTGGCGCGCTCCATTCGAACTCCTTGTGGAAAATAGTCCGCCGGAAAGCTCGAAGCCGTATCTTCCGGGCCGTTTTTTACGGCAATTAGGAAGAAAGAGACGGAATCACCCTTCTCTCCATAATCTACGATCCCGTATACGGATAATCCACCTGAAATCCGTACCACCTCAGATTCGTGATGTGATGCCCTCAAGAGTTTAGATCACGAATATGAAAGTGATCACGCTCAATTTCCTTAATTATTCTGAAAAACGAGCAGTGGGAAGCGGAATTGGTGATTGAATTTCTCCAACCCGAGGCATCCGACCACATGCAGGAAATCTTTGCAATTCATTCTCATCTTAAATCCATTTCACTTTAGCAGAGACGTCATTTCATCTGCTGTGCTTTTTCTTTCGCCTGAATATTTATTTTCGTCCGGATGATCTGTGAAATAGTTCGATACCTGTTCAGTAGTTTTCCCAGGAGTTGGGAAGTAACGCGATATTTTCCACTTTTTTTCTACATATTTATAGAAATACCTCTATAAGAAGTGTATGGCGTTTTATTGATTCATCGTCAAGCTTTTGTTCCGGTTTTAATGTAGTCTCGTAATCCAGCGTTGTAGTTGGTAGCGTAGTAGTTTTTACACCTCCGGCGGTGGTTACATTTCTTTAAAGAAATCATTAATTAATCCTGTGCCTAACAATCCTTATGTTCTACTTTCCTAATTCTATATGACAATAATGATCTTATATTTTAGTGTACGAATAAAGAATTTTACTATCTATACGAAGTTCCCATCTGTAGCCACAAACCTGGCAGAGTGTTTCATTGGATCCTGCCAATTTGAGTCCGAATTGTTACCACATGCAGAAATTTTTGCACTCATATCATTCTGAACATCAAAACTACGGATGAAAATCGTGCGCCAACGAATTTAGTCTGGAGAACTTACAAAAATGTCTTTCGTTGGCATATTTCTAATGATTTCTTCTGTATCGCAAACTGAACACTTGCAAATGGCTTGTTCGTCCTCTAATATACACTTATCGGCCGCAGTCTTAAAATGAAGAAGGAGCGTTACAAGATTTATCCGATAGACAGATGTATAATTCCCTTAGACATCTTCTAAGAAATGCTTTTTTGAAGACAACATATCACGAAATTGACAGTGTTGGGGTCTATTTGGGGCAATACTGGGTTCGGATTGTAGAGTACGAGTTTGCGAGTGGTTTGCTGGATGCTCAATTCCTCAAACTTCTCTTTAAAATCTCCTTTAGTTCCTACAAGATTCCTCAGGACACACCACCCTTGTCACGCACGGGTTCTCTCAGCAGCCTATTATCCAACTAGCAATCTAGTACAACAACTCGATCTCCATATTCTCCCACAGAGACCCAAACATCGTTAATTTCCTGTAATGTTGCCTTTAAAAACAACATATCGTGAAATTGACGATGTCGGGGTTCCTTCAACGAATAGTAAAGGATGGAGGTGTGCATTCCTTTAAAATTTCAGAAGGAGGCGTCTGAAGCAGTCTCAGCTGATCCCGTCTTTCCAACGATGCATCTTATTACGCAGGATTCTGATTGTCAGAACGCTGGCAACTTCGACCAAAGTCCGCAATTCAGCGCATCTGATGTGAGTCAGATAAGTGACAGAAAGTGCTCACCCCCGCAGTCATACATGTGTTGCTGATTGATCTCATTTTACTACCCGTAATAAGTTGCGTCGTTAGAGAGACATCGCCACATGAGGCTGTTTCACACGCTCTTTTCTCGGTAACTAGGTGATGAACTGAGTGAGATCATCCCGGTATTCGTGTTCCACATCGCTAATCCAATTTATTCCTGGAGAGATCTAAATGTCGTCAATTTTTTGGTATGTTGTCTTTGATTTTTGTGCGATTTTTGAGATTTCATGCACTTAGCAGCTTCCTCTCTCCTAAAGCCAGTGATCAAAATATTTTTTAATAGTTCTATATTACATCGACACGACACGTATGGTACAAAAAAGGCCTTAGCAAAATTCTCTATGTCTTGTTTTCGCAGCAAGAACCTGGAGCTTGTGAGTTGTGGTATTTAGAAATTTTAGAGACAGTCTCTGCGTGTTTATAGTTTTCTGCCTTTTGTGTCCTTTCATCTCAGGGGGGTTACTCGCGAGAATTGGCCCGCACCCGCCCACTTGCAGCGCTACACACTAGCACGTAATGACGGCTGACGCAACGCCAGAGCCCGCAGAGCCCTCCGCAACCGCATGAGTCGACTTAGGTCCCCACCTCTGCCTTTTCTAGGGTTGTGAGTGCGAATTGTCAGAGAAATAAAAAGAGAAAGGTGAAGGACGAATTGATGCTGCAAGTCGTAAAATGCAAACAATGCTTATTGAGGACGTATTAACGATCACGGAGAATAGAGAGAAAAAATGGAACTTTCTTCACAATTAAGCTGCGCGGTATACAAAAAAAAATTTACATGCTAATTTCATGGCCTTCACATCTTTTGTTCTGTGTTGAGTGTTATACTTAAGACGTAAGGATTAGAACAGAAACGTGACGGAGGAAAAACAACAGTATATGCACAGATTTTCGGACAAATTTCATATAAATGCATTGTTCGTGTAGAATAAAAGTGATGCATTCAAATAATGGCTTATATTTATATTTTTATGAAAAAACTTCACATAAAGTTCGTTTTCGTTGTCTGCAGTATTTTGTCGCACAGCGTTTTCATCTATAAATTCGCTATAACCAGCAAGATGTGTGACATTCAAACCCTTATGTTTCTAGATACTTTCATAAATACAATACACACCTATGAAGCATTCTTTGCGCCGCAGACGTTGGATGCCAAGTCCGTTGAGCTAATTCAAAAATGGGTGGAGATGTTTTACGCAAAAACATCTTAGTCCACTATCTTTCAGCGCATCCCAGCAAAATGAAAAATCTGTTATAGGTAACATGTACAGGACGGTAGCAAGAGTCTCATCAAGTAGCCAGGAGAAAAACATGGTTTGTAAATCTGGCCCATAAAGTGGCAATATCCAATGGGTACGTAACTGGGGATGGTGCTACCCTACAAGCGCTGCATCCCTCTCGAAGATCCAACGTAGTGGATGGCCTAGAAAAGATCCCTTCCTGCTTACCTTATATGGCTGATGATATGAGCAGAGCGGTACGGAGCTGTCTACGGAAAGCAGGTCTAGAGAATGACTTGAGGGTTGTGGAAATACCTCCGGAGAACCTCAAGGGTCAGCTGGTACGTAATCATGCGTATGGTCAACTCCGTACCACTCCCAGCTGCGTGGTTTGACCGTATGGCATTATATAGGATTATATAGTGACGATTATATAGGGGAAACTGGACGTCCGTTGTGTGTTAGGGTCAAGAAGCATCTAGATGGACTCGCAAAATCTAAAACGTTCACCCCACTTGGAGCACACGGTAGAATATGCCATCCAAACTCTGAAGTAGAGATAGAAGTTAGTAAATTATCCAACGAGTCCAAGATCACAGCACGCAGAACACTAGAGGCCTTTTGGATAACCGCCAAAAGCCCAAAAATGAACAAAGAGAAAAGGAAAATGAACAAGACCTATGCGGGTTTTGATCTACGGGACGGGCCACGAGGTTCCTGTATTAAACCTTTGTGACTCATAGTTGTGGTACGTGGTGGTCTGTTGCTTTACCAAGTCTGGCTAATGAGGTAAGCAGTAGCCAACGTGTTGCTGTTTGAGTGCCTACCGTTTGGATTCTTTCTGTATAGTGATGAGGCGCTTGAGAGGACAAATCACTAATGGCTTTGAATTTTCCAGGTTCTGACGAAGGCGATAACGCCGATACGTTAGCTGTTGTTCAATAAAGACGATCAATAACAATCTTGGCTTCAGCTCAAAAAAATCAATTAGAAACTACGTTTCACCATGCAGAGATTCAAAGACAGTCGAACATGGGCAATACTCGAGTGATTTATGTTGGACTAACGAAATCCGTTGTTACCTGATCAGATTTTTGACGAAGTAGCATGTGAAGATACGGTAACTGAGCTCACCCATTTCGACTTTTCAATAGTTCCAATCATTCTCTTCCCATAACTATCGCAAAAATTGAAACCATCTTTCGTATGGTGTATGTGGCCATGCACATTGTATTTGAACGAAATACATCGAATAGTTTGCTTGTTACCAGGCAAGTCCTGTCAACTCATACAGTAAAGTATAACAACTGAAAAGAATCTAGTTCGAATATTTGCTACATACTTTTCCGTCCATTCTCGTCAGATTTTTGCAAACACTTTGACAAACATCGAGAGGTGAAATAGCAAGGAGTATCACAATGAGTTTGATGTCAACCATTCGGAACTAGTTAAGAAATCAAATGATCTCAGCGCGAACCCTGTTTATGTCATGAATATCACAAAAATAAACGGTATCATTATAAAATTCATTATTATCCATATCGTTATAAAACAGTAGCGCCGATCATTCGATCGATGATCAAGAAATCACCGCTTTTTGTGATCAGAACGAAGGATATTCTTAAAATTGGACGTGTGCAGAGTTGCACTTAGATTAATTGCCTCGACTCGATCTGTCCATGTGTAAACAACATTCTGTCCTCATGATATGTATTGCACTTAGAACCTTATTTTGAAGGAGGATAAGGTAGTACGTTCTCGCTAAATTTCAGGTCCCCAGCTCATCGTAGAAAAAAACCATACTGTAAAATAACGGGTTTATTCTGCAACCTATAAGGTGAAACAAAACTCCTTTTTAGTACAAAAACCGAGTATTCAGAGCTCTACGCTGACTCTATGCAGCGGGACCAATGGGGTGTCAATGATGCACCTTTACTATGAAAAAGTGGACAAGAAGCATACAAACTTTTTACAGAAAAAAGTTTTATGGCGGTAGCAGTAATGTTGGCTGCATCATAATGCACGTCGCCGTGCTTATGCTTCCATGTTCTTTATTCCTATCGTGTTTACGATGTTCTTTTTACAGAAATAATGTTAACATCCGGACAGCGCTTAGATAGTAGCTAACAGTTGATAGTTGATGTTATATGAGATCTTTATTTTTATCAGTATTTTGATGGTGATCACGTCATTTTACGTTAAACGCATCACTCCACGAATCTAGGGTGGCACGGATTTCAGGTGGAGAGTTCCTATAAGGGATCGCAGATAATGAAGAGGAGGGTGATTCCATCCATTTCTTCCTAATTGCCGTAAAAAAAAGGGAAGGAAGATGCGGCACGTGCACAAGGCTGGCGCGCTCCAATCGAACTCGTGGAAAATGGCGCGCCGGAACGCTCGAAGGCGTACCTTTCGGGCCGTGTTTTACGGCAATTTTGAAGAGATGGAGGCAATCACCCTTCTCTCCATAATCTACGACTCCGTGCAGGCACAACCCACCCGAAACCCGCACCACCCAGAATCGTGGGCTGATGCCTTTAACGTGCGCACAATTGAAGAGCACTCAACGCGATTCCATATGTACTAGGGTCAAAACGACACGAAACGCTGTGGAGATGCGTAAGCGGCTGGAATCGAGGTGAGACCATCACGAACTACAGCAAGAGATGGTGTCAACAACCGTCCCCCCTAGATTCTAACCGTTACGCTCCGCTGCACCGCTTCGAGCGCGACGCAACTGCAGCAAGGCTTCATGTCGTTTTAATCCTACTATATTTTTTTGGAAGATCATTTCAATTGCGATTTCAGAGTTCGTCTGAGCCTTTTCAATAGTAAACATGAATTCGTGACATTTAAGCAGAAAATCTACAGAAATCTTTGCTACAAAAAGTCTTTCGTTCTATCGATTTTGTCTGAAAGAGGTTCATGTTTTAGTTGGTTGCCAATGGAAGGAGTTTCCAGTTTCTTTCAAAAGTTTCTGGCTCACTTCAGTTTTCAAAAAAGTAAGATTCAAACTGTTTGAGAATGTTTTTGTGTTCCACCTTGGAAATCTTCTCCATTGGTTGAGACATTAAGTGGATCGATTCGTGGGGGCGCAAAGATTGTCTTCACTTATTTTTTCGGAAATAACTGTACAGGTTGCTAATAAATTTTGTGTTTAGTCGTTTCAAAGACGAAGACAAAATCTTTCCAGAGAAATGTATTATATATCACGCAACAGTTAGCTGATAACAATTTCTCCTATGCAACTGTTTTGAGCATTTCCTTCGTTGCTAGGATGCACCATGCGATAGTGACGGTAGCGTACGTTAAGACGAAGAAACAGATGAGGACCAGCAACAACGAGGAAACGTCTATAAATAAACTATTAAAGTGCGAGCAGCTATATTTCAAAAAAATTGAAAAATTGCAAAAATTGCAAAATATTTACTGTATATCATTCCTTGCCGATTTGGATTAAATATTATCGATGGAGTAGGGTAGAAATCCAATGGTTTGAATGCACTTTCCAAATACGGTGTTTTCACGTCTTTCATTTCCGTAGGATTAGTGTTCTGAACGATTTGGCTGCTTATATTGTAAATGTTTTAAGCCCGTAAAGTTTTACGTAGGATGGCCTCACCACAAACTTGATCCAGTGAGAAGATCCAGTTGTGTGGTACGTTAACGATCGATACCAGTCTTCCCAGCATTGGGAAACCGTCGACACAAATTTCTGCAAAAAAAAAAACTTTTCTTTCCCTCTTTGCATGATCGCAGCTATCACTTGACCTTGTCAGCTGATAACTGTGTTCATCTTTGGAGCCATACAACACAAACTTTTCTTCAGCGTCCTTACTGTTTAGTGGCGGTGCACTTCTTAGGTGGCTCGCAGTGACTCGTTTCTCGTAGGTACTAAAGCGGTTCCCACGCCGTTTTTCTAGGACGATTAGGGAGAGGTGAGCGGAACCCTCTTGATCCCTCAATTTACAACCCTACCTTTAGTTTTTGTCGTGGATCCCCTCACCACGTCAGAATCGTGGTATGCTGCCTTATGCAGGCCTATTGCCTTGATAGAGCACGCAACCTTTCGTAACAAGTCTTCGTTTTGCTAAGTTAAATTGCTGAACACTTGAAGGTACTCTGCTCACTCGATGTCGATAGCCGGTTCGTGTGGGACAACAAGTGTCGTTAAAGGCAGCATACCACGAATCTGGGTGGTACGGATTTCAGGTGGTTATGATTATGAAGACTAGGTGGTGCCGTTCATCTCTCCCTGATTCACTACAAGCAGCCGGCCCCTAAATGCTGTTTTGTACGTTGCCTTCTATTGCAGCGTGCCACCCTTGCACGCGAAGCGTCCCTTACTGCCCGTTGGGGCAGTCCGAATTGATTTTCGACTAATCGCAGAGCGGAGGCGGCGCCAGGGGTGGAGCGTTGCAATAGATGGCGTCGTAGTACATAACATTCTGGAGACGGCTGTTTGCAGTGATGCAGGGTGAGCGGAACTACCCCAGTCTCCCTAACTACGACCCCGTATACGGATACTCCACCTGAAATCTGCACCACCTCAGATTCGTGTATGCTGCCTTCAACAATGACGAATGTATAGATTATGTGGTAGCTCTTGCCGAAAGTCGAGAAAGTTGAGCGGAGCTATGATCAAGGACGAAATGCCTCGGGCGGGAAGCGGGAACTTCGTCAGGCTTTAATACGAGCACCCCGATTAACACAAAGTATAGTCGGGTCAAAACGACATGAAGCGCGGACAGTTGGGTAAGCGGGTGCACTCGAAGCGGCGCGGTGGAGACAGCGGTTGGAATCGAGGTGGCACCATGGTGAATTGCAGAGATGGGTCACGGTAGTGAAGATAATTCATGTCGTTTTGACCCAACTATAAGTCATGTGAGTTATTCTCGATAGTGCTGATCATAAAGTATCCATAATCTTCCATCTTACAACAATCTTTCATATTCATCAAACGAGATGAACACTAATCTACTCTCTTTCTCCTCTTTAACTCAATTGTATGGATTGCCTCTCACTGCTTACGTATATATAAAGTAAAGGATAAAGGATAAAGTGTCTGGTGTTAATCAATCAATTGGGAAGGAAAGCCACCGTTTTCATTTCAATTCAGAATTGTTTGAGGTTTACGAACGTGTAACTGGCCCATACAATGACTTGCGGGGGCTAGCCGATGTGTCAAGTCGGTGTTCTTATCCTCCCAGACACGTCTGGTGCCAATTTGTCGACCCCGGAGAGATGAAAGGTGAGCACTACGGTGGGTTCGAACCTGCGATTGATCGTGGGGACAGTGGGATCTCTTCTGACTACATTCACCCCTTTACGTATACATGCAAATGTGAATCTGTTCTTTAGAAGTGTGTTTTTTAGAACGTTGAAGCTACGATGAAAACATCTGTCCAATCACTGTGAAACAAAATGAAGAAGTCTCAAGAACCACAACAGAAGGATTTGTTTGTTGCATTCACGTGTTATGTCACTGTCAGATACGCGCTTTCATTTTCTTCACAAGTTTTTTTTTGTAGTGTTTATGGTCAGGATTCACTGTTTTGTAGTGTTTTCACTTAATTCTCTTCGGTATTTTTAAACTATTTTAGGCTAATATAGTTTAAATGTTCGTGCTATTTTGAAAAATAGAATTTCTGTTACGTGAGTGATGCATCTCGGGATCTTAAAAAAGAAACTTTACCTGGATCCATTCTTTGGATTTGCAATCGGCATCGGCAGGACTGCAATAACACATCCAATTCCCTTGATTTGTAGCAGTGCAGTTGCTCATCTGGAACCTTTTATTTTTTTACTATATTTTTATAAAATCTTTTTATTCTATATCTTTGTTTTCTCTTGTATCTGTGTATCTAAAAGTTGTGCTGAACAAACTTAATCGTTCGTCATCATACCTAAGCAGCTGAGGCAGCTCTTATTATCGTTTGACTCAAAGGAAAAATAGAGAAGTAGATGCACGAAAAGAAATCGGAACATTAAAAATAATTGGATGCGCTTGCTTATTTCGTTGAGAAACGAAACGTTAATTCTTCAAAATGGTTTTTGTTAAAGTAGTCTTAAGACAACATCTGAATACTTAGTAGGCCAAATTTATTATTGTTATTATTTATCTATTTTTCACTTCTTATTTGTCTTACTATTTCTTTTTTTTTGGCACACTAAGCATAAATGCTTCTTAAAGCAGTTGACTGGCACAAAAGGTCAAATAATTTTTGTGAAGAAAATTCAAGAATATTCAGGAGAAATATGCAATAAATATAGTGGCCACAGTTTCGCTACAGTAACTACAGATTCAGTCAAGGAAAGCACGGTGATTTGCTGTTGGATCACCATGAAACAGCACTACAAAATTTAATATGTCTAGCATCTCATCATTCCTTGTTGTTTACGAAAAAAAGACGAAGAAGAACTACTAACCATTTTCTTATCAGCAAATCGAATGTATCCATGACGAGCGTTGGTCAGAGAATTGCAGAACTCATCGTTGCCTTTCGAGGGATTCCACGAGAATTCCACACATTTGAATGAATCTTTAGGCGGCTAAAACAAAAAAGAGAGTGCTTTAAATGAGCTTTACTCTGACTTCTACTCATTTTATTTCATATCTTTCGAACTATTTGAAATGTTTGAGACGTAGTGTTTTGATTTCGCTTTTATTGCAAAGGAGGTATCCACGTTTTCCATCACGGCTACACGCTTCTACTTCCTTTTTGAGATTGGTAGGAGCAAAATTGCAAAATTTTCAAGTGAGACTAAAATTGGAGGGGAAGGTTTTTTGTCTTTAATTTTTCTGCTTTGATAGCTAATGAAGTTTTACTCCACTAGCTCCATTAAAGGATAAAGGATGAAGTTTCTGAGGTTAATCAATCCGCTTGGGATGCGCCCCCCACGTTAGCTTCAATTCAGAATCGTTTGAGATTTACGAACGTGTAACTGGCCTATACAATGACTTGCGGTGGCTAGCCGATGTGTCAAGTCCATTAGCTCCATTAGCACTCATTTAGAGGCATCACCCCACGAATCTGAGGTGGAACGGATTTCAGGTGGAGTATTCGTATACGGGATCGTAGATAATGGAGAGAAGGGTGATTTCGTCCATTTCTTCCTAGTTGCCGTAAAAACGGCTCGGAAGATACAGCTTCGAGCGTTCCGGCGCGCTACTTTCTACAAGGAGTTCGATTGGAGCGTGCCAGCCCTGTGCACGCGCCGTATCTTCCCGGCCGTTATTAACTGCAGTTAGCAAGAAATGGACGGAATCACCCCCTCTCCATAATCTCCTTTTCCGCATACGAATACTCCACCTGAAATCCGTACCACCTCAGATTCGTGGGGTGATGCTTTTAACTACCCCGTCTTCAAACGTGTTCCCCATATTTTGTTTAGAAAATTCTATGTATTCACCTTCCCGAATTTGCAATCGTTTGTTTCATTTTAGTTGTCTTGAGAAATTCGATTGTTTACCCATAATGGCAGTACAGATTACGGTTTTTTTTTGAAACATTGTTATTGGGTTGTTAAGTAAAGTGAAGCCCAGCGGTAGAACGTCGACCCAGGAGAGGTCGTAATGCACCCTTCTAAGTGATTTTCCTTTGAAAATATCTGTCTCTATTATTAAGCATTGAGGCGGGTGTGGCGCAGTCGGTTAGAGGTTCGTTGTAGCCACATGGTCGAGGGTTCGAAACCGCCCTAGTGCAAACCAAGCCTTCCATCCCTCCGGGTCGATAGATTAGTACCACGCCTGCCTGGAGGATAAAAAACACTGACTTGATCATCGGCTGGCCCCCGCAAGTCATTGTATAGGCCAACACGCCGTCCAAAACCCCAACGATTACGAATTCCAGTAAAACGCGTTGGCGCATCCCAAGTGGATTGATACGCCAGTGACTTTATCCATTTATTATTAGCATTGTTATTTGAAAATATTTAGCTCATTTATTACTAAACGTTTTGGATTGGTGGAAAAGTTGGGACCTTCATTATCAGAGCTGTGGTGCTCTCCAATTACTCAGGGCCTACTCCGCATGCGGAGATAGTCCGGGTACTGTAATAAAAAATTGTTGGGTAAGAGAAAAAAAGATCCATACTGGAGGGATTATTGATTTAGTGAAGTTTGAAAGTTTGAAGTGCTGCTATTTTTAACATGAATATCAGAAAAGCTCAACAATAAAGGATACGCTCTTTAATCTCTTTAAGCAAATGCATCATACATTGCAAATTATGTGCTTGACTGCATGTACGTGGTGTCTAGTTGGTGTTTTGTGATTTAACGTACCTTTTTGGCTTCTGGAGGATCGCACGAAAAACGAGCCTCAGTTGGGGTGAGCATAACCACACTGTTGACAATAACAGTTACGTGCAGATTTTTCAGCTGAAGCATAACGATTGAAACCTACTGTTGGACTATGTCCCATATCAAGATTTCGCTTATGGTTAGTGCTGTGTTCCAATGACTTGTGTCTTCTTGTGAATTATTTGATTAGTTCAGAACTTTCTTGAATTTAGAATACATGCAGGATACGAATTTGTTAAAATTTTTTATTCTTGGCTGACATTTCGGTGAGGTTGCCTTCTCCAGAGCATGAAAGGGTGGGATCGATTAATTGATTTCTCCGATCAGTCTCCTCCACCAGCAAGGAAAATCCTAACTATACTTCTGGATCTCATACCTACAAGTGAAAATATAACTCGTTCCTTAGGACCGGAGGACTCTCCTACTGCAGCTTGAGACCCATGGTGATGTGACTAACACATCAATATAACACCTTCAAATGGGGGACGAGTTCCCGTGTAATAGAGAATCATTTCTCTTTGAGATTCATTTTTCGGTTCTGCGCGGATCCAAAATGCTTAGCGCGCCGTAGTGGTAGATTCACGCGCCGTTGTGATGATGTTAACTCTAAAATCTTCTCCGTTGTGATGTCGTACCCTATAATCCTATTGCAGTAGAGTCACGTCGTTTTCTTTTGCCGTTCAGGCGTTTCTTGAAGGTATCATACCACGAATCGGGGGTGGTACGGATTTTAGATGGAGTATCCGTTAACGGGGTCGTAGATTATGGAGACCGGGGTGGTTCCGCTTTTCTCTACTTGAATCACTGCAAGCAGCCGGTCCCTGAACACTATTTTGTACGATGCCTTCTTTTGCAACGTGCCTTTGCCACCCTTGCACGCCTAGCGTCCCTTACTGCCTATCGGGGCAGTCCGAATTGATTTCCGACGAATCGTAGGGCGGAGGCGGCGCAAGGGGTGGAGCGCTGCAATAGATGGCGCCGTACAAAACAGCATTCTGGAGGCGGCTGTTTGCAGTGATGCAGGGAGAAATGAGCGGAACTACCTACGCCTCCATAATCTACGACCTCGTATACGGATACTCCACCCGAAATCCGCACCACCTCAGATTCGTGGTATGCTGCCTTTAACCGCAGCACCTGCACCTGTAATTTATTGCTTACATTTAACAAAAAACACAAAGAAGTATTCACAGTGTGCTAGAAGCAAAAGTTGTCATTTACATGCACAGTAAGGTGTCCCCTATAGTGTGAAACAAAAAAAAAAGATAACTTCGAATCGTACTCACCTGCTCATGACGGACGAGAATAAATGAACGATTTGAACTAGGCTTCTTATAGTTCCGATCCGAAAAATGGATACTACAGGAGACCTAGCCCGAATCGTTCATTTATTCCACTCAGTCCTAGTTCCAAAATGGCATCTCATTGCGCACTCTGACCGTTGTTCGTTAGTTCTACAAGTGCACAATGAGATGGCAATTATTTCTTACCACTTCGAACGCCTGGCTAGAGGCGGACTTCAGGTTTTTCGCAGTGCTCGCTTCTTTCACCTTCAGTGATCAATAAAAAGCATTTCCTAAGGAGTTGAATTTGAATTTTTCAACGCTTTCTTAGTTCTACTTTTAATAACTTTAAAGGCATCACCCCACGAATCTGGAGTAGTACGGATTTCCGATGGAATATTCGTATACGAGATCGTAGATTATGGGGAGGGGTAATTCCGTTCATTTCTTCCTAATTGCCGTAGAAAATGGTCCGGAAGATACGGCTTTGAGCGTTTCGGCGAACTATTTTCTACAAAGAGTTCGATTGGAGCGCGCCAGCCCTGCCCGGCGCCGTATCATTGTGGGGAGGAGATTCGAGAAACAAGTGTTGAGAATCGTTGTAGTGAATGCAGTGTACCATTCACATCTGTACGATTCCAAATAATACTCAAGATGTTTTAAAGATGAGCGCGGAAATCTCGATGATTCACATTATTATTCGCGTTTTTCAACAATAGCATAATTCCATGGTCATCCGTCGAAGTTGTTATGGCATACAACACTGTCGTGACTACCGGTTTTTACCCATTCAAATTGCAACAGTGACCTTGGATTTGTTGCAAAGCCCTTGAGGCGTCTCGTGTCAGCCGCCTCAATTGTCCGTTGCCGTTAAACTGCTCTGATAAACTACACGAAACATGAAATTCGGTTACTAGAGCGTCTTTTTGTGCGGAAAGGGGGATTTCCGTCACTGAACGGTCCTGCCGAGAGGGCCCTTTTTTTAGCTATGTACAAGAGAGGAAATAGTCGTTTGACCACTTGTTCGATTCGTTTCCTGACATTTTCCGACCCTTTGCCAAGTAAATTCCATAGATTTTGAATTTTTTGCAAAACTACTTGCAAAACAACATCCTATTTCGCCTTAAATTTTTATGAAGATAATTCTGGTGTTATTTTTGCATGCATTCACAGGGACCGAATAGGATAAACTCCTAATCAAAAATCGAGTTGAGTTCGGTTCAGATTCGTATGAAGCGAAAATTTTGCGTTGTTAAAAGAGATTAGAGAGAAAAGCACCAATTTAGCTTCCGATTCCAGCAATCGCTTCAAACTAAAGAAATTGCGAATTTCTCTAGAAATTTCCATACGAGGGTTATTGATGAGGGTTAGTCGATATACGGATATAAAATATAATATCGTTTTCCTATCGCAACGCTATTACATTGCTTTGTCTGATTCTTGAATTTATTTATTCAATGATTTTTTTTAAGTGGTTACATTCAGAAGCAGAAACGAGCTCATACTACAAAAATTGACCTACTTTTCCATTATCCATCGTCATAAGGACAAGAAGGTGTGAGTCTAATTTTTACTATTCGATTAAAGCACAAAGAATTAAAGGAAACTCGTATGTTGGTAGAAAAATAAAAGGATAAATATATCCTATGCAGTTGTACGTGATGTGTCCCCATATAAACTGGTACAGCAGTGCAAAGAACACGGTATAATTATGGTCGTCAGTTTGGATAACTCTCATCCTTTAAAACTTTTCAGAGAAACTGGGTTGTTTGGAACAATCGATGAAATAGACCCCTGCACATGTGATTTAAGTGAACAGACTCTTTCATGGGCATAGAATGCATGTTTTAAAGGCAGGAAACGAATTTTTGGTGGTACCCACGAATTCTTGGTGGTACGGATTTCAGGTGGAGTATTTGTATACGGGATGGGAGACTATGAAGAGGGGGTGATTCCGTCCATTTCTTCCTAACTGCCTTAAAAAACGGCCCGGAAGATGCGGCGCCGCACAAGATTGGCGCGCTCCAGTCGAACTCCTTGTAGAAAATAGTGCGCCAGAACGCCCGAAGCCATATCTTCCTGGCCGTTTTTACGGCAATTTGGAAGAAATGGACGGAATCACCCCCCTCTCCATAGTCTCCCATCCCGTATACGGATACTCCACCTGAAATCCGTACCACCTCAGATTCGTGGAGTGATGCCTTTAAAGAAATCTTCTCTTTTTTGACCATATGGATATTGCTGGGGCCAGCTGAAACCCAACGATCCCGTTGCCTGCTTTCAATAGTATTACTAGTATTACTATATAGTAACATTTGGTAAGAGGTTCTGCTGTGAATGCTCGATCGATCGATAGTTCAAAGACGTCCTAGAGCCAACCTTGCAATTAAACATTCCGAATTGAATTCGATGAGTTGGTGCCAGAATCGTCTGGGAGGATAAAGACACTGACTTGACACATAGGCTAGCTCCCATGGGCATGTGCAGGTCACACACACTCGCTCGTAAACGTCAAACGATTCTATTTAAATCGAAGTTAAAGCCCTCGCGCATCCCACACGTACTGATCAATGTCAGACATTTTATCCTTCATGTGGAATGTGCATTGAGCTTAGTTTTTACCTCAAATGGTTGATCGTAAAGGAAATTTATTTTTTATTTGTCTTCTAATAAGAAGCCAAGTATAAACACAAATAAAATTGACTTGAATTGTATGATCGTAACCAGCTCGCATACGTCGCTTGTTGATTTTTATACAGCCACCTTTGAGGGATGATTTATCGCTGCTTTTCCCAAAGCTAAAAGATTTTTCTTTGAAACAAAAGCTGTTGGTAAAATGTTAGTTGAATGTTTTCAAAGAGAACTATTTGTTCTAAAAGAAGTCGATGTTTTGATTTTAAAAATTTCATTGGTTCCTGATTTGGCATCCTTCGTTAGCTTTCACTTTTTGAAATGCGGATTTTGCCTCGTAGAGGGATCGAACACCGGTTGAAGCAAATGTCACTGGTTGAGGGGAAAAAATTCCCAATATTTTAAAATGTATTACTGCAGATCAGGTTGTGGTATACTCTCCGTTGTGGTTCCTCCTGTACATCCCAGAATACCTCCCATCCATTAGTCAAGAAGTTTTCTGACGCTTCGTTTTGTTCTAATCCTACGTTTTTTGTTCTTTCTTCTTTTTCTTCATGTACTTTCTCATTTCCAAAAGTTTTTTTCCTAAAAAAAAAGATTAATCGATGGTTTCGAGCAAAGCAAATCTCATGAAATGTTCATGCGGCTTTATCACCTCGAATAAATTCAAAAAACGTAATGTGTCGAGAATTTCTCGTTTTGTTCACTTGAGACTTTAATTTAATAATGTAATAGCACAGAAATAAAAAGTTCCAAGAATAGAAATTTAACTACCTTGTAGAGGAGGAAATGGTCCACTAAATGGCATATACATAATTTCTTCCCAATACTCTTTGCCAACTAGTGCATGCAAAGCATAAAAAACGACTATAAATTGTTTTTCAACCAAGTAGAACCTCCGCCTGAAGAAAGTTGCACGAGTTTTTTCTGGTGAGTTTTTCAGCATTTGCCACTAAAAAACAAAAGAATGGAATCTTGTGAAAGGATTATTAAAAAAAAAACAAATCAGCGAAATAAATAGTGAAAATAAGTTAAAGTAAAAAAAAAAAACAAATAGAGCAAAGAATTCGTAAAGGGGTACTGTATTCTCGGACTGTACGATACACAAGGAACCTTCAGGAATTCTTTCTGCTGCTTTATATAAAACTTGGTTCTATGCTCTTAACAGTTTTTCTCGGGACGAAATTCCATGGTTTGAAAAGAACGTAAAATGACAAAATAAAACATCAGCAATGTTAGGGATAATAGCAGGTTGTCTCTTTTTTAAAAAATTTGAATCAATTTCTATTTTTTAAAAATCTAAAACATCTTTATTCTACAAATCCGAATTTCGGAATTCAGAAGGTTTCTCTTAGTGAGGCTGGCTAAATCGAATTTTAAAAGCAAAAATCTATTAAAAAATTCCGACTAAGTCGAATTTTAAAAGCAAAAATCTATCTAAAAATTATTTTCATTCTTATTCAAAAAAGGGACGTAACTTTTCGGTGTCTCCAACCATGATCAGGAGAATAAGGACCGCACCATATCACAATAAAAATCATCAAGATCACAAATAAAAAAAAGATTTCATGATCAGAATAATGAAACGCAAAGTCACAAATAAATTTCTTAGAACGACGATTTGGGATGGCCAATGTTCGATAGAAATAATTCCAATTTATTTATTTTTCACTATTCGATTATAAATAAGACACATGCGAAAACATTGTTATCATTCTAATTTTAGGAGTAAGAGTATACGTGTGGGAATGCAACGACATGACGAAATAGCACGTGTTTACAAGAGACGTGAGGCAGAAAAAATAATGACAATGTCGACAACTGGTTCTCCACTTTTGCCGTATGCCATGTCGCATGATTTCGATTTGCCTCTCTCGAGTAAATCGTCTATAAAAGGCAGGCGTAGATGGGAGATCGGAGGTTCGAATCAGCTGTGATCGACGCGTTTGTCCGGGTGTGAAAGCAGAATGAAACGTTTTACGCTCGTCTTCCTAGTCGCCTTTGCATTTATCACTATTACAGTACCGTCAACTTTTGCCAGGTGAGTTTATACGTCTTCCATAAGTCTGGAGATAAGTTGAAATAATTAATAATCTTAAGAATTCATGAGTTTTACTCTGAGTTGAAATTGTATGAATTGATATATTCTAAAAAAACATTTTAGTATAATATATACAATGCATAATACAAAAACATATATAATAACATACAAAAAATAGATGAATGACCTAAGACCTCTGCATTCCTTCTTCCTTTAACGGTTTTCATAGAAATATTTAGTTGATTTGAAATAAATATATAAAAATATAATGTTATAAGTGATAATATGACATACTATATGTAATTTTTATTAGAAAACATTGACAAAAGTATGTCGAGGTTTCAAGATACGAGAACGTTTGAACCACAACATAATGTATTTTAATTAAAGTTTGACACCCTTTCTGGTACGTCCGCAGTTTTTGTTAGATTATTTTAGGAAAATCCTTTTTTTACATCTCTCTCATCTTCTTTATCACATATCTATTCCATTCTTTTCATCCTCGAGATCCTAATTCGCCAAAACTAGCGACTTTCAAGAAAGAATCTATTGTGGAGTTGAAAACACTACTTTCAGTATTCGTGTCAGAAAATCACTTTTTCTTCGATGGCTCAAAATAGTCAAGCTATGACTGGTCTATTTTAAGCCTCGTTTTTTTCAAAGGTTTTTTTCCCCTCATTTCTTTTCTCTCATGAAATAAACACTGGTGAAAACCCTTCAGAATATATGGAAAAAGAGGGGATGATCACCCTTTCAACGATGGCTCAAAATAGCCAAGCTATGACTGGTCTATTTTAAGCTTCGTTTTCAAGTTCATGAATTGAAGTAACACTTTTTCTTCCTTCAACCGAATAGAAGAGACTGTTATACTACCGTAATACCAGGGATCCACCCGGTACCTTTGTACAACTGTGTGTATGAAATAAACATTGCCGCTAATACTTCAAAACTAATCGAAAAGAGGGGATGAACACCTTTCGAACGGTAACTGAATACTGTATTTGTGACTAAGAAGGTCCCATCACGTTTATACTGTTTTTTGTGCATATATTCACTGAAAACTTTTTAAACAATTATGTACTTCTACTTGCAAATGACTGTAAGTTGCGCAACATGAGTTAAATCAGAAATACCACTTCGGGAATCAATAGTGAGATTATTGGTCGATCACCATTACTGATCCACGATCCTGTTCTTCAAAAAAAATGCTCGAAATGCTTTTCAGACAACTACTAAGTCCTAAGTCAATGTTAGTTTTGTGTAATATAAAAATGACTACGTATGTATCAATTCTTCATTCTTTATCATCAATTTCCTTTTTTTTGCATGTATTGATCGGTACATATGAATTAGTAGAAGAGCTTTGAATGAAAAATACGAAACCAAATTAGACGATACTCCGTGATACGGTAACATAACAACCATCTTTATACTTATTAAAAAAAAAGGATATCAACGGATTAGTTTCACAATACTCGTGGGTTCTAATTGTTGTTCTAGCGATTAACAGCACCACTTTTCGGAACACATAATCCAAAAGGTCGTTGTATCCAATCCATGCATAATAAAAACGACGGAAATGATTCGGTCAATAAAACCTATGGACCTTCTCTGATATTTCTCATTCAACTAATTTGTTCAATTTCTATAGTTACGACGATAAAAAGTAAGAAATTTACTTTAGAAACGAACGAATCCTTAATTTTAAGAAATTATTACCGTGAGTGATTGCGGGCATAATAGTTTGTGATTCAGTTAAAACGAAACAATTGTTCAACAAAATAGTGAAATAATAAAACAAAATAGTAAAATTAATACGTTATCTTTAAATAATACCAATCTCCTCTGTAAGGTCTGTGTTGACAGTTTTAAGATTTTGCTTTTGATTTGAGGATTTTGCCAGTGGCATTACGACTGAGGTAAATCAACTATAAAAAACTGAACTATAAAAATAAAATATAAATATAAATAAATATAAATATATATAAATTTTAATTTCTTAAACTTTCCTAACCATAATCAAGTTAGAACAATCACGATAAAACGCTCATATAGTCAGCATTCGAGATGTTCAACCGGGTAGGCGCAACGCATTCCCTTCGTTGACACCTGTACTCCTCTTTTCGCGTTCGTTCTCACGCCAGAGGCGTATCATGCTCGTTTAATTGAACATTTTCGGCGCTGATTATGTAATATTCAATAAACTTTTAGTGTTTAGTTAACGCTAAAAATTAACTTCTCGATGTCAGAGCTCGTACCTGAAATTTTAACGTTCGCTGAACAAAATTTTGCTTATGAAATCCTTCTTTACGTCTGATGTCTCCAATCCATTTTAGCTCGTATCCTGTAGCTGCAAGAGCTGAAGAGGCTCGGAACATTGTTTTTTTAAGAAACTCTTTTTTGCTGTATTTTCTTTGATTTGTTTCGATTGTTCAATGTATAGATTAACTTCGTTATCAAAAATTCAGACTTATCTGAAAGAAAATTAGTTGCGCTCCTCTTTCTTACTTATGCACTCATATTTCCATCGCTGGATGTGATTCCAAAATTCACTGTTCTTTTGTAAAAGTAAAAAAAATCTGTTCTCGTAATACGATAGTTGCAGAATTCCACAAAAAATGAATTTACGAGGCTTATTCAGCCATTATTTTGGACTTAGCACAGAGTAGATAAACAGTATTAGGAGATGCAACAGTGTTGTTATCCAGGATTTACATTTTTCGTTCATCTAGCCCTCATGTAATTGCTTTGTGAGACAAAGACACAAATTTAACCACTATTTAGTGAATATTATTTGTAAAAGTGACGAGAGGTGTCTGTCGATTTTGTGTGTCAAACCACAACAAATAGATCTTTCCAGAAGATTTAAGAAAAATGTGATAATATCTGTCACTTCTTTTGATAGTGTATGAGCTCTACAATCCTTCTGTTATTGTTTCAAACGTTTCTTATCAAGATCGACAGTAAATCTAATTATTTAAATCCACGAAATCGTTCATTAAAGAGACAAATCTGTTCTCGTAAAGAAAGTGACGCTGCAAAGAGATTACTGTAGGCAAGAATAATTTCTATCCAAGCTTTCTTAGAAAATTGAGCCCTTAGCCTCTTTTTCGTGTCTTTGAGATCCTGACAGCTTCGTGTTCCGGAACAGTTATAAATATTTATTAAATTATTATGTCAAATTTGTTATTGAGTAGAACAAACATGGATAGTAAAAGGTTCAAGAATCCTTCAGCATTATGACGTCATCAACGCGTTGGTGCACTGGAATTAGAGAGAAAAATTAGGAAAAAAGAAACCTTTGAAGAAATAATTTGAGAAGCAATATACAGTAAATTACAGTAGTCTTGGCATCTTTTTTTAGTGTTCGAGTGAAACGTCAATACTACGGGATGTACGGTATGTATGGATATCCATATGGGATGGGCTACTATAGCCCGTACACCTTCCCAAGTCCATACGGATACAGTGGCCTTGGTGGTTATGGTGGATATGGTCTCGGATATGGAATGGGTTATGGAATGGGATATGGATTGTATGGGTAATAAATCCTAGAGAGCGATACAGTCTGTATTTGAATCATTGTAATTTTTTCTGTAATTAAATTGTATTCTACTCAAGGAATTTCTTCCTTTCTATGCATTTCATTTACAATAAAGATCTATTATGAATAAAGATGACTTACTTGTTTTATTAATAACAATTGTTATATGTGATCGATCTGGGAACAGCAAAGGAACGATCGTGTCGTCGAGGACGGTAGACACGTGAATCCGAATGGACATCTGCAATCATTGACCCGTAATAGTTCAATGTTTTACGTTACAATCCATTACATAGAATTCATACACCCATAGATCCGATAGTCGCAGCCGGTGTAGCCGCCCCCCTTCACTTTTTGACAATTGGTGAAGGGATCCCCTTCACGGTTGGCGAAGGGATCCCATCACCTCAGCTGCACCCCAAGAGCTAGACCCTCTTCACCTGAGGAGGGCACAGCTCCTCCCTACCGCACCTACGCATACACCCGTAATAGTTGAAACAACTAATGCAGTTAACTCTATAAATAGCGCAAAATGTTTATTTTTCCTGGAAAAAAGTTACGCAGCAGTACTGAACTCTATCACCTAATTCGACGAAGAGTTAGAGGAGTGGGATAAGTGCTGGCGCATCGACTTAGCACAAGCAGATGAATTTACAGGAAAGTTAACGCGGAAAGAGAAACTAAGTCCTAAAGTGATCCACTTTTTCGAGAACATCATGGAAAGTCGCGGAAAAAAATTATTTTAGATAAACATAAGGGAGTGGAGTGATTGGGGAATAGGCTAGGACGAATGAATATAGCCTAGGGGCACCTTCAATGCAAATTATCAATCCGAAGCGGGCTAGTGGATATAGGGGCGTGACTTGGACATATTGGTTTCTGATAGGGGTTTGTTCATGGATAAAGACGACATATATCGAAAATGTATATACATATTTCAGACTGGGAACTAATTTCTACTGCAATTTTCAAAATTTCATTTGTCAACTGTTTATCCTCATGTATTTAGTTCTCAGTCAGTGACGTATCCTCCATCTGTGTCGACGATCGATCTGTTGCCTACGTGAAGGGATTTTCTGGCTTTCCTCCTTGTAGATGTCCGGGGTCTTACGACCAAAGAATGACTAAACGTCCATTTTGAGCTCATCCTCATCAACTACATGACGCATTTCGAGATGATGAGACAGGGGTTGGACCAAGTGATATTCAGACGGAGCAATGTAGGGATTGTATGACGGATTCATGGAAGTCTCATCTGAGGCAACATCGCGACACGTGTGTGCGCGTTGTCAGGCAAGAAGAAGACTTTTCTCTGTGTTCCTCTTAGCAGCCACCCGGTCTAGATGCTCGCAGTGTTTCTCAGAATTGTTAGCAGAACCATGTGCCAGAATCTCCTAAAAAATGACTCCATTGACATTCCACCAGCACCATAACATGATCATCTTGGATTCCGGTCGATTCCGGCATTGGCGTTGTACTCCCTTCATGAGAAGGCGGAAGAGCACCACCAGAAGCAGTTATCGAGGGAAACATTAATGATGGAATATGGAATGCTTAAGATAGATCAATATTATATTATACGATAGTATTTATGCTAACACATCAACTAAATAAATTCCTAGAGCAAAATCTCCAAAGTTTAACAGAAATTAGTTGCCTTCTTAATAAAAAAATACATTCAGTTGTTTCAGAATTTCAGTGCCCATATCTAGTACGTTTGCCCTCACAGGGACAGATAAGATGAAAATGAAACCATCATTTCTTTTTTCCAAGCATCCTGCTGATTTCCTGATGCCTTCGTTTTTAAGTCCTTGGGACAGCCTTTTAAGTCCTTGGGACAGCACTTTGTTGCGGACCTAGTCGCAATATAAATATTTCTGGTGTTAAGACGGGTAGGTATATGTTTAGGAAAGAAAGCCCGGAAAATTCCATTTCCATCGCATTTGTCTTCTGTGCCAGGGAGGGATTGATAGGAACTACTCATCAGGGAATATTCGAGGATAACCACGTCCGACCACATTGCAAGTGTGTATATGTTTAGCGTTAAACGTTAAATCTGATTCAAATAATTTCTGTGCTTCAGTCTCCATCTTCCAGAAAAGAATGCTCCGCTTACGTGAAATCCAATAATCCGATACAAGTTTTGATTTCATCCCTGGTTTCAAAACGAGCTTCACGAAAAGCAAATGGACATTTTGGAATTGGTTGTTCCGTTGTTGCAGTTTGCATTTCTTTTGAACCGCAATCTGCAAAAAAAAAATCAATGAAGTCTAAAATTGGTATTCTTGACTCAATTCAATCTACTCTAAAAAGGAGCAATACAAATTTTTCTTTATAGTAGGCATTTTTCTGTCTTCAAGGCAGCGTACTATGAAACTGACAATATTGGGAGGTGGGGAACGTTTGTTCCTACGAGATACCTGAAAACGCGCCAACGTTGCACATACCCCGGTTCCCTCAGCAGCCTATTCATTGGTCTAACTTGAATAGGCTGCTCAAGAGACCTCATTGATTTTCGACCGCTCCGTTGTAGACGCGGCGCGCACATGAAGTTGGTGCGTTCTAACGTATCTCGTAGGAGCAAACGCTGCTTCCCACGCCGTTTTTCAGGATAATTATTGAGAATTCATCGTGTCAAGGTTTGTAATCTACCCCGAAGTCTATATTTGCTCACAGAGATCCCAACATCGTCAGTTTCGTGATGCGCTGCCTTTGATCTTGGGTTTCTGTCTCAACCTACTTTTGCATGGTTTTTCCGGTAGTAACTTAAGAAGGGTCGGCTGGTATGGTACAGCTGTTGTCTCTTCAAACATATCTATCTCGACATCCAGGGGGCAACAGTAAAGGCCATCATTTCCAGCTTGGCAGATGTATCCTGCCTAGAAAAAGTTGTTTTATTCCGATATAGCTGTGGGTGAAATACAGATGATAAATGATACAGCAGATGTGGATAGCACCGTAGGACATGATGATCGTTAGAGTGAACAAAACATGAGAGAATTTCCTACGGATAAGCACAACTTCACTTTGTGAATTTAAAGATAGATCACCCTAGGGCATGGTGCTCCAAGTTGTGGACATCGTAGATATTCGCCATTCACTAATAAAGGAAGAACACCACTCCCACATTGAGATGTCGATTCGCTGCCAAGTAAGAATCATTAATTCACTAAGATCTGCATGATAACGAACATTACCTCGTTACAGGTGCGGGTGGTAGCGTAGTTGGTGGAATCCACTCATTGGGACGCTTCGAATTCGGTCTACCCTTTATCAAACTTACAACAGATTTCTTTACTTCAGGAATTTGGCAACAAAGAAATCCGTTTCGATCCATACTCTCTCGACATTCGAAGCCCTCATCGCACGTAGGTGATTCGCTCGAACATTGCGCTCCATTGCTAAACGGAGGTTTAAAGAACGCTAACAAATATCAACGCAAATTAGTTCAAAAAGTTCCTTATCGTTCCTAAACTACCTCGTAGTTGAAAAGGTACGCGATTGTTGACACGAAATCATTCGAGACAGAAGTATAGTCGGGTCAAAACGACATGAAGGTCGGTGAAGTTGCGTAGGCGGCTGCGCTCGAGCGGCGCGGTCGAGCTGACGGTTGGGATCGAGGTGGTATCGTCATCAAGTGTAGCAATGAGCGGTGCTAACAAGAGTCCCCTGACGATCCTGACCGTTACGCTGCTCAGTGTAGCCGCTTACGCACCTGCACCTAGCTTCATGTCGTTCTGACCCGACTATAATGATTCCCGTACTTTCTAATGTTTACCAAAAGATAGTAGTTTTTTTGTTAAAGCTTCAATTCCTCACGCAAAAAAAGTCAAACACCAAAAACTAGAAAAAGTGACAAGTATTTCCCTCAGCAGCACAGTTCTACGGCCAATGTACCGTAGAAGTTGGATTTACATTTTTTCGTTTTTCTATTTTTGCGTCAATGCTCATATATATGACTCTGGTTGCAAAAACAGAAAATAATAAAATGCCTCTTTCAAGTAGAAGATGGTCTCGTGGTCAACAATGATGCTGATTAGAGTATTGTCAAAACGAGCTGGAGCTTGGTGTGCAGTTGCGTAGTCGCGGCTGCGCTCAAAGGGGCGCAGTGGAGATGGAGATAGCGGTTGGAATCGAGGTGCGACCATCGCGAACTGCAACAGTCAGCGGTGCTGGCAGGGCTCCCCTTCGATCTTGACCACTGCGCTCCACGCCGCTTCGAGCGCAGCCGCTTACGCAATTCCAGCGTGATTCATGTCGTTTTGACCCGGCTACACAAAATGTAATGTAATACTTTCATGAGGAGTTTGAGATCATTTTATGAAATAACGTCTCCTATTTACTTACTAAAAACAACAAGAAAAACTCCCAAAACTAGGTGAAAAAGTGCCGTACTAATAAGAGATTATTCGCTTCCACTACAAGGCAAATTACCTCAGTCGTAATCTCGATAAGTTCTTCTAAGAAAAAAGCAAAATATTGGTTATGATTAATTGAACTGCAGAGAAAACTAGAAGAATGCGCCAAAATTTAAACATTCCATGAAAGAAATATTCTCTTGGTGCAGTTTCTTGCTGAAAGAACTTCTTTACCTAGTAAGGACAAGGTCACTGTCCTTGTGCCTGGCTAAAGCGAATTCAAAAATCCAAATCTACCTTAAAGCATTTCCAGGACAGCGTTTTGGAGTGGCTGGACAGCACCATCGTTGTCCATTGATCACTTCACACTCTTCGTCTCGCCGACAGCCAGCTGCGCAGACAGCTCGCGCTCGTTGTCCGCTTGAACATTCCGCAAGTGAGCAGCATACACGACTACCCGAAGGCGCCAACGAACATTCGTATCTAAAACAGGGAAGAAATCCGTGAGCATTTCAGAAAAAGTTCCAAAGAAGGAGTTCTAGGAAAAAATACCCTTCACTACAGGGTAATTTCGAACAATCCCTGGCTAGTAAGCCGTCCATTTCTATGTTACTTCCTGGACCACAAAATGCACTAGAAGAATGGCAGCAAATACTGACATCGGACGAACGGAACGGTGTGCAAATACTGGAATGAATAAATAAACAAGTAAACAAGAAAAAATGTAGAATTCGTGCAGAGTTCCTCACCCATTTTGACACTGGGAACAGAGACGGAGATGTTGGCGGTCGTTGCTGATCACAGGATGGCTGGCTGAAACAAATGGAGAAGTCAAAATTCAGTGTTCTATGAGTTTGCTTGGTTCCTAGGAAGACTTAGAACCATTAAAGCTGCGATGTATCTGTCCACAGCATCAATTCTGGCCACCCAATAAATGTTTCTTACTGTACTAGAGTACTGGTACCAGTGAAAGTACGAGTGGAAGAAGTCCTCAGCCTCAGCTGCAACTGAGTTTGCGTCTAAGGAACGTCCTCAAGAACTATAGTTGGGAAAAAATCACCAAAACAGCTGCATGCAGCCGCATAAGCGGCTACGCTTAAAGCGACGCAAGTGTTAACCGTTGGAATCAAGGTGGGACCAACGCTAGTTTCACTCGGACAGCAGCGATTAGTGCAGCCAGTGAGGGTGCCAACCGTTTGCTTCACCGTGCCGCTTCGCGCACAGCCGCTTACGCAACTGCAGCAAACATAAAGTCGTTTTGACTCAATTACATCTACCTGAAAAAGCTCAACCGACAAAAAAGGATGGAAAGAGGTTTTCTTGAGGTCATTTCCACTAGAAGCTAGGAATTAGACTGCCTGCTTTTCTCCCCCACCAGTTTATCGGCATTCCGACAATATTTTTGGATGAGTGTCTGCTTTTAAAGGCATCACCCCACAAATCTGAGGTGATGCAGATTTCAGGTGGAGTATTCTTATAAGGACTAGTAGATTATGGAGAGAAGGGTGATTCCGTCCATTTCTTCCTAATTCCCGTAAAAAACGGCCCGGAAGATGCGGCGCCGCACAAGGCTGGCGCCCCAGTCGAACTCCTTGTAGAAAAAAGTGCGCCAGAATGCCCGAAGCCGTATCTTCCGGGCCGTTTTTTACGGCAATTAGGAAGAAATGGACGTAATCACTCTCCTCCCCTTAATCTAGTATTTCATATACGAATACTCCATCTGAAATCCGTACCACCTCAGATTCGTGGAGTGATGCCTTTAAGACAGTTAATTGGAGCAAAATCCAGTTATTCATGAATGTGTTGAAAGAAGCTGTAGGCCATAAAGCTCCGTTTCGGTAATTAGCTAATTTCCAAACTTGAAAGTTCTTTCTTCTCTCAAGTAACCTACATAACTTGTGTAACAGTTTTCTTATAACTGTAATCGCACAAAAATGTCACTTCTATGTTTTTTGTTTTCAGTTATGTTTCCATGGTAAATTTATAACTTACCAGGACATATAGCTCGTTCTGGTGGAATTCGTGCTATTCTCGGTGGTTTCAACGAACAGCAAATATGCATGCCTTCCTGGCTGCTTGGTACGCATTTGTGTTCCTCAGGGCAATTCTGTTTGACTCTTGGAAGGCATGAATACTGCGAGGAGTACCTAAAAACTATCTACAGTCTGTGTTACTTGGTACATGATATTAATAGCAGTAAAACAGGAGCATTTGAGGATTTTTCAACTTCTTTGGTGTGAAAATAAGAGGGATACAGGGAATGATGTTTTCATGAAAGTCAAAGTGTGAAAAATGCTCATCAGGCGGCAGAAGATAATCGATAATAATGATAACCTCGATTATCTGACTCCTGTTGTTCTTCGGACTGGTCGAACAGGTGCCCGTATTTTTTTCATTTATCCCGATCGTGTGCCAGAGTCGCCCAGTGGTTCCTCCTTTCGCGTGAACACCAAGAGCGCTTTTTTGAAGGACATCGTGAAGAAGTCTCACCATCGGGTCGGCGGTCTTTCTGTAGTGCGCTTAATGTTACGTGGAACCAAGTCGCTCACGGCTCTAGTACAACGCATGGGGTTAAAGCGCATCACGTGTCCAGTCCACCTTATTTTACTTTCCTTGGCAAACGTGGCAGGGTCTCCATTCTTCGATCACTTACATAGGAGAAGAATTCGAATCCCGTCTCTCACTTGCGTGAAACTGGATACTCCATTCTTTCGTTTGAGCGTTCACTAACGCTCACTCCATTCTCTCCTGCTTGCGAATAGACCAGGTTTCTGAAGCATAGGTTAAAGCAGGAAGTATTGCGATGTTGAAGAGGTGACCACTTAACCAGATGTTCCTGTTCTTCTTCAAAACGTCCTCAACGTTCTCATAAGCTTCCCAAACTATAATTCTTTTGAAGAGCTTGCAGATGACGGACAGTAGATTGGACGATAGTTGCCGATGTCATGTGGAGCTCCCCACTTATGCAACAACACAGTCTCGCTGGTCTTTCACTGTTTAAGAACGTTGCATTCGGACGAGTGACGTGTAAAAATCTTCGCCAGAGTTTTTACAAGTACTGGCGGAAGGTATTTAAGGTGTTGTGATCTTATTCTTCAGAAGCCGGGTGCCGTACGATTTCTTACCAACATGGTAGCATGTCGTACTTTGGAAGGGAAAACTTCTAGAATGAATGAAAGAATGTCTTCTCTCAGATGGTGAGGAGGCAAGTGAACATGGCTGTTAAAGATAGGAGTAGAAGTCGTAGCTGATTTTCCCTATTCCCCTCCTCATTGTATTAATTATTCCACCTGGGTTTCGGAAAGCAGTCATTTTCGTCTTGCGATTGGCAAAGTCTCGACGGGCTTCTCTTCAAAAGAGTCGATGTATCTTTGCCATACTTGTATTGATGACATTACCAACTCCTTTACTGTCGCATGTAGAAATAGATCTTCTCCAGTTTCATATTTGGAGTTGAGAGGGTGACGTCGTCTTGTCGCGTACAGCCCGATGACGTACTCAATTTTCCTGGGTTGCATCATCAGATCTTCGATGACCGCTTCCTGTGCAAGCGTACATGCGTTTTAAGTGCAGATCGCCAATCTTGTCCTTTTCTGTTTCGATACCCCAGATGACTCCTGTACCCCCTCCGCAAGGTCGCTTTTGGTCCGCGATTAGCCCTTATCTGCCACCTCAGAGACCGCGGAATAATAATGATAGTGATGATAATGACTACTTCACTGACTAAGAATGAAAATTATTTTGTTCTAAGTTGATTGAAGAAACGGCACCGTTCAACCGTAACGCCACTGATATTCGCTCACCGCTGAGCTAATCCTAGGCTCCAATTTGGCTCGTTACCAATCCCAGAAGGCTATATCAAGGGAGGAGAGGACAGCAAGACTATGATTTTTCAATCTTGCTACTCACTTGTAAGTAAAATGATTACAAGACGGCTGTCGTAAACAGCAAACGCCTTGAATACAACTTGATCCACGAGGACACTTTGTCAGTTTATCGTCGCATGTTCGTACGTGACGTGCACCCGTCAATGGTTGAAGACCAGGTGGACAAAGCTCTGAAAGAAGTGTAAATGAAATCAGAAAATTCTAAAACGTTAGTTTGAATACACAACTATAAAGAATACTAATAATTAATATGTAGTAAATACAACAAGCAGGTATGAATAATAATACAATAATAATATAATATGTATGAATAAATGCGTAGTAAATAAATATGTGATTTAAATTTATAGAATGAATAAATATGAATAATCATAAATGATCTAAACACTACATAAATGCACAAAACAAAAAGATATTCTATTTGTTCACCACTTCTCTCCTAAAGCTTTTTTGTTTTGTGGCCACAGTATTTCAAAATAAAGCACGAAGAAATATGTAAGCTCGACCACATCCTACAATTTTTTAACGCGAATCCGTTAGGATTCCAAAAGATTCAACTAGGACCCTAGAATCCAATTCAGAATCCTAGGGTGATTGTGAGCGTATAGGATTCTACTGTGATTCGACAATAATTACGGATGTATCGTTGAAGTCAGCACTTTTGTCCTTCCAGAATAGTCCGGCAACAACTTACCGACTCCGAAGGAGTGAAAGGATTGACTTGCTTCTAACAGTAGGGAAACAGCAATCTGGTTCTCTCCCTTAGCCCTTCCTTTTCTTTTTTTTCCTACTCTTTACTTTCGTTCAATTCTTCCTCAGTTCTTTTTTACGAAAATCAAAATCGTGCAGAAAGAATAAGAAATCCTCATCTAGGCTCGATTCCTAACGTGTATGTACCAAAACGACAGAGCAATTCGATGCTTTTTTAAATAACACGCACGAAGCAGGAAATTCATCGCAAATTTACATATTATGAAAAAATTATTGATCGATGAGATGTTCAATAAACTGAACCGCACCTCTAATGTAAGCATACATTGGAGTTCCACGAGCATCGGATAGTTTGAATATACACACGATAAGGAAACACTGTAACAGCATGGATGTGACTAGTGAGTGAGGAACAGAAGAGAGAATGAGCGCTGCGCACTGTTTGTATGATCTAAATTCGAGGACCACTGTTGAACGGTGTGTGTGTACGATAAATTCGTTTCATTCTCACTGTTTACACTAATATTCACTAGTAATTCACTGAGTAAATAATTAATTATGAGTTCAACATCGACATCGACGTTAACAACTATCCACTATTGTCGCAAACGAAAATACTGTAGCGGTAAGTAGATGATATTGCTTTCCATGCCGAATACAGAAACATTTCTGGTGTACGCGGTGAGAAAGAGTGTTACGGTAACTGCATTAGATTCCAAAGAAAACATGAACATTTGATGCGTGAAATTCTGCATTTTTCTTCCGTTCCAAGATTACAACTACAGAATCTATGGAAGGTCAGATTATTTTTGCGTTTTCCTCTCTTTTAAGCTAATCGATTATGAGTGCAGTTTATAGAGGGCAATCCTTCTTTGGTTGCTTCTGTCATAGAAGACGTGGTTTCTTTTTCTGTTTTTTTTCGTTTTTTTTTAAATCTTGCCTTACGGGGGTTTTTTTATGTTGTGTTCTTTTTAGTATTTGTTGCCGTTCAGAATGTTGTCTGAATGTATCACTGTGAAAAACGTAAGACACACGTTTAAAATCCAGGATTCGGGAGTCATGAAAACAGTAACCGCGACATCAGTTTATCTAACGAGACAACTCTTTACGCCCTTTTAGAACTGACTCGTTTAAATCTTTTGGCCTGGACTAACGGTGAGATTAGCCGAGAAAGCAAATCTCTACTTCTGTACGACTGCTAAAGTCCATCTTCTCTTTAATGAGTAAATTTTATGATGTGACTTTCTTTTCGTTTGGAAAAAACCTCGAAATTTACAATTATTTCGATTTCGTAGTTATGTGAACATTCTTCTTATGTATAACAGCTTTATGTGCTACTGTTACTGTACTGATGTGCTGATGAATGCAAAAGTTTTCCCATTCTCCGGAATTGTTGTAATTTTAAATCTTACCAGTGGAGACGCCTCTCAGCTGTATTCGTTTGTTGAAAACGGCCTTTCGTCTTCAGATGGACGACCATAGACTGAGGTAATATCAAGGTAAACAAATTAAAATGAATGTTATCCGTACGAAATATAACTGAAGAGATATTTAAGGTCATAGTAAGCACAGCTTATCGTGAAATAGATGTTGAGTATCGTTGTATCTCCATGAGTAGATGATTTGGATGTAATCCACAAGTATGCGCGCAATTCCTATTAATAATCCAGAAAAAAGGCGTGAGAAACAGCCTTGGGGCTCTCTACGATGCAACCTGTTATGCGATACAACGCAGGTAACTCCGTCATCGTCCACCGCCTGCAATTCAAATAATATAATTCAAATATGCAATAAAAGCTGCCCCACTTGCACAATGGTAGACGCGTGATGTGGATTGCACGTAAGAAGTTGCATCGTTGGAGACACAGGCACATCCGAAACTTTTCACACGGTTTTTTTTTTCGGATTACCGGTTGGAATTAAACGCTGGCCATGCTCTTATTCGTGAACGACACCCTTACTCATTTTGCCTAGAGATATCACATTGTGAATTTCGTGATACGCTGTTTTTGAAACCAAATACGTCGGATCTTTCCAGCAGATGAGAAGATTATCAAAATGTGATCCTAGGTGTATATGGTTGTATAGACGAAGAAATCACTTCTTCGCGAAGGTTTCAGGGTTTTTAATAAGAGACGAGTAATAGAATCTCAAATCACTTACGGCTCTGTGCAACTATTAAAATAAATACGTTATGAAGGTAACAATAAATAATGTGTCAGGATTAGCATAACGAACCGTAACGATCGCTTAGTGAGTTGTTACCCCCACCCTGTTTTTTTTGTCATTTCTTACGAATGAAAAAGTTAGATTATATTTTGATAAGATAGGTTTCCATATTATTCGAAGAATAATCGATTTTTTTCTGTATAATCAGTGCCTGAGTTGAGAACTTTTCACCAAAGATAAATAACAGATAATGCTACTTCTGTAGAGCTAATTTCTATCTCTGGGACATACAGGCACCTGTCTTATAGAACAAAGGACAGAAATCTCGTCCACACTGGACGTGGACTCTCTTCCCGAAAACTATTCTCAGTTAGCGTAAAACAATTTATCGGAAAAACCACGAACAACTTATTACAACAGATAATAATGGGTGTTATTGATCGTCACAACGACCAATAACTTCTCATCACACATAAAAGTACCCCACAACAGATGATCACTAGATGTATGAAGGCCGCCTACAACTCCTGCTTCTTTTCCTTCTTGTCTTTATTCTTATCGTCCTTCTTAGTAGTCTTCTTGTCCTCCTTCTTCTTCTCTTCCTCCTTCTTTTTCTTCTTCTCTTCCTCGTCCTTCTTTTTCTTTTCTCCCTCCTTTTTCTTCTTCTTTTCCTCCTCCTTCTTCTCTTCTTTCTTCTTCTTCTCCTCTTCTTCCTTAGCCTTCTTAAAAAAAAGAGATCAGACAGCGAAAATTATTGGATCATTGATCTATGTTTTGTTATCTTCCTTACCTTAGCCTTCTGCTCCTCTAGCTCCTTAGCTTTGTGGGGTGGGACCTTCAGCTTCTCAGCTTTCCTCAGCTCTGGCACCTACAAAACGAATATCAGTAAATCCGCGGAACGAATGGAATAGAAGGATCATGCTCAGAAAAAAGACTTGTAAATTTAAGTATGACTACGTGGTCAAGTCAGTCTAATTAAATAGAAGTTCTTAGGAGAGGTATATTTATTTAAAAAATGAAAACTTATATTTATTCCCTGAAACAGAGAAGGACAACTTTTCTCCTCAAATTACATATATACTTCGGATGTGTATGGTTCCAGATCCAAAAAGGCAAATAAATAAGCCGACAATGTTGTTCTACACAGAAAGAATACTGGACTTTATTGGAAGCAGCGTTCTGAGAAATTTTCAATGATGGGTTCTTTGACTACAAGGTAGCATTCTGGACGTAGTTTGCAACTATCACGCTTGAAAAAATTCGAAACACCGTCTAAATACAGGAATCAACGTCACAACGTTCGACCACAGTTCACCCAACGAGGCAACTCTTCACACCAGTACTAGTACTGGCGAAGTGAAAACGCGTGGAACGGATAGGTTATCCTATCACTTTATGATGCTCTCTCTCTTTACGCCAATACCGACGTTGAGATCCTCCTTCCTTCGGTCACTTTTAAGGATGTAAAGAGTTGTATCGTCAGGCACAATGATCAGTTCAGTGCTCGTAATCCACCTGATTTCTGGGTTTGTAAGTGATCTTCGCGATTTTGCTCTTATACATACGAACAACGCCTCGAATCCTAGTGAGTACTGGATACTACTGGAACTGAACACCAAAATTTCAATGTATACTTCTTGAAACTTCCTATATTTTTACTTTCACTTGAAAGAATGTTGAAGATACCGATGTAAACACATTTACATAAACAATGCAATTAAATGGAAAATTTCCTGACTTTCCAAAAGATTAAAGGTGCTCATTCCGAGTGATGCAAAACACATCCTCTTGTTCTTTTCGATTTTTTTTTCACTTTTCGATTTCATTGGATCTCTCCGTTTTCATTACCGATCGAAAAACTTTTTATACGCGTCTACGCGATCACTTTCATTCTCTAACCTAATTCGCAATGGATCATCGGGAATTGGAACGACTCTTTAAACATTACGCTCAAAACTCCGCAAAAAGCCACGAATCGCAACGGAAGGATTACGGTATTTCTCGGCCTGGTTTGATTTATGAAACAGATTGTCTGTTTATGTAATAATAACCTCAATCTCGTAGAATCGTAGCACATCTTTCATCGAATTAAGAATATCAGCTGGTGATGAATAGTAATAAGCATAGTTTTTGTATTCGGCCTTCTTGTTCTTGAATTGCTCCAAAAGATCGCCATTTTTGTCTGTAAATACCATGATTTACTGCTGAATCACATTGTTTACACAAATATGGGATTCTTACCGAGGAACAGAAGTCGTGGGATGTATTTTCCATCCGGCCGGTATTCCTCTTCGAAAGGTTCCTCGTCATCCTCTGTGTTCACCATCACAAAGTACTCAGATAGCTTCTTGAATGCTTTACGAGCATGTGACTGTTGGAAGGTCTTTTTAAGAGCTGAAATATTCAAGGGAATAAATTTATTTCGAAAAAGTGAATTTATTTTAATTTTAATAATTTAAAATTAAAAGTAATTTAAATCGTACTATTATATCCATTCAAAATTTCCCATCACCTCAAATTACGAATTATTTTAATCATCTAAAATTCTGGAATACATCCTCGCTTAGACACCAAAACACTCTCAAAATTTTCAAATGCCAAATTTCGCCGATTCATTGTTATCGTCGATAATATATGGGTTTGGAGCTGCGTTGCACTGAGCGACTGCGACGCCTGTTAGGCTCGCGACGCGGCAGCGGGTACAAGGGGCGGAGCTGCGTTATGTGCAGGAGAGGTGTACTGATTAGCCACCTCATTTGACATTTAACCTATCGTCGGGGAATAATATAAGGTATTCTGGAAAAATAATGGAAACGACAAACGATGTTCTATACTCAGCGCAGAAAACCATGCGGCTACAATTGATTTCTTTCCCTTAACCAGATATGAGGAAAAAGACAGTGCTTTAAAGTAGAATCACTGCTAGAGATGCATTTTAAGGTGGTTTAAGTCAGTTTCAAAAATTTGGGCACTTATTCTCATCGACCAGCCAAGGAACGCAATAATTATAGTAGATAAGTGGATTGGGTGAGGGCATAGGAACAGTACTCGCGCTGTTTTCCACATTGGATCCTACTTGTATTGCATGTAAAAACACCTGAACCAGTAAGAAAATTTTGAAAACCTCAAAAGTTATGGTAAACAAGTACAAAAACTGTCCAATATGTTGCAGATCCTTTCGAAGCGCTCAGGAAACGGATAGATGGTCCGTAGAAAGAAAAATGATTCACACATTTTTAGTAGCACAAGAACTTATGTGTTAGGTTAAACTGTTGTTTGACTACCCTTAACACAAATAATTCTATTCTTTTAAAAATGCGAGGAGCGAATTGTTATTCTCAGGAGGATTTGTGTCTCTTAAAGGCATCACCCCACGAATCTGAGATGGTACGGATTTCAGGCGAAGTATTCGTATACGGGATCGTAGATCATAGAGAGGTGGGTGATTCCGTCCATTTCCTTCTAATTACCTTAAAAAATGGCCCGGAAGATGCGGCTTCGAGCGTTCTGGCGCGCTCCAATCGAACTCCTTGTAGAAAATGGTGCGCCGGAACGCTCTAAGCCGTATCTTCTGGACCGTTTTCTACGACAATTAGGAAGAAATGAGCGGAATCACCCTTCTCTCCACAATCTACGATCTCGTGTACGATTACTGCACCGGAAATCCGTACCAGCCCAGATTCGTGAGGTGCCTTTAAAGTTCAAATACCTAGGAACGCTTGTTAAAGTATCACTGTAATCGAAAAATAATTTCGGATCCCGCATTCGTGGTAACCTGCAAGCGGATCGAGCGGTTTTTAACTCAGAATGATTAATTCCAAGTAAGGTGCATGAATCCCTTCCTTATTTGAGTTCACAACCACCTTTTCCATAAGATTCAATCTCACTTTTCGAACAAACTTGATAAGAAAACCTATTTTAGGAAAGATAAGCCAACTTCACAAGTAGATGAACATTTAATTAACCATTAAAAGTATCGATAAAAACGAAAGAGGATTGATTCAAATAAGTTGCGGTAATTCTCTAATTTACTTTCTTATCAAGACGTTGCAGTTACTTGCAACTTAACTTATTTCTTAAATTGAAAAAAGTCCGAGAGAATTTTTAAGGACAATTATTAGGTAAACAAATGTGCTTTCTTCAGAAATTAACATAACATTTGTAAAATAAGTACAGAAATTCCCATTTTTTTCTTATTCCATCGTATTATACAGGACGAATTCGATCTACATAACGAGTATTCAAAATCTGACCACGTTCCGAATGAAAAAAGTGAATTAGTTTGAATTTCCCATATTTCAGTATAGAGTACGTAAGAAACTTCCCCCAAAAAAGGCGTAGGAAAAGTTCCATTTTTTTTAGGAGGAGGAGAAGAAGAAACTTTCGGTAGTTTCACTTTTTTTGAATCAGAAACTTTTCTTTTGAATCCCTCGGAAACATGTTTTCCAAATCACAGTCAATTACTTCGCCTCAATCACACAATATCTGGTAATCAAAGCGTAGGAACGCAACGTAGATAACTGCGTAACGTTACTTGAAACACTCTAAAACTTTCCAGAGAATCGATACATCGACCATGACCTCGACGATGTTCTCTCTCTCTCGCTCCTTTTGCACTGACCCTATCTTAAATCGCGCGTGCAACATTATTTGCACGCTTCAATCGGGAGATTACAACGGTTACAAAAATATAATGTTGAATATTTCATGTTCGAATATTTCGAATATTCGATTTTACCGTACCTTTACATGCATGGCACCATGTCTTGTGAATTAACAAGAAGATGGGTTTATTAGTATCTAACGCCTTTTCGATCGCATCTTCCCAAGGCACCCAATCGATATCTTCACCGAATCCTAAAGGGAAAACGAGATTAAGGTTACTGTAGTGGTAATGTAAGATTAAAACGCTTACCATGTGACAAAGGGTTGGAGTAGATCTCTTTGATCTGATCGAATTTGTTCGCATTAGCTGGGGAGAAGAAGAAAAGGACAGAAAAGAGACCCAGCAGAGGAATTAAGGACCGCATCCTGAAAAAAAAGTGAGTAAATGTGAAAAGAAAGAGAAAAGGACGATTAGACTAGAGGATATTTTGAAAATCAGAATGTGATAACACGAAAAAGTAACAGTAACGGCAACAATGTTGAAAATTTCAGAAGAGGATGTTGTCCTAACTGATCGACCACCATTCCTGGAGAGAGAACACCCCAGCGTCTCCGTCGAGACACGACGAGGCCGCGATCGTCGCACGAACGAACGACCTTGGTGAAAGAATCGGCCTCACTCGCCGAAACCCGGTCAGCATCGGCGCTTTCATTCTCTCTTCTTTCGCTCGTTCTCCTATCCTCTTTTAAGGGACACCCGGGTGGTTCCACTAGGATCTTGTTAGGGAAAATTTTGTGCACTATCAAAACACCTAACGAAATCTTAACTAATATTGAAGTTAGTAGAAAAAGTTAAAAACTAGTTAGAGAAAAATAGTTTTAGAAAAAAGAACAAAAAAATATCCGCCGTCAATTTGAATCGTTAAATGACCAACGACCACGCATTCCTACAAAGTTTATTTGCGAATCCGCTGTGTCTCACTCATTATTGTGTGCTTTTTTCACAAAAGAGAGTGTGATGTTGCAAACATACCAGGATATTCCGGTATTATGCTATTCACTTACAAAACAAATCGAAATAGTTCTTACTTTCATTATGATATTCGTTATTGAAACAGTACTTCTGATTCAGTCCGTGGACTACAAATCTTGTGAGAACCATAGAGGAATCGGAAAAGTGGTCGATTTTTCCTGGGAATGTTTGATTCTTACCCTACTGCAACGTTTAGGCGGATGCAAACGAAGATTTGAAAAAAAAAAGTTCGCTGGGAGGATTCGAAAGAGAATACGTCCAACTCACATCAGTGTTTCCATGCTTATTCGCATTCCATTCTAAAGGGGGGACTTTCGTAAAATTTCTGCCACAAAATCTAAATAATTTTTTTTGTGCAACGCCGGTATCGCTCTTTTCGTCAGAAATAAAAGCATCCATGAAAAAAATCTTGTAATCTTCTGGCTTGAAGTGTCAGCGCTGTACTTAAAGGATACATCTAGCAAACATATGAGGGTTGCAAACATGGGAGTAGACATATGGACGCAGCCATTAGGATGAAACAACACTACGCATACAGTTCTCACAAAAATAAACAAGATCTTATTTACTTTATGGTAATTTCGCCTCAAATTATCGGGCCCCCTCCCAGTACAGTACTTTCTGACGTACTAATTCGACGCCTTAGGGCTCGTCTCATCACATTTTATCGGTTCCTGATCCAGGAGCAGCGATTCGACGAATTTCAGATCGTCTCTCTGCTTTCTGGAATTTTTTTTTTATCAAACGCACACACACACACGTGACAGACCAGGCCCGTTATTATATAGCATACTGTATAAGATTTAAGACTTTTTTTTCGAAAAATGAAAGGCACAACTCTTATATAATATATTATATGTCTCCTCTAATAGGATTGGTTCACTAAATCACTCGTTTTTCAGAGAATTTGCGAATGCAGTTTCTTCAAACAAAAAAAATTAGAAATTCTAAAAGAGTTGTTCACGTGTGGCGTGAAATTGAAACCATCTGATGTACGCATGTACGCGTAATTTCTGCCATTTAGTGGCTGCAGGAAATATCGAAAAACGTCTGAATACAGCATATCGCATTAATGTGTACGTGAATAAATACTGATGAATGGATTTTTAAATATTGACCTGAGTTAGAAAACTGCAAAACTCGTGTAAAAATCAGAGAAGTCATTGACGAAATGCACTCGTAGAAGGGTAGAACATCAGATCGTCACTACATTAATTATTTAAAATGCAGTAATCCACCCACGTCTATACATCCTTACAAACTTTCATTTCCTAATGAAAAGAACGGGAAATCCCACCGAAAAAAACCTAGCCAACAGAAAAGAATGGAAAGTTGAGGTGATAGCACTTGTAGGAGCACATATTCGGCTTTACGATCTCGGAGAAAAGGAAGTTCTCTGGAAACTTGCATCGGACGAGTTTTTCTAACCAGAAATCCGAGAAGATGTTTGAATAAAGAAATCGGTCTTCATAAAAAAAAACCGGACACTAAACTATACATGTAAGGGGAAAGAAGAAGGAATTTCCTTCCCAGCATGTAAATGCTTCCAAGGAATTCCCAGGGTTTGCATGGAAAAAAAAATTTAAAAGATTAGCAGATCGGAAATTTCCCAGGAAAATGTTTGACAAATCGCAATTAACATCCTCAAAGTTTCTATGGAAAATGCGTTATGCTCAGTACATAGCTAGGTAACGTTTTTTTTACTGCTTTGTGAATGTTACCAAAGAATTTCAACACACCAAACTGAGTTCACTACATGGTTATTTCATACTTAAATATAAAAATACGCATGGAATGCGCGTACATAGAAAACAGAAAATACACAGAAAATTAAAGGTGATCAATTTAAAGCAATCGAATGAGGTCCTCAACACTTTTGAGGAAGTAAACCCGATCAAATAGAAGTTGTACTACTTTTGAAAGTTGCGAGCAAAAATAAAATAAAATAAAATAAATAAAATAAAACAACTTCGTTCTAATCTACTCCATTTCTAATCTCGATACTACGGACGTGTCTACATTGATTTTAATAAAAACCTAGATGTTATGGGTTCGCCACATGAGTTGATATTTTTTTCTTCTTTTTTTCTTCGCGGTCGATCCATGGGCATATGTTGAGAAACAAGATGAATTTACAGAATTTACAGTGTGTAGAAAACAGTATTGTGAACAACATGGAAATGATTCTCAAAGTATAGTTTCCTTACCAAAGCAAAATCATACGTTAAGGTTTTGATTGTTGTACATGTAGAAGCAAAGAAATTGTCAAAATGCATCCGAAAGAACAAACCAAGACTTAAGACTAAGATATTGCTGTATATTCCTCATATCATATCTCATTTAATAAAGTAAATAAATAAATCAATTAATAGATAATTAAATAAATAAGTCTTTCCGGGGCCATTCGGTTCTAGGCTCTGTGGCATCCTCTCCCTCTCCCCGCTCCTCTACTGAAGGCCACTGCTCAGTTATGTATGTAAGTCACCTCACCAAAGCACCGCAAAAATCTTTATCTTAATCATTAAAAAAAACATAATAAGAATAAGGACAGACGGAGGACAAAGTAAGAAACCCGGATCGTTTCGCCTCTACCTAAGCGATAAGGTAAGATACGGCTAATGGTTGGCACTTTCACTTCTAGCTGTGTACCATCAAAAATGTGGGTTTTCTTTGTTAAGCGAGAGTAGGACGGAAGATAAATCATATTCCATCTAAAACTAAAGGATCAGGAGAAAGACGAAGTCGCCGAAACGTCATTCAAGAATAGAAATCATCGCAATCGGGTACTTATTCCAAATCAAAGGCAGTATCCGCACATTTGTCCTACAGTAGTTTTAAACTAATCTGTTCACTTAGATCTGCTTAAAGGCATCACCCCACGAAACTGAGGTGGTACGGATTTCAGGTGGAGTATTCGTATACGGGATGGTAGATTATTGAGAGAAGTGTGATTTCGCCCATTTCTTCCTAATTGCCGTAAAAAACGCCCCGGAAGATACGGGTTCGCGCGCTATTTTCCGCAACGAGTTCGATTGGAGCGCGCCAGTCGCGTGTTCACACGCCGCATCTTCTGGGCCGTTTTTTACGCCTTTACGCCAATTAGCAAGAAATGAACGGAATCACCCACCTCTCCATAATCTACGATCCCGTATACGATTACTCCACCTGAAATCCGTACCACCTCAGATTCGTAGGCTGATGCCTTTAACCTGCATAACTGCATGCATTATTTTCGAATACTGAAAGTGATACATACAGTGAATAGTAGCGAAACATGTACAATAAGTAGTTAACTAAGAGTAAGATTTGTTCATTCCTTAAGAAGTGGGCGTTTCGAGAACCGGTTCTACGCGACGTGGCTATTTCCAAATGGATGCTTTCACATTGAGAACGTGTTCGAAATAGTTTCAGGCGATAAGTAGAAGATTTACGAGACTCAACACTTTTTCTCCAACATTTTCGCCGAGATCTCGATGGAATGCGGAACAAACCTCAACGCACATCAACAGATAACACTTACTTTAGTCACAAATACCTTAGAACTTGTTAGAATAACCCTATGAAGTCTTAAGCCATTTGTAACATCTCAATAAAAGTGTGTGTGTATTGGTCTCCTTTAAAGGCAGCACGAATCTGACGTACTGAGGGAATCCGCGGGAAAAGCTGGAGATGGGATATTCGATCAGGGGTGGTTCTGCTCACCTCTCTAACCTTCGTAAAAAACTGCGTGAGAACCACTTTGGTTATTATGAGGTACGTTAGAACTCTCCTCTATGAACGCGTTCTAGTCTCCTTACCAGCCTATTCATTGGTTTCACTTGAGTAGGCTGGTGAGAAGACGTCGCTGATCTTCGATCGACTGCACTTGGCTGCGGCGCGTGCACAAATGTGGTGCAACTGAAACCATCGTTACGACGATTAGGGAGAGGTGAGCGGAACCATCCACCTTCGACTCCGAATCCAGCAACTTACAACACCAACTCTTGCTTTTCCAGCGGATTCCTGGTATGCTGCCTTTAGGTGGTGAGCGCTCCTCGAGGCTAGTCTAGCAGTTATTTTTTAGCCTCCCAGACAAGTCTGGTACGAATTTGTCGACCCGGAGGAATGAAAGGCTTGCTGAGCACTAGTGCGGATTCGAACCTCCGATAGATCATGGAAGAAGCGGAACCTCTAACCGCTATACTACACCCACCCCTAGCCTAGCAGTTGAGCAAAAAAATCGAAACGAAGGCAACTAAAAAACATGTGTATATTGATTGTATCGGTATTACACTATTACCTTAGGTTTCTGTTTCCTTTCTTTCTTTTGTTCTCCCGTACTTTTTTTAACATACTCCTCCCAGCATAAGGAATGCTCTATGAACCAAGCTGACGAACAGCACAACAGGATTCTTCTGCTCTCAGTTGTTCCCAGAGTCCCAGTTACGACCTCCAAAGTAGTATAAAAGCTGAGCTAATCAAACCCCTACCTAAGAATATGCTTTAGATCTCTAGACTCTCGATTTTCTTTTTTCTATGACAATTTTGAGAATATAATTAACACACATTTCATGCGCGCTCCTTAAAAACAACTATTTCAGCTCATTTAACTGTTCTCGCCAGTCTAAATCAAGAAGTTTTCGAGATTTAATTCAGGTCAACAGCAACCAAAAGGAGAACTTCAAGAAAGTTCACTATAACACAGAGACTTGTCAACCAAAACGAAAACGAGTCAACCCGTAGGGGAGGGAATAAGATGACGGAAAAAAGCTACAGCACACATTAATTCCCGTACAAAAGAGGAGAATTCAGTACATTAGAAAAGGCCAATTTGAAAAAGACATTGCAAGAATCCAAAGATCATCAATACAACTTCTTTCAAATAAATAGTCAACTAATATTACAGGAAGATACAGACCCACATCAATAGAATAATAAAGAACAACTGAATGATAGCGAATCTAACAAGTTGTGAGGTTTCCCACATAACATCACATGCTCCATAGCAAACAGATCTTATTTATACTCAAATTCTATAAAAACTGAAGAGAACAATTCAGCAACCGGACGCATGCGAACTACGAAGACTCGTTTACAGCTTGACCTACTCTTGAAAAAGATTCTTGACACATTTCCTTGGAATGTGGACTTCTTTGATCAGGCCACGTCGGCGTTGTTCAGATTCAGAAGGGAATCCAACCTTGAAATATTACGTCAAACCAAAACTTCATTATGAGCGAAGAGATTACTTAATACGAAAATGAACAACTATTCAGTAAGAATGCAACGTTGAATAAAAAAAGTGCCGCAAAATCTTCCGGCAGAAAAGACATAGGTGCGATAGTTCGCAGCCGGACCTTTCCTAGTTTAAAGGGGAGAGGGGAATGGGTGGCGGAACGCATACTTATTAGATTTTTAATTTTATGGTGTTTACCTTTTCGTTCATTTATTATTCTTATTTTATTATTATTGGCCATTATTTATTCCAGCCTATTAATATTTACTTTTTTACATTATATTTAACTGTCTATCTACTTTACTTGAATATAGTATATTATATTTAATATGAATACTAATGCACATATACCTATAAAAGATTTTGTGCCTTCCTTCCTTGCTGACAAGATTTCGTGATTTTGAGGAAATGAAGGAAACGGAATTTTTTATTTTTGGTCTTTTCTACGGTCTTCTTTTCAAAAGACGCTTACTTGTTATCATGCCATTCGAACGTGCGATGGAACGAAGAAAGATAAATGAGAATTCTATTTTGAAATTATACAATTTATCATGTCAGATAATAAAAGTTGTGATGCTGTTCGTTAGAAGATTCTCCTCAGCAGAACTGACTGCCGAACATAAGCAAAATAAATCAGAAAGACTGGAAATCGAAAAAAGTTCATAACGAAATGGATTTTCTCATTCTCATCGTGGACTGTCGATTCATCGCACGTAATGTCAAAATCCGAATTTTTGCGATAGCTTTGGCACGTTAGTGACGATATCATTTATGTGTGCACTTTCTATAGTACATTAACCTATTCGCTCTTACACATTTGCTGCACCGAGGGATGAAGTCGAGTAAGAGCGAATAGGGTAAATCGTATTGGTCGAAGTTAAAAGTGCTGAAAAGAACTAAATAGTTCCCAAAAAAAGTGTAAATCCAAGAGATTTCTAAAGAGTTCGAGAGAGTGCATGTATCATACCATTTACTTTCACTTCTCCCTCAACAATGCTATGGGTTCAGAAGTGAAAACCCTCCATTTTTCATGGTCAACTTTGAACTTTAAAACCTCAGTTGGAACAAAACGGAATACTGAATGTGCAGGCAGATTGTTTAATTCGCTCCATTCCGATTTATTTCCAAAAACCTTTCTTTCCCTGACGATTTCTCCTCTAAACGAAGGCACTGGCTGTTGAATTCAACGGAATTTTTCAAGCAACGGGAAACAAGCTCTAAATGCACATCGCCGTTCTGTTGGTAGATGATTCCGTCGGAACAGTTTCGTTATTTCCTACTATTACATCCTAGAAAGATAAGAAGGAGGAGGGGACCTCCACTATCGCTTGTAACACTCACGTAAAATCGTTCTCCAAACTCAATATGAATTTTCAGTCAGTATTACTCTTGAGATGTTGGTTCAACACAGAAATTAATGAGACAAATGGAAAAGGTGTGATGTCAGAACTGCCAAGTGAGAGAAGAGAACATCAACGCATCAATCCTCGCACCAAGAAATATCAAAATATGGGTAGAAACACTCTCTATGTATGCAAAGGTCAATACTCACCTCCCAGTAATTTTCAGGAGTGCTGGGCATCTTTTCCGCAACAACTCGGACACGGCTAACCTGCAGTTACATAATAATTGGCACAAAGCAAAAGCTAATCAACTAAATATATCGCGCATTAAAAAAAAAGAATTCGAACTATAAACAAATATGTCTCTTCTGATAATCTTTCACTTCCAACAGTACGCTAGAATTCAAGCGCTCTGGTATTGTCAATAACAAAAAACATAAAATTACCTCGTTGACTCGCCGTTCTTTTGACGCAGGACTCAATTCCAAAGCATCAAAATATGCTTCAGAAGAAGGATGTACAACACCACGCATCTTGGCACGATCTGCTTGCTTACGCACAACATTTCCTTCGACGAGTTTCTCTTTAGCTTTCTTCTTAATAGAAGACAACTGGAGAACTAACTCTCAGAAATACAAGTACAGAACTAACTCGACATTCATACTATCGAAAATTAAACTAGTGAGCACTCAACATACCTGAACACGTTCCAGAGCGCCACCTTGAACGATGCTGAGGAAATCCTTGTCATTTTTCACAAGTTCGGTCATAATTTTATCGCGTGTTTCAAACTTCCGCGTTATTTCTTTCATGCGAGCACTCGCCCATGGATCAGATTTTTGCTTCTGAATAATAGTTGATTAACAGAAAATTGAAAACCTTAAGCACACAAAATTTATAAGTAAAAAAAACAAGGAAACCTTACGATTCGTTCACAATAATCTTTTTTTATAACCGTTAAGAAACTACTAACGACTAGACAGCTGGGAATAGGATATTGCTCCAGCAATCTAGAGCGTAGGAAGTGAAAAATACTCCTGCTAGTCTGCTCATTACTGACCGAAATTTTGAATGAGTCTCCTAAAGGAAGGGCAGAAAATAGAAGAAGGAAGTAAAAAAAATCGTAGAAAAATTCATATGAAAAGAATCATATCATATCTCTCGAAAAAAATGCATGCGATAGAAAGCGAAAAAATGAAGAAGAGAAATAAAACACGTACTACTTAAAAGCAGCATACCCCAAATCTGACGTGATGAAGGAATCCAGGAGGAAATCTACAGTTAGGGTTGTGGATTAAGGGTGGTTTCGCTAATCTCTCGCTGATCGTCGTAAGAGCGTAGAAGACGACGATTTTGTGCACGTGCCGCGACCAAGTGCAGTCGGTCGAAAATCAGTGTTGTCTTCTCATCATCTTATTCAAGTAAAACCATTGAATAGGCTGCTAAGGGGACCGGAACGTATGCATAGAGGGACGTTCTAATGCACCTCGTAGAAACTAAGGCGGTTCTAACGCCGTTTCTTACGGCGTTCAGGGAGAGATGAGCGAAACCACATCTGATCCCGCAATCTACAGCCCCACCTCTAGCTTTTCGCGCTCATTCCCTCACCAAGTCAGATTCGTGGAATGTTGCCTTTAAAAAGAAAAAAATACACCCCATCTATTCCTATTTATTGTCGCAGAAAATTTTGTTCCGAACTTGCAGACTAAACGCGTTGATGAATGAATGCATACGGGCACTGCAGCGTACCCATAAGGAGTGCTTTCTATACCATATCTGAACAGGCTGAGACGATGGTTCAGCGGAATATTTATTATATGATGCATACAGAGGTAGGTGTCAATGAATCTGAACGACGTAACGTTGTCTGCCGCACTCTTGGACGATACAAGTGGTTATCAAATGGCCACAACAACTAAGCCTATTTTATACCACGCCTCTTCGTGATCATCAGGGTCGATAATACATATAAACTCAAGCTCATGACAAAATTGAGTTAAGTGTGGATTTTTGTTGGCCTTACATATCCGCAGCATTCGAATATCTCTTCCGAAAATAAAATTTAAAAAATCATAAAAATTCTCTGGACATCCTTACCTGTTCATTCTCTTAATGTAGATAGTATTGCTTGAACGCCAGCATGTAATGTTGGAATGGTAAAAGATAAAAGATGAAACTAAACTAACCTGCACAGGTTTCTCTTCTTTCTTTATCTTCTTAAGGGGAATCTCATCATCTATTGTGATTTGGACTGGATCTTCTTTTCCGACTTGCTCACCACTGATCTGGAAGACTAAAAATCAACAAAAACGTGATGAGGGGGATTCCTGGTAACAAAATCTTACACTTTTCCGCCAGGTCACTCTCGGTGATGGGCTTTTCCACGGAGAAATGATCACTGATGATGAACGCTTCGCTTTTTTGGTTGGGTATCGCCTCAGTAGTGGACTGCCATATTGCATCACTGCAAATTATTACAACAAAATAAAACAGCTAGCACCATGACCGTGCCGTGGAAAAAATTAGTGGATACTCTCGAAAATAGAAACCTATTTACTCACCCTGTGACCTACTGAGCCGCTTTGAACTCTGCGAATGCTTTTTACTAGGACTACCGGCTTCACTGCCCGAAGTGGAAAACAGATCATCTGAATCTATAAGCACAACGTCATCGGACATTGTGTCGAATAGGTCCTGCGAATCTTCTCCATCACTATCCGGAATCGTAATGACTTCAGGTTGCTTTGAAGGCGTTCGAACATTGCAAGTTGCTGTTTGCGCCCTCTTGAAAGACATGGTCACACCCTCACATCCTTTAATATAAAAGAGTAAATTAAAAAAGTGAAATTAAACACAAAACAAACAAACACGCCTAGGAATCTTCACAAGATTAAAATATTCGAGAAAACGAAAAATAAACGATAACGGTTGAGAAGGAAGAATGTAGGACTGCCGATGTCTCCTAATGTTATATTTCGTCGATCATCTTATTCCAAGAAGTGTTTTACCTTTAAAACTTTTCAAATCATGTTGCAGTTTGTGAATTTACGGACAAGCAACATAATTGCCGTACGTAAGTCTGCACAATGAAATAAGACAACACAGTCATCTAAACAGACATCTGTATGAGAACTTTATTTGAAAAACGGGAATATCAGGAGGTTCAAAGACGAACATTTAATGCATGGCGTGATATCAGAAATATTGAAATTTACACAGATCTACTGCAGCACTCCGAACTATAGAATGCTGATGTCCAGAAACAGGCACCGGCTGATAAAAGTAGAGCTTGTGAAAACTAAATAACACTTCGAGCAACTATGCCTTCCACTACACAATTTCTTTTCTTGTCAGGACCCGGATCTAAGTGTCACACATTATGGTAGATGATTGCCCACTTGTCCATATCATATATCCAGTAGCCCCGTATTAGGCGGTTCCGTCATGATGAGCTTCTGGACCTCTTTGAATTTAGGATGAGCAGCATCCTTGAGCAAGCTCAAGATTACACATTCGGAAGTAGTAAGAACGGCTCCGACTCGCTCCAACTGTTTGAAACCGAATTTTCTGAAAGCGAAGATTCATTCGGCTTCGGTTCGTTCAAATCAATCCGATTTATGGTGCAATGCGGCGTGAGCCGTTGCGCCCAAAGCGACTGTGAAGGTATAGTCGGATCAAAACGATAGAAATGTCGGAGTAGTTGCGCAAAAGGTTGAAGTGGCGCGGTGGAGCCAGTGGCTGGGACCGAGGAGGGAACATCCCGAACTGCAGCGATGAATGGTACTAGCAAGGGTCCCCTCTCGATCGTAACCGCTATACTACACTGTACCGCTTACGCAACTGCACCGGGAGCTTGATGTCGTTTTGACTTATATATCATTGCAATGCAGCACACATTTACTTTTCAGCGCTACTGGGCAGCCGAAAGCAATGAAATGCAGCACAAAAAAAAGCACGAACTTTTGACAGGGTCGTAGTACCACCTACGATTTAGTGAATACAAATATTACCTATCCACAAATGTCCTTGCCGTTACTGCATCAGCTACGACGTGCACATCTAGTCCTTTTTCGATGAGAGCATAAGTTGTGTGGAGGATGCATACGTGAGCTTCTAAGCCCACCAGAATAACACTTTCCTGATCCTTCAACACAGGAACCACATCTGGTACACACATTGAGAACTGAAAAGAACGATCGTAGCAAGTTCGTATACGTTTTCTTGCTACGCATTAACATTCAAAGAATAAGGAAAACTTCAATTTACTTGAGTTTTCGCGTATCGTGGTATACTCTCTTCCAACCCTAGCTCCGGTACGGTTCGTCCGAGACCTTTCGGATAGTGTTCTGTTACGACAATGGGGATCTTCAAAATCTTGGCCGTATCGATAACTCGTTTCGCGACTTGTGTGATCTCCGGGAAGAACTTGTTTGTTTTGCTGAAGAGAAAAATGACGAAGGAGCTACGACCTCATTGATACGTACTAAATTCGAAGAAAAAAAAAACAATTTCCAGACTCAAATAAATAATTCTAATAAATAGTAATACATAAGCGGTTTACTGTCTGTATAATTATCAACTCTTATAGAGAAGCCATGCATGAAAAGGATTGAATGAAGTTAATTAAGTTCCTCGCATCCCGTTTATGGGTTTTCTAATTCTCAGAAAATTTCAATGAAAACAATTACTAATAAATATTTCATAAAAATGCATACATACCTGAACTTCTCCTGCATATCGCACACAAATAACAATGTCTTCTTCGGGTTCAGACGAGGAATAGCACGAATCATTTTACTGGAATACGTCAAACAATGATCATTTCAACGTAGCTAATGCAATCTTTGTATTGTTCCAGATTTAGTTTATGTTTGAGAATGATAAGGTCATCACATGGACACGTCTTCATTGATTGACTCGAATGAGTTGGCGTATTCAAAGATAGATTGATCACGGTCGTGTCCTTTATCCTTTAACGTTAGTATCCTTGCTGTGATATGTTGACCTCCCACTAAATTGGTTCCTGTTCTCTGTGGGAAGCTTAAGGGGTCGCTAACTGCTCTGTTCTTTTTCAATAAATAGCTTGTAATTGACTTTATGTGCTCTCGGGACATACAACATTACATAAGACAAAACATTTTGAGGTTAGAAATGAGGTCATCTCGAGTAGTGCCGCCAGCAATAACGCTCCCCTATGCAGTGGTTCGTTTGATATAGTCCGGTCAAAACGACTTGATATCAGGTGCAATCGCGTACGCGCCTGCGCTCAAAGAGGCGTGGTTAAAGGCATCACCCCACGAGTCTGGGGTGGTACGGATTTCAGGTAGAGTATTCGTATACGGGATCGTAGATTGTGGAGAAAGAGGTGATCCTGTTCATTTCTTCCTGTACCAGTGTAAATGGACGACCCCGGAACGCTGTTTCCTACGATGGCTTCTGTTGCAGCGCACCACCCTTGCGTTCGAATGGGTTTTCGGCGAATGGCAAGAGCAATGGTTGCGTATTGCAACTCATTGGCGCGTGCACAAGGCTAGCGCGCTCCAACGCAACTCGTTGTAGAAAATAGCGCCCCGGAACGATCGAAGATTTTCCAAATCCATATCACGTGAGATTCGTGGGGTGATACACTTATCGACCTCAAATTTGAAGATGAATGAGAAAATGAAGCGGAAACTCATCCAAATTCGTCTTTAGAATTTGGAAAAAGTCATTGCTAACTTTCTAGTGAAGCCGCAGCATCGTATTAACCCTAACGATGTTATTTTTACGAATTGAAAGAGGTATAATCTGGTCAAAACGACACGAAGCGCTGCAGTTGCGTAAACGGCTGCGTTCTTAGCGGTGTGGAGCAGAGTAACAATTAGGATCGAGGGAGGATCTTTGCAAGCAATACTGGTCACTGCAGTTTGTGGTGGTTCCACCTCGATCCCAACTGCTACTTCCACCACGCCGCTTCGAGCGCAACCGCTTACACAACTGTACCTTTCATGTCGTTTTAATGCGACTGCATAAAGACTGCGAGAATGTGCTGCGAAAAAAAGAGGGCGATGGGTTTATGAACCTCCACAACAGGTGTGCAACTCACTAATGATGTCTTTATTTTAGACTTCAAAATCTGACATGATTAATTAGGATTTATACAACATATAAGTACATTACTATAGACGAAATCATAAAGAATACATCTAGAAGAATTATAAACGCATAGAAATCAGATCCAAACAAGATATTTAGCTTCTTATATGTGCTTTCAGGTATAGAACAATGGCCGGAGCACGAATATTATGAATATAACTGAATTCATCAATATGCACAGAAGAGATGAGCAATTACACTGATAATCCCTAAAAGGACGTAACAATTGTGTTTAGAAATGGCAAGCTGACATTTGAACATATCATAAACGCGATACATACATCTACTTAATATGCGGAAGATCACATCTTGTTCACAATAGATGACCGTAACACATTAATAGACGAGTTAATATTTAAAGGAAAAAACACTGTACTGCTACCACCTACCCTAAAACTTTTAATAGATCAATCTACTCAAAGTGACGAGGTAAATATGGGTCCTTTTAATGAACACAAAAAAAAAAGAAATTCACAGAACAAAAAATTACGAGAAGATGATAACGCGGAAATGCGAGCAAATAAGTAGAAGCGAAGTGGAACCGTATTAGCACCTGCATTAAATTGGGTTAAACATAGAATATAGATATATGTTTCTTGTTCGTGATAGGAGAATTTCGATGAGCACTGCATACTAGACACGTGAAATTTGCTTGTCGTTGAGAAGAGTGACTGCAAGTAAACACAAAACAGTAGACACGCAATACAGATATCAAATAACAAGACAGTGGAGTGAAAATAACTACTGAACCAACCATCTTTAATCCCAACCAAGGGATTTTCCTTAGCAATCGAAGAGGAAGAACTGATTTGTACGGTTCTTGCCCCTTTCAGAGAAAAATACGGGGTCATGGAATCGGAAAGCATCGCGCTAGTGAGAGAAGAACTTCTGGTAGAGTGTTGTGTTGCATAAGGTGAACGATTGTTGGAGAATCTTTAAAAAAATCGGATATGCGGATGTGGAGAGAGATATTTTCGTGAACAAAAGTAAGAGTCTTGCTGCTTACTGGGCATAACGAGACGGTTGCACAACAGTGACTGGAACAGTAGGAGGCTTTGTAGAAATAGGGAATGATCGCTTTTTCGAAGGATCTAAAGAAAATACTTGTAGTTGTTCAGCCTAAATTACCAGAAATGCTGTAAACCGATTGTAAAGTGACTGAAATTTCTGCTCAAGCTGACATTTTGGCTAACCCCGAATCCTCTGCAAGTAATTGAAGAAAAAGGGGCACGATACTCATCAAAAGTCTTTTAAAAATGCTTCATTTTGAACGGGAGCATATTTAATATCCTACAGTTTTAGGGGTTGCGTCACTTCTTATGCTAGATTCCTGGATTTCGTCTTTGTGGAGATCAGTTCTTCATTTCCTGTGATGAAGAAATAGCAAAATCCCTAATCCTTCACACGAGGGGATGTAAATGAGTTTTTACATTGAGCCTAAAACAAGAACTCTGAAGTAAAAGAGAGATCGTAAAAAAAGACCACAAAATGAAAAATAGAGTTGCGAAATGGTTGTTCTGCGTATTTGGACCTTCTAAATGAATTGAATAACTAATAACAAAATACAATAAATGATGGTGAAGAAAAACAAGGCAAACTTCTGCGCAAACATAAAAAATGATTCACTATGTCTCAGACATTCAAGCATTTAAAAAGGGCTCGGTCGAATTTAGTTTCATAAAAGGCAGTTCCTTTTCTTGTAGTAATCAAGTCCCCCAACAAACGTTCGAATAACGTTAGAAGTAATATCGGCTTTTCATAGCATTCGAACGCTCGCTGTATGATGTGACGTCAGCCAAATATATGTAATTGTATACACATCTGCTCAAATATAATAATGTCATGACCAGAAAATAGCAAAGAAGACACCCACGCATGACGGAAAAGCCTCTTCCTCCACTAACTTAACAAAAATAGCAGTACAAGAAAATGTTGCTTCATTATATGGACACCGGAGCCTTTTGTCACCTATTTTAGATTCGGTCAGATTTTTAGAACGGGGTCTTATCATGCACCAGTTGAAACCAAATTAATGTTAATCAAAAGCAGTCATAGAAGAAAAAAGAAAGTAAAAGTTGCGTCTACAATAGGAAAAACCGCAAAATTTAAAAATACACCAAATTGAGAAATAAAATCAACTAACGTTATTGAACATCCCTCGTTTGAAAGCGACGATTAAATCAACACATCTGAAATTCAACCATCACAGCACAACACATTTACAAACACAATTACGTTTTCAAGTCCATTGAAGTAATGTAGAACACTGTCTACAGTCGTTTTTGGGGTGCAGATGGAAAATGGAATGGGGGACATCTACAACCAAAAATGAAGCGATCGTACTGCGGTTAGATTGATGGCTGAGTCAAAGGGCCAATCATAAGTGCAATAGGGAGGGTGAAGGGGGTCTAGCTCCTCAGGTGAAGGGGGTCTAGCTCATGGGATGCAGTTCAAGTGATGAAGATTCCTTCGCCAGCCGTACAAAAGTAACGGGGATCGAGGCACCGCCTCGGACTACCTGATCTATGGCGCCAATCAATCTAGATTCGAACTAGATTCGAGATTGTCTGGGTTCAACTGTGGATGAATCCGCAAATTCCGTTATAGGCTACCCGCTATTTGGCCAGCCGCGTTTATGTCGCCTCCTGCTCGTTCCATTTTTTCCCGTCCATACCAATACACTAACTGCACACGTGAACATCATGCCAACGACACAGTCACAGAAGCAACTCAAAATAACGCTCAGTAGCAGATGTTATTATTGACGGAAAAGAATTGCCACTGCACATCTCGACAAAACTTATGGAATTGATAACGAAAAGTTTTAAAATCGAAGTTCATTGGCCGGATTTCGCTTTTATCCACAATTTCACTCCATACCTACCGTACATGATGTCAAAAATAGTGTGGTCACGTCACGATATCACGCAAACTAGTGCTTGCGTGAAAGCTAACCACTTAAACAAAAACTATCTTATCGTTTTACATAAGAGTAATCCACTGCGTCATCAATTTGGAATGGTACCCAACGATTATTTCAACAAATCAGGAAGGTTCAAAAATTATTCCTGCTCTTCAAACAAAAGAATCGTCAAAATTAGACACGATGTAGGAAACTAACATTTTTAGGTGAGTGACAGCATCCTTAACATGCTTGGATCAGACCTTGTATCATGAGAGATTTCATCGTGAATCGATGAACACAAAATGAAGCTTTGAGTATTCTAGTTAAAGGTTTAATGAAGTGAAAGCCTCTATACATCCTGTTATTTATGTGGAATATGCATGTGGAGAAAAACTAAGACAGATAAAACTGGATAGGGCTACTATTAACGGGTCTGGAATAGTAATGAAAGTGTATACGTACCAGCACCGTAGAAGTTCGTTACAGAACTCGATTCTTTGTTCAAATCAACAGGCTCTTGCTTAAACGACGGCGAACGTTGTATCGTAGGTACAGACTGTTGCCTGGATGATACCCGTGGTACATTTCTTTGTAAACCCCTATTACCACCCGAGATCGCTAGGGGTTGTACCGGAGAAGGAGCACCTGAAGCACCTGCTCTGATAAACGTCTGACAGTACAAAAGATCAAAAGCAACACACCTTTAGATTTGCTTGTTTGTACGAGGCCTAGCATTTTCTGCACTGCCTGTGGGGAGTCCACACCAAACATAATTCCACCTCTGAAACGACGCTGATCCGTTGAGTTGGACTCGGCGGACTGGGAGGACACTGACGACGGAGAGGGGCTCGGTGCACGACGTATCCGTGGCCCTAAACGATCAAAATTCGTAAATGGACTGGAGGTCCGAAAAGAAACGACTGTGCAAAGGGCGCTGAGCAATGACTAAAGAGAAAATTTGAAAAAAAAAATCGCGATTATGTTAAGATAATAATATTTGAAGTAGAATCACCTGCTTGTTGTGGTTCAATGTCATAGCTAAGTCGGTCCAACTCAGATTCAGTGTCCACAACTTTCAGCCCATCCAAATAAGCCTTCACCTTACGAACCATAAGAGCTTGTTCGTAAACCTGAATTATGAGAATGTAAAAGAAGTGCAAGGGGCATGAGTGTGCTTTTCAGATCAGTTGAGAATGTGGGGACTACCTTTTTCCTTGGTTGAATGACTCTTCCACCCTTCCGCATTGTAGCAACATTCCCTCCTTCGAAAGTGTTCATATGCAGCAAAGCATCGCTTATTGTGCCGCCGCTCTAAATCTGATTCATGAACAGAGTATTGGAGACATAATAAAATTTACATAAAAAAAAGGTATGCTTCGCAGCCGCGCCTAAGAAATAGAATAGAAAACCAGTCAATAAAAATATAAAAGTATATGTCTCCCTTCTTCTTGGATGAGAGGTAATGAAAAACGACGTGTTCGAAACCAATCCACAAGAAATTAAAAGCAGCGTATCATGAAACTGACGAAGTTAGGATCTCTGTGGGCGGAAATAGAGTTCGGGGTGTCGTAGGAACAAACTCCGTTTTTCAGGAGGATTAGGAGGAATAGAGCATGGCCACACTCATACTCGAAATCTATTCCCGGAACTCTGTATTTACCCATACAGACACAACATCGTCAGTTTTGTGATACGCTGCCCTTAAAGGCATCATCCCACGAATCTGGAGTGGTACGGGTTTCAGACGGGTAGTGCCTCTCTCGAGGTCGTAGTTTGTGGGTGAGAGGGTGATTCCGTTCATCTTTCTCTGTATCTGTTTAAAAGGGCGACTCTGGAGCGCTGTCTTCTATTGCTGCGCACCGCCCTTGCCATACCCCCTGCAATCCGTCCGAATGAATTTTCGATAAATCGCAGGTGGAGCGCAAACATTGCGCATTGCAGCAGAAGCCTCATAAGAAACAGCATTCCGTAGTCGTCCGTTTCCACTGATACATGGAGAAAAGGATGGAATCACCCTCTTCCCCACCATCTACGACCCCGTATAAGCATCAACCGACTGAAACCCGTGCCACCCCAAATTCGTGGGGTGATGCCTTCAAGCCGAAAATTTGCATCAACAAACTATTTTTCGTTTATATACAGAAAAAAAAAACAAAATAAAAGCACTGTTAACGGTTACAAAAAGATCTAAAGCATAACCATAAAGCCTACGTCATTTGGACACTCCGCCTATAACCTACTGCTTGCGTTCACTGTTTTTTTAATGCGTAACTTATTTTGCGGCTACTGAATACTGTCCTTACATCTATCAGAAGATAAATACAGGAGTAGAGACAACAAACCCTTTCCGCCATACTCGAGATCTCGTATGGAGCACTGCTCAGCTTGCTCACCGCTCGTACAGATTTCGCTATCAATCGCAATTTCTCGAAGTTCACCAGCTTATCGCAATAAGTAGGATTTCCTTCGTGCGAAAAAGTTAAGTCTTTTTTAATTACTGGGTAGATGGGCACAACCTGAAAAGAGAGTATAAAACATGATACAAACACAGTGAATAAAACATCAGGAAGAAAGGATAAGAAGAGAAAAAAATGTACCGGTGGTTCTTGCGAAACTTCTGCCAAATGCTGACGGTACTTTGACATGTTTCGTGAAGGATCTACTAACTGCTGGATATCCTCGAGCATACGAATATATTTGCTGGAGGAGGAACATTTAACGTTATTTTACGAATAGGCTCAGAAAATGAAGCTCACCCCGAAATTCTTTCCCATGTTGAGTGCAGTCGACGTACAGCCGGTTTGTCTAACCCACTCATTATGGCAAACATAGAATTGAAGTTCCGCAACTCTCGACAGTATCTGTAAAGAATTTTCGAATGAGAAATAAAGATCTCTCTCTCTCTCTCTCTTTAGAAAGATATTTAAAAAATGGCACTTTGGCAAAATGGCAAAAATAGCACACACCTTGCCACTTTAATGAACTTCTTGATAAGTTTGGCTCTCTTCTGAATAACCCTCTCAGAACACACTTCGGTCGCTACCCACCACATTTCACGGTTGAATATCCGCTCAAATTCTTCAAGGCGTGGAGATCCATACCTATTAGATAATATTATATCTAATAGTTATCAGCAGGTTCGCACTAACCATTTCCAATAACGAAAAAAAAAAACACAGGAGACTGCATTCATATAACTAAGCGTAAAGAAAATAAAGCAGAATAAATAAGGAAGACAGAAATAAAAAATCTGCAAACGTTAACTAGCTCATGACCCAAATATAAAACATGTCAATGGAAACAAAATAAGTCTACAGGAAATGAGATCCATTCACTCTTAGCTTCTCACCTTGATTCCAGCTGAAAAAGGTTATCAATGTATTCCGTTGGTTCTATAGAAGCGAACACAGCGAAATCCTGTAGAGTAAGTTGGGCAGCCACAACCTAAAGAGGAACAACGTTAGCACTAACTCAAAAAAGGAAGAAATCGGTTGAAGAAGCTTAAGGTGATTTTACCTGCGCATTGAGGCTGAGCAGCTGCGCCTGCGCATCTCTCATAATTTCAGGAGCAAGATCATCAGGAACAAGTGGCTCAGATCGATTATTGTTCTTTAGGTAGTATCTACAACAGCACAACGAAATTCAAAGGAGTGCAGGATTGATCTTTTTGAAAAAAAAGAGAACATACCTGCTGTTTAACGCTATGCGTTCTGCAAGATTCTCCATTTGAGCAGGCAGTCGCCTTTGTTTTATTACACCATCTTCTGTCACCGTGCATTCACATAATGACCACTCTAAGCTGCCTTCGGCTGTCATGTTGAACTCCTGAAAACGAAACTTTTGATCGAAATTTGTGAAAAATTAATGACACAAGAAATATGTAGGCAAATTCACTAGAATCGAGCTCAATTTCAGATGTCAAAAACCAATCACATAATTTCGCTAGAGAGTCCAGTTAGTTTAGTTTTTTCCGTTAGGAGCCGTATGAAAAGAAAAGCATGGAACAGGACTTAACCACAAAAAGAAACATTTATTCGAAGAAGCCATTTGCACTCAAAAGGTTTCCTTTTCCATTTCACCTTAAGGATGATAACTATCAAGCGATCTATTAATGTCTCATTCAAAAATCTCCCATCGTGTGAAATTCAAATGGATTTTATACATCAAGCCACATTTTAAACCAGACAGCTCATAAAAACCTTGCTGACCTGCAGTGCTAATTGAACAACATTTTGGGCAGTGGTCTCCTTGTACACTGCTAGATATTTAAACGTTTGATCGCTCCTAAAAAGAAAATTATATCCGTCAATGACTGTGGCAGCAGTAGAAGGACAACTCACCTGTAAATCTTTAGCACATGTTCTGGACATTCGCTCTTCACTGGTCCATAGTACTGTGATATCGATGTGATGTCAGGATTAGATCTACTCGGTCGCAGTGGACTCGTAGTTGTGCGTGCTTCATCAACTAGATCTTCCCCGTCTTTTGACGACTTTAGTATCGTCATCAACTTGTCCATCATGCTCGTTTTCCCTGAATCCCAGAACATAGACATAAGTAATGTGATAATCAATGAATCGATCGGCTTCAAAATCATATGCTCAACTCAGGACACACAAAAAACTCACGGTGTATTGTAGCGAAACCTAATGACATGAATTCTACAAAAATGAAAATGAATACTATGGAAGAATCAATCTCCAAACGAAATGTTCCACAAACACTTCCACACTCACCTCCGATCTTTACGGCTTTCGTTGACTTCACAGGTATGACGTTCGGCATGCTACCGCGAGCCTGTGTCAAAGCTCCAGCTAGGGCCCTATTTTTGGACGAGATCTTCGATCCATCTCGTTCAGTTCTGCCGAGCAACTCTTTGAAACCAAGAATGTTGCTTTTCAAGGTTATGGTCAAGGAGATGCTGCCCTGAATATATAAAATCTAAATATAATATGTAATGTAAAGTTATAAAAGTTAACTAAGTGTAGATGGCGTTGTTCAGATTTAAGTAAGAAGAACTACGAAACGCACCTTCATTATTTCCTGCGCCTTCATCAGTGTTAAATACTTCATAGGTTGCCCGTTCACATCCAATATTTCATCTCCTCTTTTCATACCGCAACGCTCGGCAGGAGAGTCAACCTGTACCTGGAAATCATTGCTCATTTTACACCAGAAAAAAACCTTAATATCATTACATCACAAGTTTCTTGTACAATTATTCAAAAAAGTAGAATTTCATAAATGTACTTCATTAATGAAGATTCCACAGCCACAGTCCTTCCCACCTTGCACAGAAAAATGAAGAGCATCATCCTAAAGAATCCAATTCAGTAAGGAGAAATCTTCTTTTCCAGCACCCTCACCTTATTTGCTCTCGAATACACCACTGTTCTGGATCTCGCCTTTACAGAACACGCGATATTCAGTAAGCTTTGCTGACTATGCATGCCATCACGTTCCAGCGCTCCTTCAAACCTAAATTATGGACATCGATGCCACAAAAAACTTTTAAAAAAATCATGCTGATTAAATTCAGGCAGATCAATAATACAAGGACAATTCAGGGCACCTTTCTAAAAGTTTCGTCATCTCGTCATTCGTTTCAAAATCGTTGTAGTGGTTGTTTACCCACAACAAAACTATTCGTGCAATCTAAAAAGAGGACAGAATTAAATCAAAGAAGTTTCCATGGGAATGAGACAACATTTATTAAATGAGACCAAAATAAACTAAGTTTGTACTGATAAGGAAACTTTGGGAAAGAGAATTAAGGAGAACCCCCCTCCTCCATAAATCTTGTCGTTATATCCGCATAGAGCGAAGCGATCAGCACTACGAAGCATCTTCAGTGGCACTTGACACACTAATTTTCGCGGACGTAACATTAATCGTACTGCTTTCTTCGTTTTAATTGGAATATATGTATTTTCGTGTTGTTTTTCTGTACTTGTTAATTTTCGCACAGGTTTCATCTTTTGAAGATATTTTACACATGTTGATTGCTAACCCTACTGGAAACGTGAAAACAGTTTACTCGATTGCCTGAAAGACAGCAGTATCACAAAATTGACATGATGCGGAAGTGTGATGAAGAACGTAGAGTTCAGGGAATAGGTCACGAACGTGAGCGTGTTCTGTTAGCGAGATTTGTTCCCACGAGGTGCGTTGGAACGCGCCACTCTTGCGCACACGCCGCGTCCAAGTGCAAGCGGTCGAAGATCAATGAGGTCTCCTCACCAGCCTATTCGAGTAGAATAAAAAAAAAAATAGGTTGCTGAGGGAAGCGGGGCGTGTACGAGGGAGGGTGTTCTAACGTACCTTGTAGAAATGAATGCCGTTCCCACGCCATTTTCCTTAGGACGATTGGAGAGACTGAGCGGGACAACGCTCACATTCGTAATCTACTCCGTGAACTCTATTTTTTTCCATGAGCTTTCTACACTACATCAGTTTCTTGATACGCTGCCTTTAACTAATTGCTTCTGACAAAAACCCTGCCCAAGGTCTGTGTGGGAAAAAAAAACCGATGAGGAAACATAGAGATACCGTGAAACTACAAACTTTTCGTACACTTAATCCTATTCCAAAACTTCAGGAAAATTGTAATCATACACACTGAGAAAGTACTGAGTTGGTACCGTTCTACGCACTTTGGAGAAATGTGCAAATTACGAAAAAAGTTGTGAAGACGTTTTATAGAATAAGATTCTATCGAACAGCAAATTTGATCATTTAAATCAGCTGTTGATGATCGTGATGTTACTCTGCTTATCGCTGCGTTCACATGCAGTAGTAAAATGAAAATATAAAATAATAATAAAATAAAAATAAAATAAAAAGAAGTAAAATGCTCAGCAGGCATAAAGTGCCGAATGGTAAGGGCTTTTCAGAAGCGCAAAATGGATTATGCGTTAAAAAAAAGCAAAGAAGTTTTTTTTTTCGGAGTTCCGCAAAAAAAAGTCTCCGTAAAGGCAGCACGTCGCGAATTCGTGCACTTGTAATACTCGGGGTTTTTTTCTTGTGTATAGTTCCAAATACAAAGGTGCTATGAGTCAAATGGGCAGATTACTCGAGCAAATCAACGAAAAATGTGCAAAAATCAAAGTCACGTTGCTAAATAAGTATGAAACAGATGCCAGTGGAAAAACCCCACTGAAAATACCAAAATTTATGAGGAACTGGACATTAGACATTTATTATGAAGTAAAAAAAAGAGGAAAAAAAAATGTCGCTACATGTGTGTGCCCCTGCGGGTTCCTTTTTCTTCGAGTAGTATCCACAAGAAACACTGGAACCTTTAGTGCGCCTTGTTTACGGGTATTTACCATGTTCCATTCCATTTTTCCATATTATATGATTCCATGTTTTAAGTGGAAGAAAAAAATGAGATAACATCTGTCAAAATCTGTGCAGGGAGAGGGTGGTTCTACAGATTTCCCAAAGGCGAAGAAAAGGGGTAGAGGACAAGGAGTGAAGTAACCCCTGAAAAATCAGGAACGTAACAAACCTTATCTCTAAGAGCACCATCCGCAAACCACATCATCAACTTTTCGAAAATGATGACTGGATTATGGATGAATACTCTATAAGTGAGTAGAAAGTCGTCTACGTAATGTGGATCCACATTGCTGTCGCGATCGTCAACCAGATGTTGTATTAATTTGTCCGGCTAAAGAGGAAAGAAAACGATTAGCACATCAGGCTAATGGCGAAAAGTAAAGCCGAGCGGTGTAACTGACCTTTCCTTTGATGAGCACAAGTCCAACTTGACTGCCTACAGTTCTTCTTTCAGTCTCCGAGACAATCTCCCCTGTAAGTCCATCACGATCCTTCTCAATATGCTCACCAATGGTTGACATGATCGAGCAGAAGTCCTTAAAATTTAGGGATTTCAGAACTGTGAAAGTGGAAAAAACAGTTAATAATAGATTCTCAGGAATAGCAGGAATTCTTCCTAGAGAATAATTCCAGAAACATTCAGTCACTTCGAAAAAAGCGATCTTTACTGCTTTTCTAGCAGCGCCGTACGTCAATAAATTAGTAATAACGACATACCTTGTGCTCAACCAACACAAATTCGCAGTCATCCACCATCGTTCGCATTTCGCCAACATGATACTGCACAGCTGGATTTGGTTCAGCTCCAAAAGAGTCGCCTAGTTTGTATTCTACCCGTTCACCATTCGGTTTCACTACTTCAACAAGTCCATTCACAATCACTGACCTAAAAGAAGTGCACCACTCTAAGGAGAGACAGCACTTTTAACAAAAATCTAAAAATTTGCAAGGTGAAGCTAGAATATCAGTTTCGCCGTACTTTCTGAACTGAAGAACTTATGCTTTCGCTATCACAATGTTCCCGACCACATTAATTGAGTGCAATTCACATTTTATCCATATCGATTCAACATCACGGTTAAAAAAGCCTTAAAATTGCATTAAATCAGAAATGACGATTGAACATTCAAGTCCTCTAGCAATTTTTCGAATTCCTGAATGTTCCCTCGATTTTGAACTATAAAAACTACATTACAAGTGAAAAATAAATAATAAAATAAATTAAATGATAAAACAATAGAACTATACACAGCATCTTTCGTATTACTTCGATATCAAACGCATGCAAAAATCGCATTGAGTACAAAACATTAACGGTTTTCTTTTCAAAGTAACATAGAGAAGCGAATGCTACTGGTCCAGTTGTTAAAAGAATATTCAACAGTCGTTAGCTAGCTACCCATCAAAGGGACTTGTAGTCACAAGTCCCTAAAAATTTAGTTAATTTAGTCCGGAAACAGCAAAGCCAGTTGTTGGGGAATCCATAAGAATTGGACGAAACGTTGTAGAATGCTAAGAATTTTCCATTTTCCGCCTAGGTTCATGTTAAGAGCTCAGAAGAAGAGCGATTACCACACAAACTTGCTCACATTTATAAATTCACAAATAATCTACGATAATTGTAGCATTCTCACTGCTTGTTATCACGTTTGACTTGCTCAAAACCTTGCAGTAATTAGAAACAAACAAAGAAAGTTCCACACGAGAGAAAACTCGGAAAGAATCCGGTTGAGAATTTTTTTCACGGTGGGTTCGATTCATCAAAAAGACAATGTACGTTACTTTCTTTTGTGATAGCCGTTGTCTTATTTTTGGGAATCAGTGCAAATGGGATCTCAAATTATCTCAGTTCTTCCGAGTTCATACACTGCATGGATTCGAACAAGAATATGGTACCAAAGGAGGGAAGAGGGCGTTAGTTGGTAGGCGGTAAGCTTGAACAAACCCTATACTTGCGCACTTCAGTGTCAACAAAAAAGTCCGTGCTGAGTCCATAAATTTATATATTTTGCTGTTTTTAAGTCCTACTATTAGCGGAGGATTCAGTCCAATTCTTTATTTCTATCAAGTACGGTGATTTTGAAGAGACATCAGTATGATCGTTGTCAACAAGTGGAAGTTAACGATTACCTAGCTGGAAAACAAGTAGTATTGAAACCAACCAAGCATCCAGCTTCTCGTTGTGATGCATTACAACAGTTCCAGCGTCGTTAACTACAGCAAAAACCATCTTCAGACACAGTTGTCGTTTTATTGACATTGGCAGTGAGGCGAATGAAGACATATGTTGCATAAAATCCTTCAAAGAGGCGAAGAAATCAATGACAGGAAATCGTTAGTGGTCTAAGTGAGCACGAAAACGATCTGGGAGCTCACCAATAAAACAGCTAAATCCTCGCTGTTTCGTTCAGTTGGTTCCTTCTCGAGACATTCTCGAACGGAGTCTTTCAAATCCACGAAGCTTTCGTGCGATGGACATGATCCATCATCGTCCTCTTCTTCCGAATCAACAGGGTCCGCCCCTGCACTGCCACTGGCATCGTCGCCTTCGGTGGTTGTTGACGAGGCGGTACTAACACGATACGGTATTTGAACAAATTCTTGGATATTTAACATTGAATGATGGTCGTCTACCTTCGAACGCGAAGACGGCGTGCTGAGCCATTCGCCACATGTCCGATTGAATTACTTTTCTCTCGACGGTGTTTCACACGTACTAAGGTGTCCTCGTCGGACATTAATCCATTCAAGTACACCTAAACGATGAGGTTACATGCAAAAAGTAGCAATTTTATCCAGAACATAATTTCTATTCGCCTCGTATAGCGTACAACTGACACAGCAACGATTGACGTTTTTCGCACGTAATCTTCTCTATTAACAATGGTCAAACAGTTCTGAGTGGAGGAGTTAAAAACAACTGAGGAATCACCGCGATAGGAAACAGAAGCAAGTTATTTGCGCGTACTTCAGTTCCGTGAAGGAAAAGTATCTGGTGGTGTTCGTTGTTTTCGCTAATGATATCGTAGAGAAAAACAAACTTATCGTTCCGAAAAACTCTTTTTGTCACTTTCATGACGACTGAATTGAGTTATAAGCCGTGACGTAGAAGCAAACGTGAGAGGAGAAATTCCATCCATTACAGGGCATTCTAACATTTCACGAAGCTTATTACTCGGACCTAGTCTCAATCGTCTCACCAGGGGTTTCACAGCTAAGTTGGGAGTGGACAAAAAACAATCTTCTACATTCCGAAACGATTAATGCAAATAAAAATCTCATTTTCGGCTCGTTCTTTCCCCGAACTCATTTGATTCAGAATAAAAGAAAAAGTCTGGATAAAGTAGTGGAAATGTTTAACGCAGAAGTACGAAGCATGCAGCTTACAGTCAATGCTGAACTAGTCTAAGAATACGACAATATTAGTTGTAAGTCCAGTTTTCTTTTCACAATGTAACTTCAGTTCATGGCTTACACAGTCGACGTCCCTGTCAACCACAGATCCCTACTATTTGGGAGGGTTTTTTTTCTGAAGAAAAAAGGGAAAATTTAAGCCCTGTTAGGCAAATGAAAATGGTCGGTATCCAATTGCAGCTACTATTCAATTTCATTCCTCACAGAAGACACGGACATTCAGAAAATAAGGCGCATCGCTAAAGGTTGACCCAAATCTGCTAGCCTCTAAGATATGCAAGTGTTAGGGGAAGTCATGGGGAGAACAACTGAGAAAGTCTTACAAATTGACTAACAAGTTCTGCCTTTACTTTAAGTCCCCTGTTCTTGTTTCATTCTTTTGTCATACACATGTTTTAGCCTCCCTAATGGGTTCGTGAAAGGCATAAATATTTTTCGCCCCCCATATCGAAAGCAACAGCCAACTGGAAGCTGCCCTTCCTTCATATATGTCATCGTCAGATAGACTTTATGTGAAAACTTTAACGTAGCCATACGTTCACACTTCAATGTCAATTGTAAAAATGTGACGGCTTCCGATAAAATATTAACAGCTGACCTGGCTCCGGTGATTCTCAGCAACAGAGGTGAATGTAGAAGTTGTTGGAACATCAACGGGAAACTCCACCGGGTACGATCTGAAGCAGAAGGATTTGAGCATTAAAAGCACCTTTCTTAGCAATTCATTGGTATGTTAATTATACCTTGGCAGTCCGCGAGGTACTGGTGGTGGTGGAGCTCGAGCCGGTGGCAAACGGGGCGGCCGTGGTGGGATCGGAGGAGGCGGCATGGCTCGAGTATCGGCGTCAATTGCGTGAACGCTCTTACGCATCTGCTTCAGTTGCGGAGAAGACGGGGTGGCAACGATGTGTGGCACGTCCGGGTAGTCTATCTGGAATACAATATCCGATAGGAACGAAATAACGAAGCCCATTCATTACACAGCTGCTTGTACTACGGGTATAGAATGTAGTGCATCCTTGCAAATAGGATACGGTACCTCATTATCTCGTGTGAAGGCGACATCTTTTCAGAGAGAAAGATTGAAGGAAGGAAGATCTCTTGCACAGATTCTATTGATTGCATAGAAATTTAAGATTATTTGCTTATATTTCCGCATAACTGTCAATGCTAATTTTCCATACCGAATAAAGTCTGAGGGGGGGGGGGGGGGAAGAAAAACCGTTGAAAAAACTAATACTAAACTAAAATAACTACAACAGTAATAGCTCTCTTGAAAAAAAAAACGTTAGCCCTGAAGAGTCAACAACAAAATTTACGTAATGATATCTTTTAATGGAGGAAAAAATGCTTTACAATGGAATTCTTCAAAACAATCAAGATCGGAGGAATATTTCCAAAAAATCAATAGAGAGAATATTTGTGAAAATTAGGCTTAGAGCAATGGATTTCTGCTCCTTTCAACAACCCAAGCGCAAAGAATTCTTCGAGAGCTCAGACTGTTTATACAATCGTATTTGTGAAAACTTGGATATTTCTGCGTCGTCAAGATGAAGCAGGGAATAGCTGAGAATTGTTTCGGCACTTTTTATATCTTATTGACTTCGAGAAGCATGTATTTGTTTTGTACAGCTCCGTGGTTGTCCGCAAGTAAATTCCCCTGTTTTTAAATGTGAAATTTGCAATTGTAGGCATCAAACATGTGAAGAAAAACATAGACGACACTAAAAAAAAGGATACTGTAGTAGCAGGATAGGGCAATGGAAAGGGGAGAATTATCCACATGACACTTCTTAATGTGACGATCGAAAAGCACATGAGCTATTATATTTCCACATATGAAAACATCACCGAGCTGCATATGCACCCTCATGACTTTGTAAAAAATAAGTAAGATGCACATAAATTAATAAAATATAATAACAAATAAATATAACAAATAGAATACTATTGGAAGCACATGAAGGGAAGAAAAAAAAAACAAAAAACCAAACGACGGGAAATGGTAGGGAAGTGCATGATGGTATGCGCAAAAATTTAAGATACTTGAACAGAAATGGATGGGACGGAATGAAGCAAATATCATCAAGAAATCGAAAAATCCACAAATTCCTGGAAATGTCTATAACGATTGCAAGTTAATCATAAATTTTCTCTTATATACTACTGAATTTTGAGGGAATAGTAAATCCAGAGAGGAAAAAAGAGCAACGCTTGTTATCTAGAATTAAATAGTTGGAAAGTGTAAGTACACCCTTATTTATGATGACGTGGAAGAATTGTTATATTATTTTCTGGCTACAACCAAAATCTTCAATAAATAACATGCAATCGAAAGTTCTAGCTGGGAAAGCTGGGAATTCCTTTCGAAAACGAATTAACTCAATGAAACCGATTCAAAAAAAAAATTACAGAAAAAAAAGGGAAAGAAATCAAGACTAGAAGTGTGTCACAATTTATAAGCATGTAGCCATTAGCTAGATATGAGAGTTGTAAACAGAAATTCGAAAGAAATAAATAGTACGAGTGATTTCTTGGAGGACTAAAGGGAATGTGGAGAAATTCGGCTATTATCTGCACTTGATCGAATGCATACTGACAACTATAAATAATATATAATTGCTTCATGAGTGTGTATAAAGAGAGCCCAATAATGTCAGCATTCCTCATATGTATGTGTGTTCTCGGCAAATTCTCATATTTCTCGTTTGTACTTCGTCTGGTGAAGCAAATAAGGTGGGATTTTTAGTAAATAATAAAATAAGGTATAAGTAGGGTAGAATACATGAAACAGATCTCTTTTTGTGAGACGTCACGCCTCTTCACCTCAACGTCACGTCACCTGATTGGTTACGTACGTAAGCAAGGATTTCAGTGGATTGACCAAGAGCAGATTATATACAGGATATTATTCGTATCTGCGTAAAAACCAACAAATACAGAGAATAAATGAAGAAAATACATTTTGTAACACGTTATGCCATCTTACGAATACGTGCGTAGCGTGCTAAGATGCGCCGAGAGGCACTGGAAATTGCATTGTGTCGTTTGGGGTGGCGTTGGTCAGCCAATCAAGTGAACTTGAGATATTTTACTGCCGAAGGGCGCGCCTTATGCGACGGACACGAAACAATTCGCGAATCGCCGCTCTCTCCGGGATTTTAGCAATGTGCATGTCGTCGACTTTTCCTTAAAAGGGTTAAGTATTCTCGCTGTTAAAAATTAATTGCGACGGCAAGTGAAGTTTAATCACTCCTCATTCAGACATTCAGGTATTTGGTCTGCTTGACAGGTGGTTCTAATGTTGTGTCTAAGCAATCGCAGGGAAATTTTGAAGCGAGATATTGAAAATACCGCGTAACATAGTATTTTTTTATTAGTACTCATCTATAGCTCTGATTTTTCTTTGTGGTTTTATTCCACTCTACTGCCTTGCGGATCACAAGGAACATGTGGGTCCCGTAAAAACATCAGAGCTATCTTATGACATGAATGATCTCTAGTTAGGTGCAGAGGATAATCTGATAGAAACCAGAAAACTGCAAATCCGATTTGTGTTCCGGACCGTTTCTCCTGCAAGAACTCTTTAATTTTATGTGCGTGATCAAAACAAAAAGATTCATTAAAGTCTTTTTCTTCAGCAGAAAGTGATTGAAATTATCAAGTGGTTTTGAAGATTTTCAAATGAAATTATTTCCTTCTGACGAAGAAGAAAACACTTTCATTATTATTGAAAGGAGAAAAAAAAAAACAAAAAAGAGGACTAGTGGAGTTTTTCTTTTCGCCGAAGATGTTGGAAATATCATATCTCCCCTCAATAAAATTCCTTCCAAAAATATACACTATTGCTAATCACTTGTAAAAAAGCTGTCTAAATGCTACCAAAATCACACTTTAAAAAATTAAAAGTTTTTTTGTTACTTTCTAGGAATACATAGCTAATCATGGATTCTTTACAACAATTCTTAAAATCAGCTGCTGCTTCAACAATTCTAGATAAACATGGAAGGGAACAGCAATAAGAAGCACTTAATTTTTGATCGTTTAAGAAATTTCAAATGGACATAAGCCGAGGAAAAATAGTACGTGAACTTACAGGACTACAGTAACGAAATAAAAATACCTTGTCAGCAATTTTTGCTGGCTATCTTAGCGACTAAAAATCGTACAAACAAAATAAATGCTAGTCGACATTCGATGAAAAGCTTGACATCAAAAAGCCACTTCCGATCGTCTACGAAGGCATCCAAGCTCTCTCTCTCTCCCTCTTCTCTTGTTCCTTTCCCAAACACAACAAAATTCTTCGAAAACATACTTGTCTGGTGACAAATAACAACGAAAGGAATCCTTTTTCATTTATGACGCAAACATTTCGAATCAGTGGAAAAGTTGAGGAATTGGATGTTATCTGCTTGAAAAGTAAAGCACTAACCCAAGTAATTTAATGATAAGAATTCTTCTAATGTATTTTGAAGACCACATGCAGCAGGGAAACTGTTTAATTATAGATTGTCACATACTCATTGCCTTCTCAAACGCGTAAAGAAAAAGCCAATAGAGAGCATCTCCAATTTTCAAGAGATCACTTATCTGCTCGAAAGAAAAATCTCCGTACTCTCATGAATGCATCCTAGAAAGCGCAAGTGCAGCGTCGAAGTCGAAGTATAGGGTCGTTCCAAAATCACAATAAGGTATACTCTACGTCGTTCATTTTCAGAAATGAATTAAACAAAACTATATTTAGTTTAGAATACACTCCCCGGACTTTGAAAATTCTCTTCATCTTACTAGTAGTTCTTCAATGCCTTTTATCCAAAATTACATGAGAGAAATACTTTATGTCAATGAGAAAACACAAAAAGCCATTTTTTCTGAGAGATGAGACTTTTTTTCTTTCTTTTTATGTACAGAAAGAGAGAGATTTCTTAATTTCTTGCTGGAAATTGTTGAAAACCGACGCTCAATTTCTCCAAGGCATCAAAATGTCTATTTTACCGAAAGTCTACTTGTCTTCAAAGTATCCACTTCATTATGAAGTGCCACGAAGCCCGAAAACGGCGGAATAGTCTTTCGTCCGTTGGAATCAGAAATGAGGATAATCGCGGAGAAAAACAACAGCTAATCGGCCGGAATCACTGAGGAAGCGCAATGACTCATCTACGATTCACCGCAGCCAATAAAAACTGCCCCCACACATTCGCCTCCTATAAATATATCTTCTTCGATGCGCTTGAAACGTTCAACCAAAGTGCTCATTTCGGCATCTTGGCAAGTTCGAGAAAAAAATGGAAATTTTGTCCACATGTTGTTTGCGATTTATTCAAACCAATGTGTAGAGAAAAAATTAAGATTAAGAAACAACCTGAGATCGCTGTAGACCCCTAAACCTATTATTTAAAGAAACGATTAAGGAACTGATCGAAGACTAGTGACAGGTCTATCAGTTATTCACTAATGCTAGAATTAGTCGCAAAATTACCTTCATGAACATTTCGGCAGGAAAATTCTGAATAAATGAGCGTGAAGCAGAATACTCTATAAACAAATTAACGGTTCCCGTCATTACAGAATGTGACTAGCGTTCTGCAGCATGCAATGCTTCCTTTTTAAGATGACACTAATAGGAGAAAATTGGTAATGTTTGGCATCTTCACCATATAGCTTGAAGTGAAAAAGAAAAAAGTACAAAGTGATTTTCAAAAAAAAAAGTTTCAATTTCAATTTCAATTCAGAACCGTTTGAGTTTTAAGTTTTGACTTGTGTCTAGCGTCTTGACACAGTTTCGAACTATCCATCGATCGTCCAGTCACAGCTGAACCTCTTACCGACGGCGCTACACCAAAGAAAGAAAAAACAATATACTAAGGATCAAATTCTTAAGGCATCACAGAGTTTTTAACAACAGTGGAATTAATATCAAAATCTCCGATGACTTAGCTCGAAGAAGACAAGCAGCGGTAGAAGCTAAAAAAATTTCGAATAGAAAACAAACTGGAATAAAAGGGCTACAGAAATATATTTTAGACAATTTCGAAGTCCTTTCAGCGAATTTACTGAGATTCGAATAGATCAGACAGCATTTGGATAGCATCCCTCAAGCTTTAGGGAAAATGACAGATTTTAAATGTATGCATGTAACAACGTTAGCAGAAAATTTATCTTAACTGAAAAAACTTTCGGCAAGGTTGGTAGTGAAAATAGTGGGACATTCCACTGAAGGGCGTAAAATCGAGATTGAAAAAAGACAGATCTTCCCGAAACATGCGAGGAGAAAGAAAGAAAATCAGTACAAGGACAATCGAATGTCCTTTGTACTCTGATAAACGCATGTCATTCCGTAATCGGTTAAGCATTCTTGTTCTCGCTTCTTTTATTTATTTTTAATCTGAAATGTTAATTAATCCTGGTAAGTAATGTCGTTCCTAAAAGTTCTTATCCTATTACAAAATCCCACAGTATTGTAATCGGGTGCCATAAATAACGCGATCAAAGAAAATTGGGCATTACTATTCAACGCAATTAAGCAATTTAATGCAATTAGGTAAATCAATTAAGATTGCCGTTAAGACATTTTCAAGGTCAAACACATTAGATATGTGTTTGCTTTCGGAACCACCTCGAAGAATAATTCACTACTTTCCTCACTTGTAACCCATGACTGCTCGAGAATTACTTCTCGCATATCTCCTTACAATGAAGGAAACTTTCTGGTGACAGCTGCTTTCTAGAACTCCGCAAAGTTTGCGTCCGTCAACAATTTTCATGTAACAACCACTAACGTATAAGAATATGACTTACCACGATCATCTCGGACTCTTGTAGCAGCATACAGTCTTGAGTGCGTCGGTAACTCATACCATTTCTTTTACCAAAACTGAAAAAAAGAAGAAAAATAAACGGTTATTTGATGTTGTAAAGCCGTTTTTCCCCGCGACACAGCCCTCAATCACAGCTTACTGTACTTCATCTTCGTTTCAGACTTAATAATCAGTAAAATAATTGAACATAAACAGGAGGATGAAAGTGAGAGGATAAGAGATGAGCTTCTGAAGAGAATAGTCGTTCACCAACAACAAGTTCAAGGTTTCACCCAGAAATAGAATACGTAACGCGGCTCAGAAGATGGCAAACAACAAATCGCCAACATTTTGCAGTCGCATAGAGATTCGAGAGCAATATGTTGATATCCATACTTAGCGATAAGAGATAAGAGGGATCGATAACGCGAATGATACCGAGATGAAACATTCGCGTACATTGGAGCTGGTTCCACGATAATTCGATTTGGTTATCTTTAGATAGGCACTACTAGACAAAGTATGTCCTTTCAATCGTACTTAACAACAACTTAAAGTGAAAATAACAAGAAGTTATAAAGTGTTCCACAAGGAGTTTCAGCGGGAGTGAGAAAAGAGAAAGATGTTCGGATAACCTCAAAACAATTAGAATTTATGGAACAACCATTAAAACATTAGTACGAAGAGAACTGCTGCGTGAATACTTTGACTACTACTACTACTACAACACCTTGTCAACTGTTTTGTTCGACGTTCAGTTACACAATGTTTAGAGGAAAACATGGCAAACTACTTTACTACTAAAACTGCTGCTGGTTTTCGATATCATAAACAGCAGAAGTAGTTCCTTAACACAAATAACAGTTCTCACATGTCACAACCCATTGGTTATTTGCAATGTCTGCATATATCAGACTCTATATAGAGAACTGAAGTGCTCGGACGGCATTTTAGGTGAGTGAATATTAACACCTCCAGAAATTAATACATATCGTGAGCCCGATAATACCAACAGGAATTTCGGTAATGTTGGCCCAAAACTTTGCACTAGCTCAATGAAAATTGTCGAGAACTAAAAGTTACTTTGAAAGTTATGTGACGAGCTCATACTATGACTTCTACAACCCACACAAAAAAAAAGAAATACATGGACACCGCATGTGTCGACGGTGACTGAAGTGAAGGAATGGTCATAGCAGAGAAGAATATAAGAAAATTGAAAAAAGTATCAAACAAAGTAATAAAGAAAATGTCTATTTGCTCAAATACATTTCACACAAAAAAAAAAACACGTGAATAATACGCTTGTTCGAGTTGAAGTGTATACTAAATGAACACAAAATGAATTCACATAAAATCAACTCATCAGAAATAGTTTCTGAATCGGCTGAAGGTATAATACGATAACCGACATGAACCAGGCACCCACAGGTGGCTGGAATTTCCACCCCGCCACCTCACCTCCCGTCTTGCACAAAATTCATTCAGTGATATGTCGAAAGTTATTGGTGCAGTTGATGCCTTTGGGAAAATAATACTGACTCAGAGACCAGCCGGCGACTAAAAAGAACGGGAACAATTTTTTCAGATGGTGAAAAAATATTACAAATCGCTGCAAGATCCTAGGGTTTGAAAGACGATCACAAGCGTTCCCAAATGCTGACCTCTAGTCGCAATGCAACTCACTGCTGACGATAATGTAAACAAGCAAAAGCTTCGTGAGTCCGACAAAAAATTGTACGCTTCAGAAAGAGAGATAGAAGGAGAGGGAGAAAGAAAAAAGAAAGAGAATAGGGATCGAAGACCAATGAACAAAAAAGGAGAGATGCTTCCACTAGTTCAATGAAAATGGTAGATCTTTTTCTGCTCACAAAACAAGACCAGAGGAAAATTTATTACACAATATCGCCTAATCTTGTGGGAAGATTATAACTAGGTCATGCACCTTACGATGCAAACCGCTAGCGCACTGCGAAAAGTCCGGCGTAGCCGATATTATGCGATGGTGATCTGTTCCCTCGATATCACGATTACGTCAAAACTAGACGTATAAATGCGCATTCATGAAAATGTGGATCAGATGGGCACCAGATGTTGCTTTCGTCACAGACATTAACTGCGTTCTTCAATTTATTCGGTACATTGCTCTTATTCATAAGTTATTCACAAGAACGAAACGAAACCAAAATAGAAACGCCACTAACCACCCGTATGGAAGGCAAATGTTGTTTTCGATGAGGACAGAGCCTGACAGTAGTATATACCAGCACGTTGCAACTTGACCTTCCCTGCATTAAAAAAAAATTCAGTAAAAAAAGTGGGAGTTTTTGCAGGCGAACGACGTGATAGGCGTAAACTCACCGGTACAGCACGTAATGTCCAGGATGTCGTTCGTATCGCGCGTTTGCGCAAATCGCCTTCAATGGACCGTTGTAAAGATTCGAAAACATGTCAAGTTGTCTCAGCTGGTCGTAGATATTCCGAATGTCCTACAATGTTCATATTTCATTCATATTTCACTCTGCGGCTAGAAATGTCATCAGAAAGGGGAAGACGCAACATTAAAACCTACATCTTGGTTTCGTTGACGGGGTGGTTTAATGAGTGACTCGTAAAACCTTGCGTCATTTATGGGATCCATGATCTAAAAGAGCAGGAAAGACATGGTTTTTTGCTGGATTGACTTCGACAGATACTTGGTTTGACTTACGTGTGAGTCCCACACAGGATGAAGGCGACCGTTAATCAGTCCCTGTTGAGTAGTCCTTGGTGTCGCACTGCCTGACATTAGATTTTCAAAAAAAAGAGACGTACAAAATAATCGACAAAAACTAGTTAAGAGCCGAAAAAACAATAACGGAGAGGATACATATAGCATAAATTCGTGAGCATTCAGGATATTGACCATGGAAAAACCCGCACGAAGATACAGAGCGTAAGTGAGATAAAATCAGATGGAAAGTCACGAAGATGAACTGCGCAACTTCTGTAACAACCAGTCTGTGACAGCAAGAACAAGGCGCCTATCATGAGAGAAATTTTGTGACAAAAGAACAACCGCCTAGCCAAAAACCTAGTAAAAAAAAAGCAGCGGAGAGAGATTACAAACAGATAATAAGAGAATCAGTACTTGAAGGTAACAAGAGAATTTGTAAGAACAAGAATGAGTTAAAGATCTAGTAAGCAAGGCAGAGCGATAAAACTGACTAATTCACAGAAGGACGGCGGAAAAGTGGCTGAACATTCATTCAACGTTGTCATACGCTGACTCACAGCACAACTCAGAAAACAATGTCAGGACGTGGAAAAAAAGAAGAATCGCCTTCTATTCTAAGAGAAACTGATCACGGTGATTAGCAGAGGACTGGCTAGGAAGCAATATCGGGTATGCAGCTTTCTCACGGAATTGAAAGACTCGTCCCGTGCAGAGGTGTTACGAAGATACCAGGTGTTCCGAAAATACTCCGAAAAAGTTCACTCAAGGTAAGTTGAGGACTGGCACAAATGAAAAAAATAATGGTCAGACTGTGATAATGTCAGCTTCTGCGAATTATTAAACTAGTAACGAGCTAACGAATTGCTAACCTCGTTTCCTACGTAACAGGATTATGAAACTGCCGGAAACGAAGAGTTACACAGTTTTTCCTTAGTATAGGGGTGGTAGCTAAACATTAAACAAATTCTTAATTAAGGTAGACCAGAACCAACTGTTCTGCGAAAACTAGTATACATTTCTAGCATTCTATTTTTAAAATCGATACCCATTAAAACAAATTCATGTTGATGTTTCAGCGTAGGTACCATACTAAGAAGAAATAAACCGAGCGAATTGCCGGAAAACAAATATAAAGTATCGAGTAAAGAGCGATAAAACTTCTCAAACCCTATAGTTGGTCGAACATTCTTCGACCACTCCTTCTCAGTTAGATAGGCTTCTAAGTAGGAAACGCTGACGCAGTAGATGAGGACGCTTGGACAATTAGATTTAGAACTATTAATTTTTTGAAGTTACGCAGTCCAAGTTGCTGTATATCGTTTTCTTACCAATACTGAAACACCCAATTTGTAGTATTTAATATTCCTTCAGTAAGTGAACTAAAGGAACATTTAATATGACTTCATCATAAAGCTTAAAGATTTTGAATGAACACTGTGCTACAAGAAAATATGAAGCATTCAAAAAATACCGAAAAGACTTCTCAAACCTCATACTTCATCGAATATTCTTCCACTATTCCCCCTCAACTGGATGTGTTTCTGAGTAGAAAATGGAAAAAAAGAAGAATCAAGTCTAGAATACAGTATGTGCGCTTTTCGCTTCACGTATGAAACTATATCTCAGTGGGTTCGAAATACGAAATTCTATCACGTCCAATCAGCATGTATCAGAATTTACACGTGAAATTTTTCTACCAACCATTTTCACTAAACTAAGTGAATTAAAACTCAGAATAAGCGGAAAACTTCATAATAATAGTAGTACGACATTTTCGACTGTTCCAGTAACTCCAGATTTTTTTGTCTGGAAGAATCCTAAAGAAAGGACAATAGCAGCTCCTTCAATAATCCTAGTTGATGCTTCACGACATGAATGGAGCAATCGATTACGCAGCTTTGGAGAGGAATGGATGGGGTGGTTCAGTATGTTAGGCAACAATTCAGATGAAGAGCATTAATATTAAGATATCAAGGTTCTGGACTGCGAACATAACAAATCGTACTTCATAATTATCCCCTTCGTATGCTTTGCTGCGATCCTCGACATCGTTCAGAGAACTCTACACACGTAAAAATATAATGGCTGTTCTTTAGAAGTGGAAAAATATTCTCTTTGCCGAATTCCAACCAGCAAGGAATGCGTCATCCACACAGTGCTTCGAAGAAAGCTGTAGCGCATGAATTTGAAGTCGAAATACTGATTTGCTCATGCATGGATAAGTTAGATTATCAGTTTCCCAAATGGTCCAAAGCCGTATACACAAGCGCGTTAAAAGTTCTGCATTAAAAACAACAACGACATCAAATTGTATTTAACAACCAAATACGTAACATGAGAACACTGTATTACGTCAAATAGTTCCACTAATCATTTCGAAGAAAAATATTCGCCTCTACCAAAACCATAACACTTGCGATAGCTTTTCTAATGCTGCACTCTTCCACCGTTATTTCGCCTCAGAGACGTTCGCTTCAGTGCCACTTCCCATGTTTTCAGTATTATTGTAACCTATTTCTGGGATTTTTTTCTTCCCCAATACAGACTAGACCGGAAAGTGAATTGGGTCCAAATCGGAATTTTACTAAAATCTTTTTAAGCAACTCAATGATTGCAAGGCATTCTTTGCTTTGTTTCCGTGGTAAACCAAAAAACAAGCACAGCCACATCAAAAACGCTGTTGCAGACGAAATCCATAAAGTGATAAAGGATAAAGTGTTTGACGTTAATCAATGCGCCCCCACGTTCACTTCAATTCAGAATCGTTTGAGGTTTACGAACGTGTAACTGGCCTGTACAATGACTTGTGGGGGCTAGCCGATGTGTTACGTCAGTGCTTTTATCCCCCAACCAAGTCTGGTAGCAATTAATCGACCCCGGAGGAATGAAAAGCTTGGTGAGCACTAGGACGGATTCGAACCTCCGATCGATCGTGCGGGAAGCGGAACCTCTAACCGCTACACTACACCCACCCTGGAGAAATCCATAAAAATAAAAAAAAACGGTAATTTCACGCAAAAACAAAGCAGAATGATCTCACCAACAGAATAACATTTGGGACAGAACCACCCTGTACATGTGAACATTCAAAAAGACTGCCAACTGCTGCGTTTAAGGCCTCATTTATTATTTAGAACCTTTCTAGGCCGAGTTCTAATAGCACGAAAAAGCAGAACGGAGAGGATAGAGGAGGTAAACTATCTTCTCTAAAAACTGGAGTGGAGAAATCCATAAAAATAAAAAACGGTAATTTCACGCAAAAACAAAGCAATTATGACTCGACTGCTCTCGCCTACATGTGGTACACAGCAACGGATGAGATGTATCATGTAAGATTAGTTAGAGATTCCAACACGAGCTTTGGTATCCAAAGATATCAAAGGAGAAAAGGGAACTTTATGAGGTCAATCACAATGTCAAGTACTTATTCAAATACCTTATGCGTTTAGTAGGCGAAATATTGGAATGGAAGCGTGAAGGGCTTTTGGTGCAAGCGGAACATTGGAGCAATCCGCTGCGACATTTGACATGTTCGCATTAAAAGCGAGGAATCCCAATAACCGATAGTGCGAATAATGACGACACTCGCAACCCGGTGGGCGAGCACGCAAAATCTGGGGAACAAGAGCTCGTCAAACAAGAATCGCTCCATAAACGCACCCCCGACGCCGCGCACCCCAAGCAGAATCGCGGCGAACCCGTTGTTTTGAGCATCGAAATTGGAAAACATCACGTTACCACGCTCATCGCCAATAGCAGGTGTAATAGCAGAAGAGCACAAAAATAAAGGATACGAAAACTGGAGAGGAGAATGAGATCGAGATATCTTTTCAAGCCTATTTCTTAGTCTGGCTAAAAATAAAACCGATAAGTTAATAATAAGTCGTGCTTTTCGCATCTAGTATCAGTAAATGGACTAAAAGGAACAGCACAGAAATAGCCCATCGATAAGGGTACTATCAATACTAATATTAATAGTAGTATAGGTAATATTTTTGTTTTCAGATTGGAGCCAATTATAAATCTACATTTGTACTTTTGAAAACGTTTAGAAGATTTTAGAAAAGTACGATTATCAAAAAAAGATAACACAGTAAAATACTGGATAAAAAAAATTGAGACGATGGGAACAAAGTACGAAAACTCAAAGCTACGCATTGAAGATAAAAAAGTACCAAACAATCAGCGCTGAGGAGAGAGCAAAATTGGACGAAAGCAAGTTTAAAAAATGTGAAAAAAAAGTTCCATATGGAAGAGCTATTCAGAATAAGAAGGTATACAAAGCAGGTACGAAGCATGCAAAAGAAGAAATCAAAAACAGACTACTGATAAAAACATTGGAATTGTTTACAGATAGATGACTCTCAAGACGCTTGACAAGCAGAATGAATAGTATTGTTCAAAAAGAATTACTACTCAGACAGCAACAAAGTAATTGAAGTCGTATTCGCTGTTATGCAGTATAGACGAGATAATATGAGAGAATGATGTTTCATGTACAGAAAAAGAAGTTATGAGAAAATCTTCTCATTCCGACAAGTAGTTCCGACTCGCTACATCTATCGGCAAGTTATCCTGCTGTCCGCTGCCGCCGATCACGTCAAGAACAATCGAAAAAGTGCTTGTAAAGCGTGTAAAAAGTCGGATACGCAACGGATCCACATATCCGAACTACGATTCGCGGCTGTGTACAATGAACGATAGTCATTTGACTGAAGACGATCGTCCTACTTCGTAATAGTGATCGTAATGCTATTGTTGTATCTTTGAAATTTCTGTAGAGAAACAACATGCGCACTGACAGAAACGAAGACGGAACATTAGTGAAGCATTCCCACTTACCTCAAGCGCAGTTTACCCAGAATTTCAACGAAAAAAATCCTCAAAAACTTCCTCTACCCTTCAGATGTGAGAGGAGATTCGAGCCTACGAAGCACAATCCAATCCTAAATCTCGTTCTTTCGGATCATTTCTTTCACGACGATGTGCGAATGGCGCCGTCCTTGGCAGTGTTTGGCCAGCGTTGCTAAGCTTGCCAAATACCCGTGATAACTCGAATCGTTAACTACGCCAATAATTCTACACCTCACAAAAAATCACTGACGGTTCATGTGATTCGTGCTGTGAACTACCTCGACAAAGTAAGGATATGGTAGAATGAAATGGAGAATTGAAAAGTATGTATTTCTAAATAGAAGCGAATTGCGCAAAAAAAAAGATTCAAGGTTATGTCACACAATATTAGCAATCGTTAATTAACATGAAAATCACATTTGGGGCAAATTCCTAGAATAACTTCGAATGATTCACTTGACTATGAGACATCACACACTTACGAGTCTCGATGAAAATGCCGCCTCGTTCTATCTCCGAGTTACTAATTACAACATTTAACTATGCCTGACAGGGAGAAAGTGTCAGAAAGAAATTTTCGGATTTTCAGTATAAAATAGCGATAGGGCTTGATTTGAAGCAAAATCATTGGATAACAATGAAAAAGGATATCTAATCTAATTATTATAACGTTTATACTGAATAAAAGCTTACGTAAAGCACATTCGTGTAAAATATTAGTTAATAACATATTGAAAAGCCTTTTCTCTTGTGAATGCTGTTTATTGGGATTTTTTCGCATGTTTAAATGTCGGAACAGAATTGAAAATGGAGAAGAATTAAAAATCAATTTAAAAGAGAAACCCACTCACAAATCACAACCATAACGTACACAACATACCCAAAACATAAAATAGTATGTAAAACCAAAGGATGAAGGAAAAAGAGTAAAGACACGAGAACTACGGGGGAAAAATACGATTTAGCTAATGCGGGAGTGATATGAAAAATGGCAAAAAACACAACGCATCTAAGCGGCGCCGATTTTGACCTAGTTTTTTTCCCTTGTGAGAAGAAAAAATCGAACAAAAAACTCTTCGGGGCACGGATCCTTGAACACACAGGTGTTTGCCGAGGGGAAGACGAAGTGGGAGGGGAGGGATGGAAGGAGGTAGCCTTGCGCCTTGAACTGGTCAGACCCCCACGATCGATCAATAGCTGGGCGAAACACGCAGATTAGCGCTCTCCAAGTAGACGCGCACGAAACACCCGCACCCAAGCCGGGGCTTACGAGCCCTGAATTCGGAGCTATTCGCTCGGTATTAGTCGAAGACCTGCTCAACGATGAAGATTTAGGCACTAGAAGAACCAGACATTCTACACGGACACGAACAGAACGAGATCCTTGAAGGAAACAATTGCTTTTCCGACAATTCTATTTGAAAAGTGCATACGCTGCCTTACTATGGACAAGCCTTTGAATTGCAGCCACACATGAATGGAAGAGATTCAGAAACCAATCCTGAGAAAAACTATTGGATCGCAACTTTTCATGACAATATTTTGTTCACACAAATTCAGTCATTTGAAAAATGGTGAGAAATTGCACCGTACTGCCTCGCAACCTTAATCTGACCAACATATGCTGTGTTCAGATAAATTGAAGATAATGGGCCATAATAAAGAATAATAATCATTATCTTATCCTTCACGTTAGTTATTAAAGAAACCTATCGAAGAGAGTAAGAAGGTTGGAAGTGGTTCCATTTCAAACACAGGGCTGCTTCGAGACTATCAAATAAAATTTGAAAAAAAAGTCCCCGTGCGGCAGTATGAAGGAATTTGTCATTACGACCAACTGAATCAGAATCTGCTGGTTTCCCTCGCGTTATCTATAAGCGCCAACACAAGGCCGTCGCCTATGAGTGTAAAGTCATGCCGCAGAATGGTTCAAGTTCCCTAATTCAATTAGTGCTAAGGAACGAGAGGCAGCTGTCAGCGACACCGTTGAAATTGAGACTTCTCGGATGAAGCGAGACGTTTTCTTAGGAAATGTGCACCCTATCAGCACCGCTTCATACCAACATAAAAACTGCAGAGTCATAGGAGTGTTCGAGAAAAACGGAACTCAGCCGCACTTTAGTACGAGACTTTTTGGTTACACGGATCATGATTTACGAACTTGTTTCGCACAGATCGACCTCAGTATCCAATGGGGCGAATCGTAGATAGCAACGGCTCTTCTGCACCCGAAGAAACGCGACAAAAAGCACATTTACGTTTTCCGAGGGAAATTCTGACTTCGAGGGAAGAGAAGCGTGGGAAAGAAATCGAAAAACGGGAGTTTCAGCAGCTGCAAGGACGGTATACGAAAGCTACTATTGTGTCTCACCATCCGCTGACGAACAATGAAATGAATCGATGGATATTACTGGGGAATTAAGCTGCAGGAAAACAATCGTTAAAGAATTATAGCGGAACTAATTTAGCACGAGCAATGGATGTAAAAGGATTAAAGATCGACTCAGGCCAAACCTAAAACAGTACTCTGAAAGTAACGCACGCATTATTCTTGAAGAAAAAATTAAGCGAAACAGAAAAAATCACCTAGGAACCTAAATTAGAGGATTTGCAACGAATAAGTGACTAATCCGCGCCACGTTCGAGAAAAAAAACCAGGGAGAACAACGCTTGCCAGTTGTCAGCACAAGTGTTGTCGCTAAACATTGAAAAAAAAGAGAAATGAACAGTGTCAGCTACTTCCCGCAAGATTCGTTCCCAGTGCGCATGGTGTAATTATTAAAGGACAGAGGTGATTCATAGGCGTATGGCCCTGAGCGGAACGGACCAATTTGCTACAGAATCCCTTGAATCTACTGCACTGAATTATTTTTGGGCATTTCACATTTTTGATACATTGAGTTGTTTCATTTCAATGTATCTATTCTTTCAAATGTATTTATGACATGAAATATAGTATTTTTGAGTACGGGCTTGTTTTTAACGTCTGGGGTTTACTCGAGGGGACTGACATGCCGGAGTTCGTTTTGTTTTTCGTTTAATTGCATGTTTTTGCCATTGTTCATCATTATATTGTGGTAGGCCCAAAGTTATTCCCTTTGTGGAACCAATTATTTTTATCTCCTTCCTCTTAACTTTGTCGGAAGGGCTTGTGATCCTAATCCACTACTATTTTAATAGAAATTGATCAAGGTTCCAACTCGGACGGGGTCAACATGGTGGTTGAACAAATGCAATTGAAAGGCACCCTTGAGGGCCACAATGGATGGGTCACTCAAATCGCCACATTTACCCGCAACGACAAGACCACTGTTATTTCCTCTTCTCGGGGTAGGTGTTTATAAACCAGGCTCAACCGTTTTTTTTTTTGTGCTTCTACTTTTTCGCGTTTTGTACTCCTCTAAACCTGCATTATGTCTCCATGTAACGGAAAGAAATATGTTAAAGACCGTGAACTTCTTGAGAATACTGCTTGCGAGCAATTTTCACTCATGTGCCAAATGTTTGTACTATTCCAATGGTAGCTTTTTATAAAAACCTTGTTCATTTCTGCTTCAATAATAATTCTTGGAAGTGTTTCTAGGGGTTTCTTTTAATCGAGAGTAATATTAGAAAACCGCTATTTTTGTGAGGCGTCTTTGTCCTTTTTCTTTTATTTTGCTTCTGCACAGCATTACTTCTCTTCAGATCGCACTATCATCCTTTGGGATGTTGACAACATCGCCACTGAAGGAGAGTCAATTGGACGGCCAGTAAAGGCTTTGACCGGACACAACCACTTTGTGTCTGATGTCGCCATCTCCTCAGATGGACAGTTTGCTCTCTCCGGATCTTGGGACAAGACTTTGCGCCTGTGGGACTTGACCACGTGAGTTTGTTCCAGACTTTTTGGAGCTTCAACTTTTTGTTTGTCTTCTTTTTCTCTGCTTCCTTCTTATATTTCCTGTAATACAGTTTTATCTTTTTCCTGAGAGGTTTTCAGTGGCTTTTGCGGGAGTTCAGTTAATTTGTTGGTTTGGTTAGTGCAACAGCTTTAAGATTTTAGTTTCGGTTTCTCAGGAAGTTGTTTTCTGGACCTCGTGTCGTTGCCGGCTGAGCTTCAAATCATAAAACCCATTTTGATATGTTCTGACTTATAGTTTTGTAGCTTTCAATGTAACTTAGAACAATATTGATCCACCACTTTGCATCAATAGTTCAGCTTTCGCTGTTTGTTTTGAAATGAGCTACTTCTGGTCTTTTCAGGACATAATTCGTATTAGCTATTACTGATGATAAGTTTAAAATTCTGGCGTAAGATCCTAAAATTCTAAATCACGCCTATACTACTCCACTTGTAGACTTTTGATAATCTTTTGTAATCTGCTCACCTGCACGAATTGCTACTTCGGGATCAGCTTCATGTTATTTCATTTCTTGTAGGCCGCCGCAAGGCTTCAGTTTGCTAACGGAACCTATAGATAAGTAGTTAAATACATTAGGTTGTCCCATATGTTTCTTTCTAACTTTTCTGTTATTTTTTATCCAGCAACAAAGATATTTCAGTCAACGATGTAGTCACCTAAATAGTCAGTAACCTTCGTCCATCATTCTGATATATTTTTGATTCTTTTGGCTTAGAACTAGGCTATTGTTGTTAAAAAATTGAAATGTTGATGACTGTGGAAAGAAACATGAATTCGCTTCAAACGATCTGGGGAACTAGGAATGGTTTTTAGTATATCAAGTCAAGGCACGAAAGTAACTGTGTGTTGCAGACGTGACGATTTTAACTTCCTGTACTTTTCGTTTTTTCAAAATGTAATTGATACAGTATCAGGTTTGCAAGCTGATTTTATCGACACATCTGCTACATACAGTGTTATTTACTGGGACGATCATACCGTATTGAGCTTGCATTGTGATTTTCATAAAAGTTTCTACCAGAAAGGTTTTATTTCGCATCGTGACCATGAGTTTTCGACTCTGACGATGAATTTTGCTCTCCCAATGTGATACATGTTTTTAAAGAGTTGTTTTTCGTATAATCGTAATACTAAATACAATGCAGTGAGGAAGTCGTCGCATCCACTTGCCATATAATATCCGATAATGATTACCTATATGATTGATCCATTCACACTAACACTGTTCGAGTTTTAAAAAACTCGAGGTTCAAAAAAGTTTAGAAATGACAGTACGGCTTTGTTAGTGATCCTCACCGGTAGTTTCCGACGTGATTATTGACATGCATGCGATAGTCGGAGCTGCTGCTCTAACCTCCTTCACTTTTGGTCGGTTGGCCACAAAAAAATAAAGAGACATCGGACACAAGTTGGATTTTATGTACGTGATTAACTTGTTCCCTTGTTAATTATGAGGCTCCATGCAGAAGGTTTGTAACAATAACTAGAACTCAAAATCAGAACGTTGGGATGTGTTTCATTTTTAACGTACTAAGAAAAGTAGCTTGCAGGTTTTTTTTTAAATGTTAGAGGTATAAAAAGCAAAAATAGTCTTGTATTCTAAATTGTTATCTGAAAGGATTTTTTTATATATTATTATTATTTTTTACGTATTCCGCTGCCGATCTGTGAATGAGGTCCTAGTACTCCTTTAGGATTTAACGGTGGAACACCTTTTTGTAGATTTTTTTTGTGGAAACGGTTCCATTTGTTACTGTTCACCTTGCTTTATTATAGATTTTTATTGTGTCTCACTTTTTTAGTTCATTATTCTGTGAGGGCTATGCTTTTGCCCAATGGGATAATCTGATGTACTGAACACGAATTATCCTTTTTTTTATTCCATTCGTTACCGTCTTGGAAGCTTGCAGTTAGCGTGTTTTTGTTTTCGTGGTTTTGCAGAAATCTGCATGACATGATGATTCCGAACATAACACTTTGAATTGAACAATCTTTTGAACAACAATTTGAACAATCTTGAGGAACCATCTTACTTGAACTTCCTTCAAGTTTCTTTACTTGTGTTCAACCACAAAACTATATTCAAGCTTTCAAAAAAAAAAAAAACTTTTTTTGGTCTGGTATTAAATCAGATTAAGATATGTTCTCCCTGAAGCAGCAGACTTTCTTTGTTTGAACTAGGCACAAAATTTGATTGAAAAGTTTTATAAGTTGGGGAATGTGGACGTGGATGAGTTTTTATTCATTAATGTGGATTATCAAACAAGTGTTTTCACAAAATTGAACTACCCAATATTTTTGCCACCTTTTTGTTACATTTTCCGCAGCCCAGCTCTCAGCCCTCTCTTCCTCTCTCTCAAAAAAAAAAAAAAAAAAAAAAACAGACGTATACATATTGTATTTCGGCGTATATCCATTTCAGTGGACAGTCTACCCGCCAGTTTTCGTCACACACGAAGGACGTGCTTTCGGTGGCATTCTCCGCCGACAACCGTCAGATCGTTTCAGGATCTCGTGATCGCTCAATCAAGCTCTGGAACACCCTAGCTCAGTGCAAGTACACCATCACTGTAAGTTAATTGTTTTCTTTGATATTTTCGTTTTCTTTGTGATTTTGGATTGATGTCTTTGCTTTATTTTACGTAGCATCCTTGGAATTGGTGGCGAAAATACACTATTAAATGTAATAATGATAATATTATACAAAACGTTGAGTACATGAATGTATGGGCTACATTTTGAGGCTCTAAACTTTACTGCATTTCTTGCAATTATTTCACTCTTCAAATTTTTGTTTTGATTTCTTCTTTTTGGTCGGTTGATGGATGAGGTATCTCAATTAATAGCGTTTTTTTTTTGAAAACTTTGAGCCTTAAACTCTTCTTCTTCACTTTATTTAGTCTATTATGGTGTTGTTGTTACCAAACTCTAGAGCTCCTTTGAGCCAAGGCTTTACTGTCACGCGTGAATAAAAAAAAACTTCCGTCAACTTTACTCTTTTCTTATGTGTAACAGTGTTTATACATTTTAAGAGCGCAAAAAAGCTTCCCTTATCAGTTTTAGTTCTACACCTTAAACAACAACTACATACTCATGCACTTTTTTGAACAATCATTTTTTTCAGGAGGATTGTCACACCGACTGGGTATCCACTGTTCGATTTTCACCCTCTACTCGTGATCCTGTGATCGTCTCTGCTGGTTGGGACAAGATTGTCAAGGTCTGGAATCTTGGTAACTGCCGTCTGAAGACCAACCACATCGGACATACCGGCTACGTTAGCACTGTAACCGTATCTCCTGACGGCTCGCTTTGCGCTTCCGGTGGCAAGGATGGACAAGCCATGTTGTGGGATCTGAATGAGGGCAAGCACTTGTACACACTTAATGGTAATGACGTTATCCACGCAATGGCATTCTCTCCCAACCGATATTGGTTGTGTGCTGCTGTTGGCCCTGTTATCAAGATTTGGGATTTGGAGGACAAGCGCGAAATTGAGGAACTCAAGCCTGAAATCACTGGAAAGAGCTCTACCGCTCCCCAGTGTGTTTCACTGGCCTGGTCTCAAGACGGACAGACACTTTACGCTGGATACACTGACAACGTCATACGTGTCTGGCAGGTGTCCGTGCGTGCAAATTAAGTTGTTTGTTACTGTTACTTTTTATGCGCACAGATAAAGCTGTTGATACCAGACCGTTTGTTAAAGTTGTGGATTTCCAGCATTGGTGTTTGCTTAATTTGTTGGAATTAATGAAGTGATGTTGGAGTTGTACAGTTTTTGAATATCTTATGAATGTTGTATGCAGAGAAACTTATACATAGTTGTGAAATCACTGAAGAATTATGAGATGACTTTATTTAGTCTCACACAAAAAAACGACTTTTCAAAAAAAAAAGACCACAGGTACTATGTGTGATCACAACTCTTTTATATTGGAGAAAAATGGTTGAATAAGTTGTACGTTATGGTAACGGATGCGTAGGTAACAGTGGCGCGGTTTTCGAGTGTGATGTCATGATATCATGATGTCCACGATATTTACTTATTGACCCTCTCCTTGATAAACTGTCAGTGAAAACATTAACATATAGGGAAAATGACGTCGGAAACTAGTATTGATTTCGAATAGATGCAGATTGGCAGGATTTCTTCACATCTAGATTCTATCTGTCGTCTTAGCATTACTTGAAAGTTACCATAATCTAGTTGTGAGAGGGAGTTAGGAAGAGTTCACATGCCAAAGGTCACAACAGTGGAGAACACAGTAGTGATCGGTGAGGGTCAACTCTTCATTATTTGTCTGAGTCTACCTTTGCTCACATAATGGTTGTAGGCATCTGATTCAATGCGTATTTTCATATTAAGATTAAGATAAGGAGGGAGAAATTGTATTTCAATTTTTACGATGAGTGGTTAGGTCATTTCATTTGTAGCAAAGCTTCAAATTCCTCAGAATAATCATCATTACTATTATCGAGTTTGATAAGCTGTACACGAGGTTGTTAAACAAATTTATTGGCTAACGTTTCGGCTATATCGCCTTCTTCAGAGCCTGAAAGGGGCGATATTCAATCTACAATACAATCGTGTACAGCTTATCAAACTCGATAATATAAATTCAATCATCATTACTGACAATAAGGTAGCTCAGAACTTCTATGAGTCATTAACTGACCAAGATTTCACATTGAAAAGGTGATGACTATAGGTACCATACACAGCATTCCAGAATATCTAGTATATTTTTTCTTGCTTTTAACTGTTGCTATCGAAAGTTGTAGATGTGAGTGATGGTCGTTTGTAGTCTTTGCTAAGTAGTGTTGTTCTCCTGTAAATTCCATCTCAGAATATGCCTCCATCTTATTGAATTGTCGATGATGCTTTGGTAGGAGGGCGAGGGATATTTAATGCTGCAAACATTAGTCTTCACCGTTCTTTTGGTAGCGATCCCTGGAAGCACACGTCCTGTTTTTGTTCTAATATATTCTCAAATTGGGCACATTAATTGCTTGGATAGCAATTCGGTGTGTATGTCAATCTTCCACTTGACGTATGTCTCAGGAATGTTTTCAAATGCGGGAATTGATATTCCGCTTATCACTGAAGAACGATTTGAAAGAATTAGAAACGATGTGACGTAGCGTTTAAAAAGCAGCATTATGGAAATAGTGTCCATAATGCTGTTGAAGAACGTTTCTTAATATATTGTTATCACGCTGCGGCCTCTATTTTACAGGCGATCGATTTGATTCATGTTTCATGTTTGTTACTTTTGATTACACAATTTCTAACAATTGATTTCTTTTCACGCATTGAGATACACTGTTGACGATTTCCCATGTATTCTTCGTTGTTACTTTCCTTATACAGGGTGAACTATTTCTTATTTAGTTAGATGTCTGACCGTGCGGAAGTGATTTCACTATGCATTCGTTTAGCTGCTGCAGCTGCGTTGTCTTTCTTTACAGTTCGTTATATGGTCAAGTTTATTGACCCACATTACGCCACCAGAGAGGAAACAAAGAAACGAGTAAGTACTAACCATTTCTTATATTTGCTGATGAGCAGTTAGAATGTGGCAGTGAATAATAGGTCTATTTGGAAAATGACACTGAGACTATAACACTGAGATTAGAGCGTCATGAATTTGCGTGCTGTCCTCTGTACAGTTGCGTGAGCGGCTGCGCTTGTTGCGGCGCGATGGAGTATAGCGTTTAATATGAAGGGGGTTACTAGCAGCATTCATTTCTGCAGTTCGCGATGGTCCCACCTCGATCCCGATCGCTAGCTCCACTCCGCCACTTCGAGCGCAACCGCCTACGCAATCACTTCGAGCTTCATGTCGTTTTGACCCGACTATATATATTACCTTCTTAGTGCTTCAGAAAAGTAAACTTATAGTAAAAATCGTCTGAAGAATTCACAAAGTAGAGTTATAAGCAGGAAAGTGCAATAGGTGAATTTCCGCGTAATATGCCCATTGTAGGACAATGAACGTCTGGGAAACAGTTCCGAGAGTTCATTTAACAATATCAACTTTGTCTGTTCCTTAGAAACATTAGGAGACTAATCAGTGATTGACTATGAAGAATATGAGGTTGAAGAACACCATTTTAAAAGTTGAACTCCAATGCATAAAAAAATAACAAATTACTTTCGTGCGAAATGCGAATTAATTTTGGTAGGTTTGATCCACCAAGAGGTAGGGCTTGAGTATTTCTAGAAGCAACGCGTTCGAGTTCCAGTGTGGTGAAAGCGTGGGAAGTTTACCGGAGCGTTTAACTATTGACCCTGCTCAACTTCGGATGTATGATACTTATATTTTTCATATCTTGAAATTTAGTTGATGTTCGCTCACATCAAAAACTGGTCTTGAGTTCTGGATCCGAACCTGTGATTTGGAATATGTTTCCTCTATCTTTTCCCTATAATTTATAGTCCTATAACTTCATATGCATATGTTTATGTACATATATATGAAAATTACATACATTTATATATTCATATTTTGTTACTTCTATGGACATAATCGACATCTCCAGGCTCTTTGTTATAGGTAGCACAACTGTTCCGTGAATTGGGATTAAGTGAAAAAATTGAGCTGAATGAGCACGAGATGCGAATAGCTACGCAGTTTGTTGGGGGCGAGGACGCTGGAGCTGAGTGGGGAGACATCGGTACATCAATTTTTTAAAGCTATCTGACAATGTAAGCTATGAATCATAGAAGACGATGAAAGAGTTCTTTTTAGGCGGCTGTGACGAACTCATAGCTGACCTTAAGGATAGGATAATCTTACCTCTGCAGATTGCCGCCGAAGCAGATTGTTCGCTTCTGTGTCCTCCAAAGGGTAAGATTTGAGGTTCTCAGAAAACATAGAATTTTCGCTGTTCATCTCCGCTATCAGAAGGTATAGAAGCCGCTGCACCTATCATCCTCATCATCATAGTATTGGAGAAGTTTGCTTAGGTTTGCATTTTCAGGAATTCTCCTCTATGGACCGCCAGGATGCGGTAAAACTCTACTAGCCAAGGCAGTCGCTCGAGCCGCAGGTTGCAGGTAATTCGCAGCACTTTTCCTTAATCCGTGAAATATGCTAGCCTCCTTTATTCAGATTTATAAATTTGCAAGTTTCGAACCTCACTGACAAGTGGTATGGAGAGTCTCAAAAGCTGGCAGCTGCTGTGTTTTCTGTCGCCCAAAAGTTCCAACCAACAATTATTTTCATTGATGAAATTGGTGAGTTCGCTTATCTGGGTTTCCTTCAAACTCGTCAAACCCGTCTGAAGTCGTAGGCGTATGCATTAAATAGGTTCTGTTTCTCGTTAGGGTCTCCAGAGATTTGGCGCCGTTGGTAAGAGATTTGCCTGCGACTCTACGGTCGTTCGTTCGGAACCACTATAGGACAACCAAGTCTATCTCTCTGAGATCGATAAATTGCCACTTGATTTGTCTGAGAAGAATAGACACACTGACTCAATGCATCGCAATTCGCTGTATAGGTCAACCATCGGCGAGGTCATGAAATGTCGGTGATTCCAAATTGAAGTCGAGCGCGTTAACAATTCCACGCGAATTGATATGAAGGATAAAGTGCACGGCGTTGATAAGTCCCTGTGAGGATGTGCCAACGCGTTCAAGTTTAGTTCAGAATCGTTTGAGGTCATGAACGCGTGTGAAACTTATGCGATGACTAGCGGGAGCCAGCTAATTTGTCAAATCAATGTTTCTATTCTTCCAGACATACCTGATACCAATTTATCGATCCCGGAGGTATGAAATGCATAGTCAAAGCCAATTTATCGATCCCGGAGGTATGAAATGCATAGTCAAGTGCAAATGAGACTCGCGCGGTTTCGAACCGTCGATTCTTCAGTCGAACCTCTTACCAACTGCGCCACACCCGCTCCCGAACGGATTCAGTACGTACATAGATTAGCTAGACACCAAATGTTCTCAACCGGTTACCTTTCCAAATGGATAGGGAAGAGCGAGAATGGTGCGTGTGTAAGGAGAGAGCTTGCATTGCAGGAGACGTGACGTCCTCATTCGGTTATATACATTTGGAGTCGACTACAAATATTCATTCAATTTTACTCCCTTGAAATGTATTTCACAGCTGAATTAGGCTGAATTCATCTGAATTCTTTTCAACTAACTTGATCTTATTGCAGTCAATTCATACAAGTGTGAGTGCGCCCAGCTATCCTTTATCTCATTTTTGAAGTTGAGTATTTGAGTTTGCATCACGATCAAGATCTTTCTTTTAGTAGTCGCTTAGCATAGTTTTCTATTCCAAATGGGTGTAATGTTCACATTTTCTCACTACTCTCTTCTCACTCTCACTCTCACTTAGAAGTACATTTGACAAAAAGAGTTAACTAAACGTAATGGTCTTCGAGATCTTTTGGAAGCTAGGTTTTCACAACTGCAGTCATAACATTACCTTTATTATCTTCTCACTTTCTATCTGTCTAGACTCATTTCTTCGTGACCGTCAAGCAAATGATCACGAAGCTACTGCAATGATGAAGGCACAGTTCATGTCTTTGTGGGATGGATTTTGTACCACGGATGATCAAGTTTGTTATATTTCTAGGGAATGCTTTTTAATTTTTTCTATCTGGTAGTTATTCTTCCTCCATTCCTGTACATGTTTAGATAATAGTCATGGGTGCGACGAATCGACCTCAGGATGTAGATCCTGCGATTTTGCGACGGATGTCTGCTCGATTCCCAGTTCCTGTGCCGTCTGAAAAACAGAGGGCGCAGATCTTGAAGGCGAGTCGAGCTGAGGAAGTCTTCAAGACAAATTACCTTTGGCTGTTTATTTGTAGGTCATACTCCGAGAAGAGCGTTTAGCTGATGACGTTGATCTGCAGAAAATTGCTGCCATGGGAGTCGGGCTATCTGGTTCCGACTTGAAGGAGGTTCGATGAACTTCCATACAATGTTAACATTATTTCGTTATCTTTAAAGGTTATTCTTAGGTGTGTCGCATCGCTGTGCTAACAAGGGCGAAAGCAACATTGCAAGACCAGGGAAATTTGAAAAATCGACAACCTGTCAGGAAGGAGGACTTGGAATTTGCGTTGATGAAATATTCACGAGGTTCCCAGCAAATGACTGAGTATGGGTTAGATTAGCACGTTTTACATAATACTTGCATTATTTGGTCACTCGTTTTGTAACACTTTGGAACAAAAGATTTTATTTCATTTTTGAGTTTTCATGCTAGCTGCTGCCTCGATTAGACATTTTATTCTATTGATTTCTAGAAAGACTCTCTTCTAGTCGCGTAGATTCTCCTTTTAGAAATAGACTGTCGGTACAACGACTTTGTTTTTCTGTTCATTCCTTCACTGAAGTTCTGGTCCAGCAAATTATGTCCTAATGTACATATGTACCCTACGAATTATGCACACCATTCTCCTATTGATCGAATTGTTGTTATGCAGAATTGCAATCGAATTTGAATAAACACCAAGAAGTGTTTCTCACACTTTTTGTAGCTCCGCAGCTATAACTTTCCTTCGCGATTTTCCTTTTTCTTAAAAAGCATGGATGTGGGAAGAATATGACATAGATCACCTCCTGTAATTGTTGAAGGAAGCGAGTGTAAGCGATCACAAACTTCACATCTTACTGACTCAGTAGTGTCGAGCTACATTTTTCTACATACATTACATTTTTTTTCTTTTTGTTCTACTACTAACATTTTTTTGCGGGCGTCGTATGGGATTACAATGAAATGACAGCAATGGTGAAAGCGCAGTTTATGTTGGATGGATTTTGCTGCGCAAACGACCGAGTTTGCAAAACTAAGCTCGCCACGGCAGGAACGCTTAGCACGGGGGATTTATCTACCAAGCTCTCCAGCAAACGCTCTGCCTCAGTACCCTGCATGCCGAGCACTGCCGTCTCTGACGTGGAGCAGTTTGGTCCAACATCAGAGCCGTTCTGTAATCATCCCGATATCTCATCGGTGAGAGGCGAGAAATCTCAGCTTAAATGCAGGAGGGTTTTGATTTTGGACCAAGGCGAAAACGAGAATCTCGCTAACGAAACTGTCTTAGGGTTCACATTTGCAGCGTGAGAAAAATATTTCCAGGCGAAGTCCAACCTGCATGAATGATCTTCTCGGAGCTGCATAGCATATCAAATTCCACGTGATTGCTCTGTAAAAGTGTAAAAGTTCGACCTTCCTTGAATCGTGGCACAATGACTTCGACTTCTCGATTGTCAATGTGAGGCAGTAATAACGGCTGCTACCAATCGTGACAACTTCTTCACGTTGCCAATGGACAAGTTCCTCTGTAAAAGACCAAGATCAGAAGGAGCGACGTGCGATAGTTGAATGACCGTGTCCTCCTCGGTTCTCATTCACAGAAAAAAGTCCTGTTACGAAAAGTTGAGAGCGCTAGCTTCGTTGTGCACTCATCTGTAAGCCATCATCAGAAAATCCGGTCACCTCTTCTGGCTACCCTTCGACTCTGCCGTTTGCATCAAGAATCTGTAAGCTTCATTGGCTGTTGCTAACCAATATTAACTGGTAATGTAAGTGAACCACAATTTGTGATGAGCTGGAGCAGGTGCTACGCTGCTACGCGAAAAGAGGTACTTTACGTGTTCACTGTTTTTAACGCGAAATTAAGAGACCCACAGAAGACGAGATTTGAAGATTTGAATCTGGAATTGTCCCGACAAGGCGATGTCTTTCACAGAGATACCGTCTTCATGAAGAAAAATTATCGTCAGCAGACATGGAAGCTGTCGTTTGCTCTGAGCGAAAATACGATATGCAACTCTGTGCTCGAGGTCTCCCCATCTTTATGTGATTGCTACATCCAGGAAGTCGAAGACGTAGACTACAGCTTGGTCCTCGAAAGGTTGCAAGAGTTGTCGTATGTAGAGACATATTTGTTGAGCGATAATGGGATTTGTGCCTATTCACATTGTGAAATGAAAGCGATTGTGGACACGTTCTCCTCGACTCTTTTTTGTATTTAAACTCCAGGATTAAGTTGTATCATTCCTACTGTAGAAATGACATTTCGGACACTTCATTCAAAATTACGAGTTGCAACCAAGAACGCATCTGCATGGCACCGGAACTAATTTTATATCAGCAGACTTTCTTAGGGCTGGTGGGCACTCTCTTCATGTGATTCTATAATTATAGCGGCGCACATAACGTCTAGTCTTCAGAAGGAAAAGATCAGAGATCAGTCGAAAACTTCTCTTTTTTGAAGCGCTTTTTATTCATTTTTATTTTTCATTCATTTTTTTATTTTTTTATTTCAGGAACGGTGAATGTGAGAGACTCCAAAACTACTATCCTACATCCTTGCTGGGTGTATCATACCAAAAGTTCACGAGAATCATTCACATGCACATATCAAAGACGCTGGGTGAGGCTTAACCTGAACAAGCTGGATACCGTCAGTATTCCAACTGCACTGGCCACATCCAGATCGGTTCGGGGGTCACAGGGGTTTGCAGAAAGTGCCGTCCATCTCTTTCTCAAGATTTCTCGAGTAGAAAGCCTTCGACACTGAGGAAAAGAATGCAATACTGCCAGTGCTGGTTGATCAAAAGGTGGATGCGTCGTATGTGAGGATGTCAGCCGACTGCAACCATCGATGCATCACAGTGATACAGCTCTTAACCCACATCCTAACCACATCCATTGATTAAGGAAAAGATTACGAAAAGGCGATACTATATAGCTGTTTTTCTTTTCGCTAGCAAGTACATTATCTATCAATTGCATTTCAGTGAATAATGGAATTATTTGTGAAAAAAGAAGCACGTGTTGACAGAAAATTCCTTTCAAAAAAGCAGCTAGAAGTAGATATGCTATTCAAGAATCCAAAAAAGGGAGAGACTCGCCGCAGAGGAAGGAAGGACTCGATTCAATAAATAGGAAGAAGATACAAGTTCATGAAGAACGTCTACTGTGTGGATGGAAGAATACAACTCGAATATTTCTCAATGATGGTGTTCCTCGTACTTTCACTTGAACATGGAACACAATTTCTAAAAACTGAAAAAAGGAGCGCTGACATTCTCCACAACCGTTAAAGAAGTTACGGATCGATTCACGGAGCAAGTCGTTTGTGTTCACGTGTTCGACTGGCCACGTCCTCCGAAGACGTATGGGGTTGCACTGCTCCCATGTTCAAGAAATTATCCTCTCACCAGCTGCACCTTCATCTGCGAAATTACTCTTTTTCAGTGTATGCATGCATATAGGTTATATTATTTTTTGGTATGTATGCATGCATATAGGTTATATTATTTTTTGGTTATATTCTATTCCCGCAAAATTTCACATAGAATCTTTTTTTGAATCCTGCCTATGTATACTAATGCTAGACTCCCATTCGAGAGTCTTTCTCAGAAATCGGTCGAAATTTTCCTTACGTTAGAATGAAGAGGAATGCCACACACTAAAACGACATTTATCTTAGTCAGCAACAAATTGGATTGGGAATCAATTCTTTTTGTTTGTTTGTTTTTTTTTCCTGAAATCTTCTCAAACTCTGCGGCTTGGAATGTAGGGAGTGATCTTACACACTGACCGCTATTGTCGTCTCCATTATTCACGTCTCGACTGATTTCTCTCTCAAATTGCCTTGAGCCATTCATTCCTGCGGAATTGATCCAAAAAATTGTGTTCAGTCTGCCAGAAAAATCTGGTACAGAGCCTTTCTTGCTGACTATTACTAGCCGAATACTTTTAAAAGACTGTAACCAGGTCCCAGACATACACTGATGTTTGAGGGCTGCGAAAAGGGGAAGATTTGACAGTCTCACCCCTTTAAAAAAAGAGTAAGTTTTTTTTTTTCAAATGTAGCGAAAACGAGATCGCGGCCTCCTAAATGGTATTCGCTGGTTTTTTTTTTAAATAATTAGATGTTTTGTTCAGGATCGTACGGAAAAAGTTCGACAACGCACTTATGTGGCGGAGAGTACCATTGATAGACGAGAACAAGATATAAATTGAAATGCTCTCGCCTCTTAGAACTTCAACATAATCCTGTCTAAATTTTCCATTAGTATGTCTGCGACAGAGGTGTGAACTTCGTCTAAAAAAATTATTGCCAGTGTTGTTCGCTACGAAATTACATGTGTCTCCTCCATACCCCCGTTGTTCTCGGATTTGCTCGAGGGCCCGTCACTAACGCCTCCAATCACGATCCAATAATTCCGATCAGGCGCAAAGGTCACTCCAATGGCTCCTCTTTTCGTGTTACACATGGAGAGCATCAAAATGGTTCCTCACCTCTTGAACTTGAACTCTTTTCGGCGACATGTGGTCATCAATCTTCCGGTAGTAGTACATTTTCTATCACATGATCCGGAGATCATTCACTCACGAGTGCTATCGTTGAATGAGTTCTTCGACTGCGAACGAATCTTTGATCTTCGGTCGTTTGTGATAAGTTGATGCTCGTTGATGCTAAGATAGTACGTTGAGTCCGTTCTTTCACATCCGCAAAGCGAAATAGTTCCATCGTCGTTCTACCTCCATTCTTTCGATGGAGCGTCCAAGGATGTCGATCGACATCACGTTACGGAAGTCCTCAGATCTCTGTCTCCGATCGATGTCATCGCACCTCATGATCGCTTTTTTGGATTTTTAACCGATCAATACATGGAAAATGAAGTATGCAGCTCTCATCGCTGCTTCCTCATAAAAATCTGCTTCACGCCAAGATTTCTTCTCAAAACAAAAGAGCTATTTGACAGCGAAAAATTCTTCTTATATTAAGCTGTCGCTACTTGTATCTTCAAGTCATTTCAGCAGGTGAAACTGAAAAAAAAGACCAACAAAATTAGGGTGATATTTGTTAAGTACCGCATTTTCCACTCACTTTTCCATCTCCCCATTTGATCTACTCTTGGATTACCTGTGATCCTGCGTTCTTCTGATCCTCGCACTCAAACATATCTAATGGAACTACGCATCCAGGGAGCGTGGACATCTGTTTGCTGTTTTGGTGGTCTTTGCAAATTGCGGGCGTGATCGACGAGCACACATCACTTTTGTAGCACGTATTACAGTAACTCCGAACTAACTCTGAACTTCATTCAGGAAAATAAGTTTTTCGAGGAAAAAGGTTAAAACGAATCGAACGGTATGCGTCTGGATCATGTAGAATTAAAGTAGATTAATTTATATACCATTTCCAGACTTAAAAAAGATTTAAGGCCCCATTATCCACTGCTACAAACCGGTAGACGGCAACCCAAAAATGCGGACGATGAAGAGGTGACAAGATTATAAAATCGTAGCCGTTTTGTGAGATTTCTGTTGGCTTAGAATTTACAGGAACACAAGAGATGAAAAGAGAAATAAAAGTGTGCCTACATCATAAATGATACTAAATCCAATACGTTATATAAACGCTTTTGAAGAATGAGGAATTTCTCCTCGATTATTTCTTGGAACACGATTTACAAATTTTCATTCTCTTGTTTTCTTGTGGTGGCTTTAACTTTTTTTTTGTTTTGCTGCTGACTTTGCACGATTCGTTCACGTGTTCTAGAAGCAAAGAAAAAAAAGTACAAATCAGATTTCAGCAAGAAACAAACATTTTTTTTAGGAGTATCAAAATTTAACAGTAGTGGAAGCATGACTTTAGTGCAGTCGTATTTATTAAGTGATTAAATCCCACGTTCTCTAAAAATTTACTCCATTACTTTTGGCCCTTAAATCATAAGAGCGTTAATGATCAACAATGCATATCATAATAATGAAATTCTACAAAACTGACATTTCACATGGTCTCTTGTATCCATGGTTCCCGGTCAAAATGTTGAAATAAGATTAATTGAGTGCTAAGTCATTAGAAGAAAAGATTCTGTTCGATATTCCAGCAGTGTTTTGCTGTCGAAATCAGGAATATATGCTTGTGAATCCCTGAAAAGAAAAAAGAGAAGTATCAAAGATTTTCTGAAAAAAAAAAACTTTTCGTGAACTTCCTCTTTAGTTGAAGTTGAGTTGAGTTAGTATTCCTTAGTTGAAGAAAAACTTAGAATTACCCGCTGATTGTTGTTAAACCTTTCCGACGTCATTTTCGAAGCGTGTGAACGCACACCCCTTAGTGGTTATGTGTAATGCAACTAGAAATTAAAAAAAAATACATTAAAAATTCTAGAAAGAAATGCAGGAGAAATTTCGACAAAAGACTTAGTTTATCAATTCGTCTCAGTTCAATTTAATTTTCAATTTGGTATCCAGCAACTTTAGGTCTAGTTCTCATTGCTCCTCCGGTGCTGATAAGAAAACAGGCTTTAATGTACTTTATCATTTCAACTTTATCAATTGTGTCTGAATGAAAGATGGCGGGTCCTAGTCGTACTTTTCCGGTCACAAGGCTCTAAAGGGTAAGTTGACCGAATTATTCCATAGATAAAAAGTGAGATCCTTCCAAACTTATCCAAATTCGCTGCTCGATAGTCTCGAAGTAGTATGAAAACAACAAAGGAGACGGATAAAGGGCAATTCTGAATAATCCTGTGTGACATTATCCAGATAAATTTTTTTTCGCCAAGATTATCGGATTTCTCTGAACTGATGCAGTTCTACACGAACGTGTCATCGATGCAAAATATTCAGGTGACATTTCGAAGCGGCGATGACTAACAGCGTGGAGGGTGGACGAAGCCGGGAGTGGGGTGGGAAGGGGGGAGTCATTGAAGCGCCCGCCTCTCGCATCGGCGCAATTCCACGATGCTTTCGCGAGCCGCACGCCATCCTCAGATTATATTCTCGGGTCGGTTTCTTCTTTTTTTTGCTGTTGTCTTCTAATTCATCTTCTTCGCTGTCCTATTCTTGATTCTCATCACTTAAAACTTCAAAAAGTGTGCCAAATGCACGCAATACATTCTTTTTACATTGTTTCGAACGAAATTACACTAGCGCAGCGTTTTTTGATCCGTATCGCAGACATTTTTATGATAAGCGGGTATTGATTCGGTCTAGTGTTTCTTTGCCGTCACGGAATGATCACGGTGATCTTTGTTCAATGGTCATTCGATGAAGGAATTCGGTCGTCGTGGGCAGCTTTGCGTGGAATTAAATGGTCAGAATCGAAATGGCCGCTCAGCGCCGCCGCTCTTTTTTTTGTTGTTTAAATGAGCTTCCCCGAACAGCTTCAGGAAATTATTTCTTCTCGCTTAAAATGTGAAAAAATTCTAACGGTGACTGGGTTTTTTGAGCTGTGAGCAAAGATTGGTGTCGATCTTTATCAACAGCAAAGGTTTTGGCGTTATCGCCATGTAATTGTGTTGTAAAAATGACAATGAATTAAACGGAAGCTATCCTTCAGAAGAAGTTTGTAATTGTTGTAGTCAATAACTAGACAATTGTGATGTAATTTTTATTATCGTTATTTAATCATTATAACCTAATTGTAATGTAATTGTTAATTAATTAATTTTGATGTTAATTTCATCTTAGTTACCTTTATCTTATTTCTCTTTTCTCATAATTTTCACCTCGTTTCTCTTTTTTAAATTCCTGAAGTCAGCTTTATTGACATTTTGGCTTATAGACCTTTTTATAAAGAATTCCTATAGAATTTGATAAGAAGTACATTTACAGAGTGAAGATTGAAAAAATTCCTTTTTCATCGTTCGTAATTTCCCTAAAATTCGAATCCGACAATGTCCGAAACAAGGTTATGTGTATGTTTTAGAATATTTGACGAGTACTTAAAGGTTTTCTTGGCCGGACTAAGTACGTAGCGCTGGCGAAATTCAGTTACGTTTCAGTTACTGTAGTAGAAAAGTGCTATAGGTTATGTTAAGAGCACTGGGGTAATGTTTCTCCTCTTCGATGACACATTCACAACATTTATTCGCTTTCACTTTTCTATCTTTTATCTGTATTGGAAATCATTTTCTGTTTCTTGACCATATTGGATTTTTACAATGATTTTTTGGATAATGAATGATCAGATAGTCCGTGCTGGGAATTTCTTATTACCGTCAAAAACCGTCACATTTAGTGATTCGATTTAATTGTTTGTATTCACTTTTTGATTCAATTTAATTTAACTTTAGTAAATTGCAAAAAAAAAAACTGCAAAATATCGGAATCATTTAATTTCAAAATGAAATTTCAAAATAAGGGGGAAATTCCTCTTTTTCCGATGTTTCGATAATCCCAGCACATTTAGTGTCATTCACGATATAAACATACTCCTTTGCTTTTCCTTTCATCGTTGGGTTGCTGTGATTTCTCCTAAATCCGTTGCATTTTCTGGAATTTCCAGCTGTACAATAATTATTGAGAGTTTGTAGTTCTAAAAAGAAGAGAAATAGACCACCTATTGAGATTACCCTATTTTTTTGCCTGGTTTGGTTTTTTTTCGATGACTGTTTCCTTTTGTCGAGGATTATGTGAAGATTAAATGGATTCCAATAATTATACCACCTCATTGCTCCAAAGAACTTCGCTCAAAACTTAACTCGCTTAAAACGTATAGAAATATGTTGGAAATGTTCCTGCACTTGTCATTCGTATCGATCTATGTAAATTCTTTTGTTGCCTGTCAGACTTCGAGGAGTTCTGACATAAACATTCATTAGGTAGAATGATTCATTAGTTCGAATTGTTTTGTGAGTGACATTCGCAAAGAAATTATTGTTATTCGCTTTTTTTCCCACTTTATTGATAACGTTTCACTCGTTTTCCACCCCCTCCCGGATTCCATGAAAGATAGTAACATCAAATATTCGCCCAAAAGTTTTTTTTTTCATAAAGAGTAAGCGACTGAGAGTTACCCGTAGCAAATGTACTACATCAAACAACATGTTCTTCTATGATTTGTGCATTCCAGAAATCACGTTGTCATTAGAGAACGATTTTTTTTCGATTCAATGTTTATAGTTTTCTTATAAGATGTTTAGAGCTAAGGGATTAAATACGTTTAGTTCTCTTTTCTTTTTCTCTAAGTTTTGTATATTCAGCTATACGAAATGTAGCGAGCATCAGTTCCCAGGAGCCCGCAGGGCCATCCATGAAAACCAAGATACCAGGACCAGCATCTAATGCGATCAAACAAAAAATGGATCCACTACATGTGAGCATTTGTGTTTTCTCTTTCTTTTCAAAATTATTTTCCGACAGGATCAGAATTTTATTTCGTAGCAAAACAAACAAAAAAAAAAAAGGCAAAATGATAACGGTGCACTGGGAAAAATTGAATTATGTCCTTTATGACCGGACGAACTCACGATCTTGATCTCCGATCACTATCGATTTTTACTGGGTCAAATACTAGTTGAAGAGTATGTTTTTTTTTTAAATATATTCTTTTTTCTCTATTCTATTTCATACTCCGTGCTTGGTTAGGTTTTCTATTTTCATCTACATTTTGGCACATTGTTAATATTTCCTAGCTTCCCTAAGAGTCCTGAAAACCCTGCTTAGTTTTTTTTTTTTCTGGGAAAAAAAAGTTGTCAAAAAGGAACAAGAAAACAATGAAATCCTTAAGCAATTCTTTTCTTCATACTCTTTTCCTTTTTTTCTTTTTTGAGTCGTTCCAGAGCGATCCATTGTTTGTAATAGTAATCCAGATTGATGAGCCCAGATCGGAGTCATCGAAATCAATTTTAACCCTCTCTCCGCAATGCCGCAACTGTCTTTTAGCACTCTCACCTCCGATTGCAGCAACGCAGCTGCCGGCCGTGTGGTCATCGACTGCACTTCGGAGGCACCACGTGTGTGTGCCTCAGGGCCCGCTTGCGTGGCTGCTCCACGTTGTTCTCAGCGAGAAAACAACAAACAAACAAAGCGAGCTCACCTCGGCTCGGTTCAAGATCCTGGAGGACGAATAAAAGACATTTACAGCTTCGAAACGTCGAAATGTCTAGAGGAATCCACTAAGTAAAACAAGAGAGCACGTAGAGATCAGCAATCTGTCGGGAGCAACGTAGACTTAAATTAAATGAATGTTTCCAGAAAGACTTCAGAAAAGATCTGAAACTAAAATTGACAAAAAATCCACATATCTTTTCAGCAAACAACATCTGTTCGAATGTTCGTCGATTTCGAGAAATCATTCGGAAATTACTTGATTGACGCTGACGGTACGACGAATAGAACATTTCTTTTCTTTTTCTGAAGCTTAAGGCTCTTGTTTCTATTTTTGACTACTTTTTGACTATATTTCGTTAAAGGAAACACCCTACTGGACGTGTACACCCAAATCTCCTCTTTACCACTTGGATACAATCATCCGGACTTGGTGAAAGCTGCTTCGGATCCGAACTTTATTGTAAGTTGCGGTGAAATTGAAATTCACTGAAATTTCCACAATTATTGGATAAGCCGTGTCGTTTTCGCAAAGTAGGGAAGTTCAGGACATTTCGAAAAGCATGCTACTATTTAAAGGATACATTATTAATACGCTTATTGAATAATAATAGATTGAATTAGATTAACTAAATATTAAACATGAATATTAAATATTGAGTGTATTAAGTGACTTTCGACCTCAGCAACTCCCTTACAATTTCCTTTTGTTTCCAAAAGTCTTCATGTAGCTTGGGATCCTTCATAGAAACATACAAAATTCCATGAAATCCAATCTTGCATCTAAATACCAAAACTCTCTACTTTCGTTCAGCTCAAAATGTGTAAAATAAAACTCCGAATCTTTCGAAAAAAAAACCCTTCGTTGCATGGAAGTTCACACCGAATTTTTCTACTTTCGCTTAACTAAAAGATTTATGGTAGTTGGTCATTTGAATCCGCAATCTTCTTCTAAAATAACCCCGAGAGTGGAATGAAAAAAAATTCGTGGTTCCTCAAGCTCTATCTAGAGTTGAACCTCTAGTTTTTATCTTTGAAATGAAGCCGAATGCTCAATAAAGATGCTCTTTTAATGAGCAGCCGGTGTTTCGAAGATAACGCGGAGAGAATGTCATGTAATCTCCAGGCGACGCACGTGAATGTGAGCATCTAGTTCTCCGGGCGATCGTTTAAGTAAAACGATAGCTTACAAAACATATGCGAAGTGTAAATAATATTTCCAAGGCAAAGCAGAACTACGGACACATATATGAGGCCCGGAATTTAATAGGATGAATGTAGATTGAATTATTTACGCTTCATATTTCACTGCATCAAATTTAGCCATATATGAGCTGGAAAAACATGTAATATATTTGTAGATTACGGTAGCCAGCAGATTCACAATGAAGTGGAAATTTCTGAAAGCTCGGGAATTGCGTTTCTTTAGACGAAAGAAGAGAAGGAATAATCCGCTGAAAACGAACCAACCGTGTTTGCGTGGGAAAGTCAGAAAATTTAAGAGCGAAAGATCTGGAATGTAAATAAATATAAAATATATAACATATAAATTCGAAAAATAAAACATAAAAACAAAACAAACATAAAACATTTCATAGAACTCTTTTCTAAAATAAATTTATAACTTCTATTTTTTAGAACATAGAAACATATGAATAAGAAATATAAATATAAAATTTGAAGTCGTTCTGGTTTTAGTTCTGAACTAAAACAAATGTGAACCGCGGCTTCCTCAGATTCTCAGGGAATAGATATTTAGGTATGGGTCAACCGTTTAAATTTTAAGTGAACGGACGAGTTTGCAGCGATAATCCGCCATTTGTACACATCAATACTCGTAAATAAGTACAAGAGAAGACAACTCGTCCTTTTTTGTCCGAATTTCATTTGGCGATCCTCAGTCAAACCGAAGAATTTCGTACTCGGTACCATATTCTACTTTCGTATCACGTACGCATAACTACTCGCTCAAATCCGTAACAGCTCGTCCTGTTTTCTGGATCGTGGGTTGTACCTCAACATTACAAGGATACAGAATAATGAAAATCATGATAAAGTGAGATGAAAGGAGAACTATGGAACAGAGCTTGTAATTTTTTGAGCGAATCCTTTTGGCAAGAAAAAAAAGAAAAAAGCTTGCTGGATTTTTATCTTAATATCAGTTTCCTATTTTTTCCTCCTTATTTTTCTGTCTACCCTTAGGCGCATTTATTCATTATGTTATAAACGGTTTTGTAGGAAATCTAGCAGGTTAATTACAGCTTTATAGAACAGTATAATAAGTAGTGTAGTGAATAGAAATAAGTGTGCTTACAATTCCTGAATGCACGCGTCGTCAACATTCACAACTATGACTTATTTTCTTGTAAACCCTTCCTTTAATCCCAAATAAAATTTGAAGGGTAGTAGTTAGGTTCTGCTAAAATCATGGGTTTTTTTCGTCTTTTAATTATTGTACCGTGATTTTCTCTTCTCGAAATACGCTGCATAAAATGACAGAGCTCTTTTCCTTTCTTTCCTTTTTTTTCAAATCTTTTCGTAGATTCTCTGTTTTTGGTCAGATTGTAAGGACATCAGTTCTATGTTTTTCCCACGATTTCTGCCAATGATTGGAATCATAGGGCGTATAGCGCGCTGCTTTCCTGAAATAACAATTCGCAACAATGCATCAAAAATCAGGCGATCGGTCAATGATTTCTACGGCGCAGACGGAGGATGGACTGTGTACATAAATGCTGTTCAAAGATTACGAGTCCGTATCAAAACACGTGGTCTTTGCTTGACAGACCGCTCGGAAGCGATTCTCTTTGTTGTCTTGTCAGTAACTCTACATTGATTCATAACAATGGGATATTTTGCAGGAGTTTTTCGACGTAATATCAAAACCTTCCCTGCGTTCAAAATTTATGTTATAAATTCGATTATTTTCATTCTTCCTCCGAAATTATCCCAAGTCTTTGAGATGATTCAATGAATGGACGCCTCCGTCAAAAAATTCGCGGATTTAATTCCAAAGCTCTTAAAGGCATCACCCCACGAATCTGAGGTGTTATGGATTTCAGGTGGAGTATTCGTTTTTCGTAGATCGTAGATTTTGAAAAGGTGGGTGATTCCGTCTATTTCTTGATAATTGCCGTAAAACACGGCCCGGAAGATGCGGCGTGTGCGCACGGCTGGCGCGCTCCAATCGAACTCGTTGTAGAAAATGGCGCGCCGGGACGCTCGAAGCCGTATCTTCCGGGCCGTTATTTACGGCAATTAGGAAGAAATGGACGGAATCACCCCCCTCTCCTTAATCTACGATCCCGTTACGAATACTCCACCTAAAATCCGTACCACCTCAGATTCGTGGGGTGATGCCTTTAACGCTCTGATGACAGCACAGCTGAACGGTGAGCCACATTTTTTGATCGCGTGAGACTATGAGGCACCGGTGAGTCTCACTTTCTTCAGCGGTTAGTTTTCATGATTCCCTAATCCTTAAAAAAAAGTTTTTTTTGCGCCTAGCGGGTTAATTATTATTTACTATTATTTCTTTATTTAAATATGGCTCGTAAAAGTAGTAGATGCTTTTTCTTGGATTCTTGGACGAGTACAACTGGAAAGATCGCGAGAAATTTTGGAAAATACACGTATCAGGAAGATGAAATTTCTGTTACGTTTTCAGACTTCGTTAGTTTCACGACCGGCGCTCGGTTCTTTTCCACGAAATGATTTCCCGGACGGGATTCATGCAGCGCTCACTTCAATTGCACCAAAGGGATTGAAGGTAACTATTTATATGTGAAATAAATTCTAGAATTATATTCTGTGTCGTATACCGTGATGACGGTTTTGGAGTAGACAACAAATCAAGCGTTTTTCATTTCAGGCCGTACAAACAATGCTCTGCGGAACGTCCGCCAATGAGAACGCTATTAAAACTGCTTTTATCTGGTTAGTTACCTTCCTTTTTTTTTTGCTCTGCTGCTGAAGGCATCCATAGGTGTCCCATAAAACAAACAAAAAAGGAACAGAGCTCACTAGTATTTCGCCTAAGTTTTATAAATCAACGTTGGTTCCTTCTAGCACATTGTTTGGTGGATTGACAGGTCGTTCTCCTAAAGAGGTGAGGAATTCTCACGCTGGATCTTTTTTCCAAACCCAGAATGCTACAGTTGAGCAACAGTTATCAAGGTTTGCGTGAACAACTTAATCCAGACAGTCCGTCAAGGGCTATGGGTTAAGGGATGGGGGACTTCAAGGGTAAGGGCTCAGCAACCTTTGCTATCCTTGAACGTCCAACCACGGTTATCTGCTTTTTTATGTTTGCGTTATTACTACTAAATACACACCCCTTTTACAGCTTACACCCTAATGAGCTATGGATTTTAGTCATTTCCTTAGTTTCTAATTATTTCAGGTACATGACAAATCGTCGTGGAGGCAACCCACCCGATAAGGAAGCACTTGACAGTTGTATGGTACAAAACCAGCCAGGAACACCTAAACTGTCTGTTCTTGGCTTCCAAGTACGTTTAGAATTTCTTTTGCGCAAAATTTAGTACCATATGTTCATTTGCTACAGTATTCTTGTAGGCAGTGACTTTTACAGGTTCATCATGCTGCGATTACAGTACCTTCTTCAGTAAAATAAGTAAATATTGCAGTCAGAGTGTGATGAACCCGTAAAATATCGTTACTCAGCATCTACTTCATTTCTTCGTTGTAAATCTGTACCTTAGCAATATAATAACACCTTGAATTTATTGATTTTTCAAGAATTCTTTATTTTTCCTTATTTTTCAGGGAGCTTTCCATGGTCGATCTCTTTGCATGCTCTCTGTCACTCGCAGCAAAGCGATTCACAAGGTAAAGTTTCCTTTCTAGATTTTTTTCGAGGGATTTTTTGTTTCTCTTCTATAAAATTTCTATAATAATAGCATCTTTTCCATTCCAGGTAGACATCCCGGCATTCGATTGGCCAATCGCTAAATATCCTCGTTATAAATATCCGCTTGCTGACAATAAAGCTTATAATGACGCACAAGACAAGGAATGTCTACAGGATGTGAGAGAAAAGATCGCAGAATGGAAGAAAAAAGTTTGTTAATAATTATAAATAATTAATTAATAACAGTTAGGTTGATTAATTTAATTGTTGTAATTGTTACGTTTATGTTCGCTTATTTATTGTTGTATTTGTTATAATCTTAGTCATTGACATCCCTGGGATAGTTCTCGGTGCTCAGCTACCGTAACCCAATTATGCGAAACCTGAAGCAGTTCCTCGTAAACTATCTTTGATCCCAGTCCTCTATTTTAGTCCTTTATCGCTTTTTACCCCTATTCCCTCTTTTTTGTCCGTTTTTGCTGACCAAGAGATAAAACCCATACACAAAAAAGTTGAAGAAGGAAGGATATATATTTTTTTGGATATCTGTTTTGAAAAAAAGATTTACTTCCAGTGGAAACGCTCCCATTTGTGAGTTCCATTGATTTTTTTATTCTTTTGTGAAAAGTTAAGAATCTCATGGCAAAAAAAGATAGAAAAAAGATGAAAAGGATGAGGTGGACTTAGTGGAATGGTGAATCTTGACCTGGTGGAATGGTAACGACTTCAGATTTGAGAGGTTTAAAATTTGATTTTGGGTCGTGTCCGAAGTGTTTGGATAATACAATAAGGATGTCCAGAATTTAGAGGAAAAATTTAGGGGAACTCTTAACTTCTTCCTCGTTCGTGATAAAAGGAAAACGATTATGTCGAGAATATCTCATCGAACTAGGTACGTATTGAGGCAAAAAGTTATATTACCAGTAAAAAACTATTTTTCTTATATTTTTTCGAGTATACCTTTATGACTCCACATAGACTCGAAGATGATTACCAAACGTGGAAAGTTCTTTTTCGAAATTTTCAGAAGACTCAAACAGAAAAATAAAACACAGAATCTAAACACAGAATTGAATGTTCAGTCTTCTTTTTCTTTTTTTTCTTTTTTTTAGAAAAAATTGATTTGATGTACAGCTGTCTACTGCATCACTTGCGTGAACGTTCTGAGAAAGTTCCTCATTTTTTTATCAACTTCTCATTCGCTCTTGAACAAATCAGCTGGAACCACTTAATCAGATGAAACCACTTAAAATTGAAAATGCTGTGAAGAGCAAAAGTGAGGAGAATCGCATTCTTCGAATAAAACATCTTAAAATTTTTTGTGTTTTACATATTTCTAAGTGAAATTTCTTCTAGGCTTTGTTAAACTCGGAGAAGAGCAATACGTTATGAAGCTAACGATGGATATTTTCTAGAATCATGACGTAGCGGCTGTGATTGTGGAGCCGATCCAGGCAGAAGGTGGCGACAACTATGGCAGCCCAGCGTTCTTCAAGGAATTACAAAAAATCACAAAAGAGAATGGAATTTGTTTAATTGTTGACGAGGTACTGTAGTCAGGCGAGAAGCAATTGATCTTCGTAACTGATCCAGAAAAACATGGTAATCAGGTACAAACTGGTGGCGGCGGTACTGGTGATATTTGGGCGCATTCGCACTGGAATCTACCTTCACCGCCGGATATTGTGACGTTCTCGAAGAAACTCATTACCGGTGGCTACTTCTATGGAGAACATATGCGTGTCAAGGAGGTCGACTATCCTCGTTCACCTCACAAATCTTTAATGTATTCCATATATGGTATTTTTACAGGCTTACCGTATCTACAACACCTGGATGGGTGATCCAACGAAACTATTTCTTCTTAAGAAAGTAGTGGAAGTGATTAAGAGGGATAATCTGGTGGAGAAAACAAAGGAAGTTGGGAAATTTTTCCAGAAGGAGCTGGGACAACTACAGGTGACATAGTTTCAAAGGGAGATTTGACATTTGTGAGTTACAACCGGCGGGCAACCATAATGATCTGTGGACGTCTGCTGAAAAGAAATACTGTATTCGATTTAAACCCGCACTGATTGTATCGTTTACTTATTCCCAGTATCACTTTCATTTCTCTTTTTCCACCCTTCCTTCTTTCCTTCGACTTCGTCTTTACTTAGATCGCACGCCTAAGAAAAGCAAGAAAAAAGAAGAAGAAAAAAGCAAAAAACAAAGAAAGAAGCATGAATGAGTTAATAAGTTATCATTATTGAGTTCTGTTTTGCCAAATTTTACTCGTAGGTTCCACCCCAGTCTTTGAAAAATGCTGAGAAACAGCAACATCGAGAAAATCGTATTTCCAAAAAATTATGGATTTAATTTTCCCTGAAGTCTAAAATTTTGCATTCCACAAAAATTGGCTTTTTCTTACATTCCAAATTCTTTTAGCAACTATTCATATCAAATACACATGTTGATTTTAAATATTTAGGCTGCACATTCCTCGAAACTGTCACAGGCTCGCGGTTTAGGAACATTCGCAGCGATCGACTTCCCTACCGCAGCTGTCAGGGACCAATTTGTGGAGAAGGTTTGCTTAGCTAACTGAGAGTTTTTTTTTCCTCAAAGTAATTCTATTGACAACCTTCTAATTTAGGCAATCAATCTGGGTTTACATTGCGGTGGTTGCGGTGATAAATCACTTCGTTTCCGACCGGCATTGATATATGAAACGAAACACGCTGAACTAACTTTTGATTTATTGGAAAAAGCTGTCAAACAGATTTAAAATGGATATAATAAATTCTTTTTTACTTTTTATTTCGTACAAAGAGTGTTCGCATTCGTTTTCGCATTTCGACGGCGTTTAACGTCCTTTGAACTCAGCCATCAGTCACATACATATCGCTTCCACATCTTTTTTTTGTGATTCATACTGCGAGGTTACTGTAGACCACAGTGACTCACCGACGTGAAACCAAAGAGATTTGAAGTAATCATGCGTCTCTTTGAAATATCACTGTTTAAAGGAAATCCTTTGTATTGCCTTTGTTGGCTGTGGAATGGTTTGAACACCGGGTGCAAATCACAAACAAATATACAACAAAAAGTGAACGACCATGAACGGAAGCTCCGAGAGTATCCTCAGATTCCGGGTCGTTTCTGGATGAGTGCATCTATCGATTGACAAAGCTTATGCATCCAACGAGAGGATCCAACGAACATCTGTTTTGAAATCATTGAATCCAGAAACTTATGGAAGATGCTAGAATCTACTTGTGTAACACAGAAGAGTTCACCAGATATAATGTATCAGATATAAATGTAGAACCCTATCAACCGTGGTTGCATCTTACACTTATGTTATGAGTTCGGAATAAAATGTCTGGGTTATGTTTGGTCGGATGTGGCGCAGTTGTTGGTAAGAAGTTCCGTTGTGGCTTCACGGTCGTTGGTTCGAAATCGCTCTTGAGCTAACCAAGCCTTTCTCTTCTTCGAGTTTGGTGAATAGATAGTAGATTTGTCTGAGAAGGTGAAAACACTTACTGGATTCATCCTCCAGCACTCGCGTCATTGTAAAACCTAGGCAAAAAACTGTTCTGTTTTCCGTTGTCGTTGTGTGTACGTAAACCTCAAACCGATTCTGAATTGAAGTTTGAGCCTGGATCGACAAACGCAAGATTCTTTACCCTTATGTGACATTTTTACGTTCACGACAATATTGGAGGGCCCTATGTAAGAACTACAGGATGCTGTGTGTTAAAGATCACATAGGACAACTTTTTCATTCTAAAGCCATCACCCCACGAATCTGAGGTGGTGCGGATTTCAGGTGGAGTATTTGTAACGGGATCGTAGATTAAGGAGAGGGGGATATCCGTCCATTTCTTCCTAATTGCCGTATAAAACGGCTCGGAAAATACGGTTTCGGGCGTTCCGGCGCGATATTTTCTACAAAGAGTTCGTTTGGAGCGCGCCAGCCTTGCGCATGCATCACTTTTTCCGAACCGTTTTTTTTACAGCAATTAGGAGGAAATGAACGGAATCACCCTCCTCTCCATAATCTACGATCCCGTATGAGAATACTCCACCTGAAATCCGTACCACCTCAGATTCGTGGGGTGATGCTTTTAAGTGTGATGTTCGGACTGGTAAGAAATAATTGCCATCTTATTGAACATCTTGTATTGGACGCTTCGTTCGTCTTCATTGATTAAAAAGTTGAAAGTAGTGATATTTTCTGTAAAACTAATCTTATATTTTTAACGACGCTTAATTCGTTTTTTTTAAATTGGTGAAATGGAATGAAATGTTGATTTATAGCCTTCTTCCTAAATGCGTCAGTACTACTTTTGGAGAGTATTAAGAGGAATTGATTTTACATCTTTAGCTTTTCGATATCGCTACGATTTGGAAACATTTCTCAAAGTATAGGTTTCTCTCATCTTCTTCACTACAATTACCACAGAATGATGTGCTAACATGAAATGAAGTGAAGTGAACCCCATACCGATAAGGATGATGTACTACCTCAGGTCGCGTGAACTGATAGCTAATATTTAAATGCATCACCCCACGAACCTGAGGCGGTACGGATTCCCGGTGGAGTATTCCTATACGAGTTCGTAGATTATGACGAAGGGTGTGATTCCGTCCATTTCTTCCTAATTGCCGTAAAAAAAACAGCTCGGAGGATACGGCGCCGCGCAGGGCTGGCGCGCTCCAATTGAACTCTTTGTAGAAAATAGTGCGCCGGAACGCTCAAAGGTATCTTCCGAACCATTTTTCAACGGCAATTAGGAAGAAATGAACGGAATCTCCCCATAATCTACGATCTCGTATACGAATATTCCATCGGAAATCCGCACCACTTCAGATTCGTGGGGTGAAGTCTTTATGGTTATTAAAAATAGAACTAAGAAAGCGTTGAAAAATTGAAATTCAACTGCTTAGGAAATGCTTTTGATTTTTATTGATCACTGAAGGTGAAAGAAGCGAGCACTGCTAAAAACCTGAAGTCCGCCTCTAGCCAGGAGTTCGAAGTGGTAAGAAATAATTGCCATCTCATTGCGCACTTGTAGAACTAACGAACAACGGTCAGAGTGCGCAATGAGATGCCATTTTGGAACTAGGACCGAGTGGAATAAATGAACGATTCGGGCTAGGTCTCCTGTAGTATCCATTTTTCTGATCGAAACTATAAGTAGCTTAGTTCAGATCGTTCATTTATTCCCGTCAGTCATGAGCAGATGAGTATGATTCGAAGTTACCTTTTTTTTTGTTTTACACTATATGGGACACCTTACTGTGCATGGAAATGACAACCTTTGCTTCTAGCACACTGTGAATACTTTTTTGTGTTTTTTGTTAAATGTAAGCAATATGTAGTACAGGTGCAGGTGCTGCGGTTAAAGGCAGCATACCACGAATCTGAGGTGGTGCGGATTTCGGGTGGAGTATCCGGATACGAGGTCGTAGATTATGGAGGCGTAGGTAGTTCCGCTCTTCCTGCATCAGTGCAGAAAGCCGCCTCCAGAATGTTGTTTTGTACGACGCCATCCATTGCAACGCTCCACCCCTTGCGCCGCCTCCGCCTTGCGATTCGTCGAAAATCAATTCGGGCTGCCCCAATAGGCCGCAACGGACGCTATGCGTGCAAGGGTGGCGCGCTTCAATAGAAGGCATGGTACAAAACAGCATTCAGGGGCCCGCTGCTTGCAGTGATTCAGGGAGAGATGAGCGGAACCACTCCGGCCCCCATAATCTACGACCTCGTATACGAATACTCCACCTGAAATTCGTACCACCCCAGATTCCTGGTATGCTGCCTTCAAGAAGGATCTCTCAGAATGAAAGGGAAGGACAAGAAAACACAAGAAGTTATATTTTCCAGACTTTAACGCCTTAAAAGAAAGCTTCGTTAACAATAAAAAAAGACGTATTTAATAATGCCAAGAATGGGCGAGAGCTGATTTTGAAAGTCCTAAAGACTTGTTAGGAAAGTTAGGAGCTGCTCAGTTTCCTTGTGTAGACCCTACATGAGCTGAGACCTCAGAAAAACATATAGGAATTCGCCTTCAAAGCTTACGCCTGAAAACTAAATGTGCGTGGCAATCTGATGACGAACTCGAGCGTTTTTCTATCCTGGAAATTTGCCGGAATCAGCAACTTAATGCCGTCATAGAACGCGTGAACGTTGACGCAATCTGCTCTTCTTTCTTTCTTCTTCTGTCTCTCTTCGGCTTAGTGCTGCTCGGCAGAATTAAAATATTGATGTTGTCATCGTTGCGAATAAGAACCATGTCGTTCATTCCGCTGCCTCTTCGAAGTTCTTTGTTCTATTTTTTTACCTCTTTTGCAATAGAATGACAATGATCCAATTTTCCTGGATGTGTGTCCAAGCTATCAGAAACGACTGCCTCGTGTCTTGTTACCTCAACCAAGCGTTTTTTCCCCGAAATCGGCCGATTATATGGTGGTGCTCGATCATAGTTGACAGGAATTATTAAATTTGTATTATTTGCATGTCGCTGACACTGATACACATCTCTAGGAGAAATTCCATTATTTGAAAGTGGTTTTTCTCCTAGAGCATATTTTCAGGACAGGCTTAGGTCATTCAGTGGGTGATGAACAGAAACCCGGACTTCAGACTTCTTGTAGCGTTCGCTCCGATCGTTTTTAACCGATCAATAAAAATTAATAGTAGTGGCATTTTTTGCAAAATTAGATTTGTGTTTTTCTAGAAACGCTTTTTCACTTTTTTTGGGAAATTTAGACGGAGGATTTCATAGTTTTCATCCTAAATGCGTCACTTCTACATTTGGAGAGTATTCAAACTTGATTTTTCATCTGTATTTCTTTTCGAAGAGGCGGGTGTGGCGCAGTCGGTTAGCTGTCTGCTATGACCACATGGTCGATGGTTTAGGACCGCTCTACTACCAACCAAGCCTTTCAACCCTCCGGAGTCGATAAATTGGTAACAGTTTTGTCAGGGAGGATGAAAACACTGACTTGATTGTCGGCTGGTCGCCGCTAATATTCCAGTGAAAAATGAAATCTCAAAGACTTCAAAATGTTTTATTCGTCTGGAATTGTACAGGAAAGGACAGCTTCAACGCAGCTTCTTGTGTTTTTATTGGTATTGCTTAAATTTCATTATTAGTGTCTTTTAAAGGCATCACTCCACGAATCTGAGGTGGTGCAGATTTCAGGTGGAGAGTTCCTATACGGGCTGGTAGACTATGGAGAGGAGGGTGATTCTGTCCATTTCTTCCTAATTGCCGTAAAAAACAGTCCCAAAGATTCGACGCGCGCACAAGGCTGGCGCGCTCCAATCGAACTCGTTGTGGAAGATAGCGCGCCGAAAGCTCGAAGCCGTATATTCTGGGCCTTTTTTTGCGGTAATTAGAAAGAAATAGACGGAATCACCCTTCTCTCCATAATCTACGACTCGATATGGGGATAATCCACCTGAAACCCGGCACCACCCCAGATTCGTGGGGTGATGCTTTCAAGAGGGCTCTCCGAGACAGGTGGTCACCAGGAGCTTTCTTCTTTACAAAGGCAGCCTGTTTCCTTAAACTGTCGCCACCACGGTAGAATGCTTTGGTGGATTGGTGGACTGCGTGTTGTACTGTCTTCGGAATGCAGCCTGGTGGTGACTGATTCAGTCTTCTCATACATGTATCAGGGCACAGAATGCTTTCTGTTGTTTGCCGCCATTTTGCCAATTGTTATCACAGTGCCGCTTGGTGACTCAAAATGGAATTTGCAATGTCATAAATCAAACTTTAAAGTACGCTTTTTCCATTGGTTATTAGTATAAATGGGTGCTATTATATATTTGAACCTATAGAAGCCAAAACCCAATGAATCATTTGTAATCTCCTGTATTTTCAAATTGTGGCGGTATCACAGGAATATAAGCATAAAAACAAATTTGAAGATTCTCCAAATGTAGAAATAACGCATTCGCGAAGTGCAAAATCTTCATCAAGGTCCAAATTTCTGGGAAAGAGCAACTAAGAAAGCGTTGTTCGAAACTAAATTCTACAGTAAATGCCACCACTTTTAACTTTTATTGATTAGTGAAAGCATGGGAACACCACAGAAAGTCCGAAGTTAGGCTTTAGTAGAGCGTTCAAAATATTATACAAATTAATGCAAATATGAGGAGTTAAATATTTAATGTGATTGTAGGTTTCGAGGAAAAGTGAAGTTGCAGATAATTTGTAGGACAAACAAAAACATATCGATTGACTAAACAGGAAGTCTTTCTGGCATTATTACCTACTTGTTACCACTACTTGTTAGAAACCTTTCGAATAGTCAACACAAAGGTACAGATCCATAAACCCCTGCGTAGCGTATTTTTGGATATTAGAATGCGCCAAAAGGTGAGTGTGATCCGAGTCAGTGATCCGTAGTTTAGGTGGTTGTAAATGTAGGACGTTAACTCGCACCGTGCTCATTCCCAGGAACAATACGCAGAGTTCAAGATGTCAAGTGAGAGTATAAATTCGTATGACAATATTCGCTATCAAGGATACACGGCTGATGAATGGAAATGCCGATGAATGTCCTTTCTTTGTCAAAAAGCGATATGCTATGACATATCGCTTTTTGACGAGAAAAGGACAATTCAGCTTAGTTATATATGAACGACAGACAGACAGGCACCTAATAGAATAGGACGTGATACTTGGATTTTATTAGTATTCAATTAGTTGTCGTAGAAACTTTTAGAATTTTCCAAGAGAAACTGACAAAGATTTGCAGGAAGAAATATGAGGGGAATATTAGAAACCAAAGAAGATGCAGCAGGAGTGTTCTGAGCAATAAAATAGCCTACATAGAACACAAGCGCCTATTTCTCCTTAATCATTTTCAAAATCTCTTCCTCCTGACCAATATTGAGTCCCGGCAGCACACGCATCCAACTTTTCGTGTTCATCATCACTTTGTTTCATCCACTTTGTTCGTCTGCGGCTTCCTGGCCTAAACACATTGTACACGCGTTGACAACAAATCTGATTGTGTCAAGAATATCACCTACTGCTTTTATGTCTTCTTGTTGTGTCAGCGAGGTTTTGAAACTTTACTATACGCCTGACATTTCGAGAACCTCTTTTTTTATCATAGGCCTGTACATTCCCAAAGTGTATCAACATCAAAACCACCTCCCTTTTCATTATGGACTCGTTGTCCTTACGGTTTTGGTTTTAGATAGTGTAGTTGAGATCCTTAAAGGCATCACCCCACGACTCTCAGGTGGTACGGATTTCAGGTGGAGGGCTGGGTTGGATGGAGCGCAAACGTTGCGCAATGCAACATAAGCCGCTGACACAGGGAGAAATGGACGGAATCACCTCCCTTTCCAAAACCTACGATCCTGAATGCTCCACTTGAAATCCGTACCACCTCAGATTCGTGGGGTGATGCCTTTAAGGGGACGATCTATCGTGGTCTGCCCCGCTCAAATCATTACGGTCATACATAGACATGGAATTATAACCTTGTCGAAAACACTGACCTTCTCATTGGTTTCCTCACTGTGCTCCACTGTCTCGGGCTGGCAATGAATCGCTAACTTCTGCTGAACGACACATTCGCAATCATCGACGAGAGATGAGAACTTTGCGCGTGACAGTTAACGCGGTGTTATACCACTAATCAAAAAATAAATTAAAATAAAATAAAATAAAAAATCTGTATGTGCAAGTACTACCCTTCTCGAGAGAAATCATTCTAAACCTCTACCATGATTGCTTTTCTAAAACAGATCCTCACTGTTTCATGTGAAATGGGAATATTTTTTAAAATAAACTACTGGACTTCGCTGTTGTCGCCCGTTGGATCTGCTCTGAAGAGAGCAGAGAGTATCGATAGTCAGATTCTGGTCGCTGCTGCACTGATCAGTGATGTTTTTGCACTCCGGTAAGTCACAATGTGGGCTAACCTTTCTCTTCGATCCACACGGCCATGCGTGCGAGTGCCTTTGCCACGCATGTTCAGGTATTCTGTTTAGGGCTACCTCCGGTCTCAGAGTCCCTCCCTCCAGTGTAGCGGCCAGCACATAGTGCGCTACACCGAGTCACATAGGATTTGTTCTTAAAAAAAGCATTAAAAGAGCACATCAAAATAATGTGCGGAACTTTCGGCACGATTGTGTACTACTTTGCGCCGCGCAACTCTAACAACTGGCGGTCCGGTAACGTCACGATTTTGTGGCTATCAAGGCTCTGAAGAAGGCGACGCTGCCGAAACGTTAGCCAGAATAAAGATCAGTAACAATCTTGGTTCCGCTTAAAAAGTAGTACACAATCAAACTCTACGATGCCAAGATTCAAAGAAGGTCGAACTTGGAACTTATCGGCACGATATTTGCAATTTTATATACAACTAGTGAATACAATCATTAACTACATAGGATTAAGTGGACAGCACATTATACCAGACATACAGTAACTTAGCGTCATTGTTGCCTCGTTTGAGGATGCGATCATGAGCTAATAGAGAATGGTGGTGGCATCTCCTCCTGTAACGTCAAGGAATCGGCGAGCGTTAGGAACCTGTACTATGACCTGAATTAGCCAGCCGATATATCCACTCAGTGTTTTTATCTTTCTAGACAAGTCTAGTACCAGTTTATTGGCTTGGTTTACACTAGGGCGTTTTCGAACCGTCGATCGATCATGGGGTAACAGCGGAACTTCTTACAGACTGCGACACCCACCCATCCATGTTAAAGATATTTCAGGAAATACTACAAAACTTAGATTAGGGATTTAATTCAGGGATTCTGAAAAGTGCGATCGCTTTCGCATTTTTTTAATTTTTAATTAGTTAGCAGCTATTTAGCATCTGCTTTCGAATTCGGTGATTACCAAGTTATTTGTTGTGGTATTAAACTAAAAATGGACGAAGAGAAAATTAAAAAAAAAACTGCTCAAAGCTAAGAAACTAGGGAGTCCAGCTCTTAAAAAAAAAAACGGTCGATTTCACTTCTGGATCTGCATTTTTCGTGCATGTATGTTCATTTTCAATTTCTGATACGACTGTGTAGACAGAAAAAACTCGAATGAGGTATCAAATACCCAGTCACGAAAACCGAACGTAATAAAATGGTTATTTAGGGCACTGCATTGTGCCTAGTCGATTTGTAAGTACACATAGGAAAAGAAACGTTTCCCATTCTGCTGTTCTTCAAAAGTTTTTTTCTTCGTTGAAATTTAAAGTATTTTCTCATGGATTTCCATGATGCAGCTGTTCGTAACCGATCCACGCATGTAAGATGTGAGAAGCATTTGTTAGAAAAAAAAAGCCTGAAGATGGAAAATGGAAGGAAATCCCCTCCTTTTATTCATAAAAGAAAACTTCAGCGCCTGCGCTTCCTCTAATTCTTGATTCAAATAACTTTTTTTGCTTTTTTTTTGCTATTTTAAAAGCAATTGGGCAATCTACATCCCTTCAAGATGTGCCCGTAGCTACAACTGAACACATAGAAGCGAGAAAAATCAAAGAATTCGATGTAAAGTGCAGTATGGAAGAGTTCTTAACCTTTCAAGCGCTTCACGAATGTTCGCTTTCTCTCCCCGTAATTGTCGCCTTCAGCTCGACCACCTCCTCTACTATACATGCGATAAATTTTCGACCATCTGCCAAATGTCGGAGATGGAACAATTCGTCAACGGCGTCAATTAATCTTTCGCACGGGAACAAATGCGTGGAGAACGTTTTCACAAGTTTTTATGGGAGGTAATATATTAAGTTTGACGCTGGCGCCAATCCGCCATAGTAGAGAACCTAAAAAAATTACTATTCCGGGAATTTGTGGAAGAAACACAGAGGCCAGGGGAAAAGAAGACGAACTTATGGAGGTGTATGGACCCTGCACAGGTGAAACTCACTCAAAGTGCACTTCAAAATTTTCTTCTCAATTCCATTTTGAAAATTTCTGAGCCTGAAATCTCTCAAGATGTTTTCGAAGCGGGAAGATCCACTGTATGCTCTCACTGATGGCGCTAAAATCGTCCTGTGTACAGTTGATCTTCGAGTTTCTTTCATCCAGATCTTTCCTTTACTTCGTGCTTCTCTGACTTTGGTAAATGCCGCAAATTTCCGGAACTTCAATATTTACAGTCAAGCACTACCGAAATCGACATGAAGTTCCCGATATTATCTCGGCATATTTCAAAAATTCGTGAATTTGCAGAACAAATGCGAAAATCAGCAGATGTGGATGAAAACAGTGAAAAAGATGCGGCTGGGATGTTAAAGAAGTGAAAGAAGAGGCTCTCATAATTTATGTGATTTTAGATGAATTTTTAATTTTTAATTGTATAATTAGGTTCATAAATATAATTAGATTTTATCTTGGATTAACTCTCTCCACTTAGGAGAATTTTTCTTTAAATGGAAGATCAATTTTAGTGGTAGCAGTGAATGTTGTGTGCGATGAGCATATCTCTAGGTCCAGAAATTAAGCGCTATGGGGGACTGATTCAAAGTTTTGCAATGAACCATGTGTGCCATGTGGTTTTACTATCTGGATCTTGGATTAATTGTTGCTAATAAAACACCAACGGCGGTTATCCGCTTTGCTTCTGCGTATGCGTCTCTACTGCATTAATATTCTTTGGGAAAGTTAATGCCGAGACGAAGCAGTTTTCAAAGCCCTCCGGTTTTTTTCCCCCTACCCGGCTAGAGCCTAATCGCTGCCACTTTTCATCTCAGGCATTCAGATCCGCGCCACGATCACGTCACTGCCATTCTCATTCTATGCTCACTTTTCTGTTGTTTCAAAGCAATTATCTTTTATCATATTACTTCTTTAATATTTCTATCCAACACTTTTATTCTTCCATTCTTTCTACTCTACTTCAACAGAGCACAATTCCTTAACTATTTAAGTTTGTTTATTATTTATTATAACTTATTTTTAATTTTACTACTTAATTCTAATTCTTACTTTCTTCTCGGTGCTTTCGAGAAGAATTCGATGAATCTTTCACTTCGTTTCGATAATTTTCGTTTTCTTTCCTTTTTTTTAACCACACCATACTTGATTTTATTCTGAAAATTGTCTTCAAAAATGAATACTATCAAGTTTTTCAGACAATCTGAATTGCAAATTGAAAATTTTGCTCTTTCATTTTGTTACCAAAAATCTGCTGACAACAAAATTTTCTTTGAGAAGTTTAATCTCCACAAATAAACGATAATACTGGAGAAATTTTAGCAAATGTGAATATTATATATATTCACATTTGCTAAAATGCAATATTCATCTATACAAATTTCAAGGAAACCCTATAAGTTGATTTGCTTTGCGTGGGTGGGCGAGAGAAAATCTGCTCCATTTGCACCGATAGTTCTTATTTAAAAAAAAATCAATCAACAGAATTCTTAAAACGAACCAGATGGTCTGCATTTTTTTTTCAAATTTTCCAAACAGACCTGAACTTGTTCTTTGTGTGCAACGTTTGTGTTTAGTGCAAAATGATTTTCTCTCGTCTGGAAAAAAGAAATGCTTAGCAGGTTTCCATAAAATTCGACAAGTCTATAATGTGACTTGGACGATTTGAAAAAAAAGGTCTTGGATGGGATTTGCTCTTTCGGAGGCCTATTATTATTATTATTATTATTAATATTATTATTATTATTATTATTATTATTATTATTATTATTATTATTATTATTATTATTATTATTATTATTATTACTTCTTACGAAAACATGTCTATCGCTGAGCTAAAGTGTTAGGTTAAGTGTTCTACCTAAGGCATTTTTATTTCTATGATTCTGTGACTTAATATTGAGGAAAATGACAGAAGTTTTTGCCGGTTACATAGATCAGAAACGAAAAAAAAACGAAAACTCTATAAGCATTCGCTACGTGCAAATGAAATAAAATTCGTACAAATGATGTGCATCGATGTGCTTTTTCTCTCCTAGAAATTATTTATTATAATTATGCAGAGGTAGATTAACATGGTTTTTCCCACTGCTTTGTGCATCCATCCAACTCGTTTTAAAACTTATTTTCCGATGTTAAAACCTTCAAAACTTCATAGTGTCGCCAACAGTGCATTTCTACTTATATTTCTCTCAAGAAAAATTTAGAGCGTTGGGATCTTCTGTGGAGATTTTCTTGGAAAACTGCTGAAAAATTTTCGAATAGAAAAAATTATTCACATACGTGCTGCTCATCTCGATCACGGAGAACAATAAATCCACTATACGTCTTGAAGAAAAAATTGCAGTTTACATGTCTCCAATTCAGCAACGAACTGAAATCTATTATCAAATAATTCTGAACTGATAAAAATAAATATTATAAGTTTTCTCATCCTTTCTTTATGAAAAAATAAAATTGTACACGTGAAAAATTGATGGACAACTGTGCTTTGCATGCACAACAATCTAGAATCCTCCACAGTTATTGAGTGTCAGTATTCTGCCTCAGGCAAAGAATGTAGTGACTATAGGTACTAATTGAGCTTGGGGAAATTCCATCGAAATTGTATTGGTCCTTCCGGATAGTTCTGTTTCTTAAGTAATTCTGTTAGGAACATTAAGAAGACATTAAGCGATTAGTAAAGACAGAAAAAATTTAAATATTTCTTTTGTCTACACTAGTAGTTGCTGTCACCATCTGCTATTATTTTCCTTTGGCTTTTAATGCACTTAGGGCAGTATCTGGGCTGGGCGAGGAGGAACGAAGAATTTGACGACGACGACAAGTTTTTTTTAGATATATTTTATATATTATTTATATCTATGTATTTTATATTTTACATTATATATATATTCTTGAGATACCGAAATTCTCCTGTCTATTTATTCAGGCCTTCGACAAAGACGCAGTTGCTTAAACATCAGGCAACAAATTAAATTTGACGAAAACCTCGTTGACACAGCGAGAAAAAAAATCACACAAAATTAAGTTCTTGCTTGCCTTCAGTTGAGAAAATACAAAATGCAAAACTAATACTTTGATGCATTCCTTTTTTTCTTACCAGGAATTACTTTCTCGTTTTCTTCAAAGAAAAATTAACTACTAGCAGAGAAAAGAATATGCGAAAAAAAATCCGGTCGCCACAAGGTTACCCTTCACGTCAAACACCAACTCTTCAGAAGATTGAAATTCAAATAGATTCAAATAGTTTTATGTCTTTGAGCCGAGCTTAACTTTTGTCTTATTCTGATTTATCTCATTTTAGATTTTTTGAGACTTAAAGGCATCACTCCACGAATCTGAGGTGGTACGGATTTCAGGTGGAGTATTCGTGTACGGGATCGTAGATTATGTAGAGGAGGTGATTCCGTCCATTTCTTCCTAATTGCCGTAAAAAAAATGGCCCTGAAGATACGGCTTCGGGCGTTCTGGCGCACTATTTTCTATAAGGAGTTCGAGTGGAGCGCGCCAGGCTTGTGCGGCGCCGAATCTTCCGGACCGTTTTTTACCGCAATTTGTAAGAAATGGACGGGCTCACCCTCTTCTCCATAATCTACTATCCCTTATAAGAAGAAGAATACTTCACCTGAAATCTGCACCACCTCAGATTCGTAGGGTTATGCCTTTAATATTCCAGTTTTTCGACTTTGACGAATTTGGTCAGCAGAAGAAGCGCAACACCTAACTTTTTTTTTTGATTGTCACCAAAATTCAGTCGGCTTTGACAGCTGACCTCGAGTCAACAACGGAGGCGATGGAGTTCCTTACAAATTTGGATATCCGGGAAATAATGAGCGAGTTTTGACCATTTTTGCACAGTTCTCTTTAGATCGACATTCGCCAAATTTCGAAGTCAACATCGAAATTTCAGCTATTAGCAAAACGTTCCCTTTCCTGGACAACGCTTGTCGTACGTTTTGGTTCTTTTCTATCTCAAGAAATTTATACTGTTCTCTTTTTTTTTAACATGATACGCTCAGATAAAGATGGGAAGAAGAGTGAGATAAAGCAACGTATGTACTTTTAGTTTTCCCTCGTTTTTGTCATATAATCAACCCTTTTCTTTTCTCGTTTTATCCCTAAATCTAATCCAGCTTTAAATCACAAGGTATTCGAAGATATTCTCACGAAATATGTATGAAGTATTTTTCTTCAAAAAATCAGTCATTTTCCAATCTTTTTAGTCCTTCGAGACGGAATTTCCCAGATTTTCGATTTTGACGAATTTGTTCAGAGGCAGAAGCGCAACGCCTAACATAAAATTACGAGTGAATTTTGTTAACACCGTACTTTCGTAGGGTTTTCTCCGGAAAATATTGGATTACGTTCCGCACTAACAAATAAATTTTCGCTTTGAATATCAATACAAGCAACAACAGCAAAACAGCCAATGTTCGCTCTTATTACAGTGGGATCTGCTGCCACGAAGGGATGGTGCATTTTGAGAATTTTTTTAAATTTAAATCGATATGGCGGAAATTTCACGTTATTTTAGCATCGTAATGGAAAATTTTCTTATGTTTACCCATTTAATAATCTCACACTTGACTCGCAAACTTTGTGGAGCAAAATGTGGAATTTCACATTTTTTTTCTTCCCTCTTTCTTTTTTTCTTTTTTTCCTTCTTTTTTTTTCACTTCTTAATATGGCGCAGGGTACTGTACAGTGACGTCCAAGAAAGTACATATTACTAAAGAAAGAGAAACCCTAATTCTTCTTGTAGGAATAAGGAAAGAAATAAACATTAAGGAAATCCTTATCTGTGTTTTCTTTAATCTGACAGTACCATTTCCTAATTCAGGAAAAATCTCTTTGTTTGCCTGCTTTTATTTATAATATTATTGCTATTTTCATAACTGTTATTACCGCTGTTGCAACACCTCTACAATTTTTTCTTGAACAAGGAACAATGGCGTTATTTTAATCTGTCTTAGAAACAAAATAGCTACTAAATATATCCCTTTTTATCTTCCATAGTTTTTTATTACCTAAATGTTCGGTTTACTTAGAAAAGTTCGCTGCGAAAATGCGAAAAAAAAATCATATTTTTTCTTCTTGTTGGCTCTCTTGAGTTGCCTCTGTGTTTCCTGCTAGTTATTAGTTTTTCTTTAAAAATATTTTGAGCACACTAACTGTGTGAATTTTAAGAAGTACCGTAAATAATGAGCGGGTTTCTCCTCAACGAATTACGCTTTTCGTGGCAATAAATCATGGTGATACGGTAGTGCGAATTTTTTTTTGTGGTTATTCAGGCTATCTTCTTCCTAAAATTTTATATTCCACATATTCCAGAAAAAGTCACTTCTCAAATAGTCGAGTCTATTAATTTGTTCTCGGAAAGAGCACTACACCTAATTTAATTGAAAATATAATATATATATAATTATAATAAATTAAATAAAATATTAAAAAATAAATAATAAAAAAATAAAATTTTATAAAAATAAAATAATTATAACTATAATAAATTGTAGAAATTCGTATTTTAAAATTTCATCGGAATTTTTTTTTCTCATCCAGTTTTTCAGATACTTGGAATGCTGCAAATCGATCTTTGATTTACATTCGTGTGTTATTTGAAAAGTTCTGTAAAACATAGAACACATTAATAAACAAGTAAAATATAAATAAAATCAATGGTAACTAATAGGTCCTGGCAAAATTCAGTAATTATCAGCTATAATATAATCAATAAGTTCTGGATTTTAATTCGTCAACGTCGCTTCATCGAAGCTTACAGAAAGTCAAAGTGACGCGTGGTAAATCACCTACAAAAAAAAAAAAGTTGTCTATAGTTTTCAAAAAATGCGTGACGTTTATGGGTCGTAATTACGTACGTTACTCACCTACAGGAATATACCCACAAATCTATTAGCACGTCATAAGTACGCTAGTAATTTTTGAGAAAAAAAAGGGAGTTGCTTTGACCTAGAACAAGCGGGAATTTATCTCCTTTTTTTTCTCAGATTAGTATAAATAGCAATTATAAGTGACCTTAGGTAATAATTACGTAAATAATCTCTTATTGCTACAGATAACGTACTCATTGAGTTCAAATCAACGTATCCTGTACTATTCCGTCGGTTTCAATGAACCATGAATTCAAATCTTCGAGTTTCTCTCAGAAACACTCTCAAAGTGCAACAACTGAGGGCAACGGAAACGGGGGCACGCGGTTTTTTTTCTTGAGTAATTGTGACCACTACACCTTCAATTACGCTAGCGTTACCGCTACGCAGTTTCCAGGACAGTGAGAAATCGAGAGAAAAAAGTTCACGGAAGTTGTAGCAAAAGGTTTACGTGTATCGTTGATAGGATTCTTCCGTTTTTAGCATGTTTTTTTTCAGTTGTACTACTTTCTTCAGGTTTTAAAACAGAAAAAAGTTGAAACTAATTACATCCCCCTCAAAACGAAGAAATGAGAGAATGAGCTCAATGCCTTTAAATTTAAAAGAAATTCTGACCAGGACACGCGGCTTTTTCTTCTCGAGTACTCGTTACCACTATATCGAGTAGCAATTTTGGAATATTTCAAATACACTAGCGTTAGTTAGCTGTTTTGAAGACAGTAAGAAATCGAAATAAGTTTGCGGAAGTTTTAGCAAAAATTTTTTCTGTATGGCTGGTAGGATTCTTCCGTTTTTAGTATATTTTTTTTTTCAAAACTATGCATGTTTTCAAGTTCTGAAACAGAAAAAAGAATAAAACTACCTGTGTCACATCTAGAATGAAGAATTGAGAGAATTAGCTGGGTGCAGTTTTTAAAATAAATTCTGATAAGAAAAGTCTATTACACATTACATGCAAACACCATTTCTCATCTTTTTCGACCATATTTCTAGTATTTATTTTGAGAAAAGACTCGTAAAATGTACTCGGGCTGTTCATCAAAACATTCCTGAAGTACCTCAAATAATTTTCATAGAAAACTTGCAGACGCTCATCTGCTGTGCTCCGCTCAAATCGATCATTTATGCATGCTTTAGCAGTCTTTAGATGGAGTTCTTTCGATGAAATTCCCCGGAATTTCCATTTTCGACACCAATTCTTCACGAATCCTTAACGACGATTACCGAACGAATGCGTGGCGTGTGTTGAGGGGGAATTTCTAGCGGGAAAAACTATTTCTATATTCCAGAAGTGCTATTCGTGTACGAGTTTGAGTGTGGAAGCTCACGTCGTGGATGCGGCAAGTGCGACCGACGTCCGTCTGTGTCTGCGTCCGGCCACGCCCACTTGCCATTTTATAAGCTGTCCACTAGGCCGTGGCCACGCCCACTCGTGCCTCGCATACTTGCACGACGGATCCGATGAATTCCGAAGACGTCTAACGTCGTCGTCGTCGTCGTGGTGCTATTATCGTCGTTACCATTACTGCTTACACTTCGATCATATTGCTATGTTACTACATTCAATGGTGCGATGAGATTGTGTTTGTGTTTCCTGATTTTTTTCACGGTCGCATTAGTGCGAACGCATGAAACGTCCACGCAACATCCGTTAGTCACTCCGAACAATGCGTCGGAGATTGTGCTGGCTTGCGCTCCAGCAGAGAACTTCATCCAAACGCATATGGCACCGGATTTTGAATCACCGCAGTTGGTACGGCGACTTGATTGGTTTCACGACGACACACTTGTCGCCAGTTATCAGCAGGTCAGCGGTATTCTTTCAACTTTTCTGGATTTATTGCAGTTTTCGTCTTTTTATTTGTTTGATTAGTGTGACGTACGTTCTCTCTTTCGTCTTCGCGCTTTTTATATGATTCACTATTCCTTTCTTTCAAGAAAAAAAAAATCAGAGAAAAATCCTCTCGGAAAAGGAATCCAGAAGGTGCGCTTGCACACACATACAGCGGAACCAAGGACAAGAGATTGGTGGTGAATGTTAGGAGGGAAAAAAAAAACGGCAGCCAATTGTTTGCGGGGGGAAAGAACTGGGAAAACTCACTCGTTCAAGGACATTGGCCTGGTGTAGAAGAACTTTGCGCATCTCAAATCAAATGCACATCACGGATGACGAGTGGAAGCACACCCGCGGAGGAGTTACAGCTCATTTATGTATTTTCTCAATTTTTTTTCTTTCCGACTTTCTCCCACTTCCTAAAAGTCCATGGAGTTCATTTGCACTATTGATTCTTCTTCTTCTTTTCGAAGATTTTTCGTTCTACTACTCTAATTCTTCCCTAGAGAATTAGGTTTTTTGTGGTTCTTAGCATTTCGATGGATTCTACGGCGGTTTCCTTTTCTGGTAATAGTAATTGGTGATCGAACTACATTCCTGGTTGTTTTCTGGATCTGTGGTTGTTAATTGTAATGGACTAAATACGAATATTTATTCGATAATAACTAGTTAGGACAAGCCCGCATATGTGCCTCATTCCGCCTATTTGAGCCTAAACGCATAATTACGGAGGATATAGGGAGGTGCTGCACTCCGTTTCCAACATTGCACTCACCACATAGAAATTGAATAGTTTTGAACGGCTCCCATCAAAACAAGTAACGGATTTATCCAAGGAGAGAAAAAAAAAACCTTGTTACGTGACCTTGAGCGGGCTAGGACCACCCTCGGGACTACGCCATGTTACTGTAAGGACTGCTTGACCACTCTCTGACGACTATTACCAACTTTACGTATTTACTGTAAGATGTGATAGGACTACTTGTACTTTTAAGTATTTACTATAGGGTCTATGGTAGCTATTTGTACTTTTAAGTACTTTTTTATGATATGTGTGGATAAGAAAAAAAAATGAAGAACGGGGGATTTTGTGAAGAATGCTGGAATCTAATTACTGCACCATGGAGCTGAGCTCGGACTGGAGAAATAAGCTGGGATTCTGTAATAAAGTGAACGTCAGACTATTAGCTGAATACTTGCCTGCTGCCTAAATGATTTACGCTTATCGCGTCGACGAAAATAAATCCTCAGGACTTAGTTCGTTGGGAGGAGGTGGGGAGGTTTTTTTGGCATCATGCGGCAGAGCTTAAATCCTCGACTTGAGCTCGGAATATTCGAAACACGTAGAGGTTCTACGAACCTAATGCATAGTTTATTCGTTTCGGTTGTGTGTGCGGTAGTCCTGCAACGAACGACCGCGGGCAACGTCAAAAGAATTACTGCCGAGAGTTCCGCGATGAGAATCCCCTCGGATTATCCTGTTGTTATGCTCAACGGCTGTGTTTCGCCTGTGTCTTCTACTCTTTGTTACGTGAACTTTTTTGTGTGTGTGTCTTCCACACAAAATAGCAACTCTAGACAAATTCCTAGCTTTAAATCCTAAAATGATTTATTTTTGGTGCTCAAAAATAAAGTAGAAAACTATTATTCATTTCTTTCCGAATTCACGTTATCATCGCTAATATTTATACAAATCCTTCGTTGTTTTCGTAAATTCTTCGAATTTTTCGATATCAGTCATATTTTTTTTTCAGTTCTCCGAAAATTTCTAACAAAATCTGAGTGTTTGAAATTTTCAAACTCCAAGGTCACCACATGTTTATTTTCCGGGAATACTACAAGTTTTCGGTTTTTATGCGCACAGAAATCCGCAAAATCCTGTCAAAATTGATTTTGGGTAGAGCTGATTTGGTTCCTTACATTTCTTTAGAGCACGTCTAGTCTCCCCATCCTGCACGAATCGATCTCCATATAATATCGCTGTATTTTTCGAATGGCATGCTATTTTGCATAATCGTTAGGTTTTCAACGTTAAGTGGATATGAGCGTCATTGTTGTGTTTCATGGCTAGCGCCTGCGAATGACATTTTTTAAGAAAAAGATTAATTTCATGGATTTTATAGAAACTTCCGAGTACAACACAAAAATATGTCCTATAAAATGCTTCGAGGTGGCGGGAGTTTCATTTCCTTACTTTTTCTACCTCATTTCTTTACTTTTGTAGTTACTTTTAGAGTTTAAGCATCGAAAATACAATTTTAAAAAAGTTAAAAAAAAACTAACAAAAACGGAGGGGAATGGTGATTCAGTCAAATGTCTGAACATTTTTCCTGTGACAAAATGAAATTTCTAGTTGTCGGCGACGTGTAAGCTATACCCTATCGGGAAAGTCTGGATTTATCCGTTCCTCATGGAAGAAATACGTTCAGCTCGATATTAAATCTGATTTTCTCCCTGTAATTACATCAACACACCCACATATGTACTTGCACTTGCCATTTTGTCACGTCTTTCTCATTTTTCCCGCTGCCCACAGTTCATAAATTTCGGTAGGAAAAGAAAGAGTGGAACCTATTTCGAAGGTGTTTGTTGCCATATCATAAAAGAAGGAAAAGCAAGAATTTCGAATACAAAAAAAAACGACCTTAACGGTTCCGGAAAATTCCAGAAAGAACAAGGTGAATTTCCTTACTGAATCTTCTCTACTTCTGCTCCCGAATAAACCAGTACCAGTACGCTTAATTTACCTTGATGTTCGTTGTCTAGCCGCCCACTTCGAAAAAAAAACAATCAGTGACCTTTCGGTGTGATTTTTTTCTGTGAACGAGAAAAAAAAGCCGGCGTTATTCCTTGTTATTCCCGTTTTTCACGCTTTTCATCCGTAGCCAGTTGTCATTTGATCGAATGCGGATTAGTATAAATTGATGATGGATGTGGATGTGTGTGTGTGTGCATGTGCCTTATGTACACACATTGCACATATAGAGAAGGTAAGAAACTAGGGCGTGTTTATTTGATTGCACCCTGCTATACGCGTAAGCTTAGGGGTTAATCACATGCACATACGAACAATACGAGAAAAACAATTATAACACTTTCCCTTTCATTTTTCTGGATTTACTAACACAATCAAGTTCTTTCTTAGGTAACTGAGTTGGTAATTTTGAACTGCCTTTTGGAAGCATTTTTTTTTCAAAAAAAATCCTACATGTAATCGAACTGATAGATTTTTCAAATAAAAGAAGAGCTTTATTTAAATTTAAATCAATTGACTTACCTAAACCTTTACCTTAATTAAATGAAATTCAAATTGGGCTAATAGTTATGAATTACCTTTTTGGGATACGCTTTTCCTGGAAGTATAAATGATTAGAAATATTTATTCATTACTAATAATAATTTATTTATTCTTTATATATTTGTTATATTTATTATTATTTTTTGTTTATTATTATGTATTATCAATTGTTTATTACATATTTTTATGCTACATCTTATATACTTATCGTTCTTTTATTTCTCACTAATTAAACTCATACTTCTTTATTATATATTTACTTTTAAAGTGAAAAATACCCTTACATAAAAGTAAAATTAGTCGATTTTTTGCCGCATCGGAAGAAATTTCCATGTTTATGATGGTTCAGTTCTGTTGGCCCCGGTTTAAATTGTGGCTGAAGCAAACAACTGCGCAAAAATAGAAACGCTAGTTTAAAGGATTTTTTCCCGGTTCAGAAACAAAATTACAAACGTGTTCCTCGGGAGACGGGAGCCGAAATAGAACGTTGAGATATGCTACGGTAAAAAATGAGGAACGGAGAAACGTACATCAAACATGACATCGAGATGTCATGAAAATTGCCTCCTCTTCAAAAAGCCCAAGAAGGAAAAACCACTTGTTCGGTTATTCCAGGCATAAACCGACCCTGTGCACAAAAAGCGGTTTTCAATTGTTTCGTGACTAGTTCAAACCTCAGCGGGTTTCTCTCGGGTGAGGAACCTTTTAGAAAACGATGAAGAATTTTCTTGGTCGTCAACTTTCCCAGCTAAAATTCTCAGTTTCCTTAACATAACTGAAGCAAATTGGAGTGAACACAAAAAATTATCGATTTGATCGAAACGATAGCATGACCTTGATCCAGATCTTGTCCTCTTGATCCTCATCTTGCACTTGTACTTGTCACTTTACGTTGGCGGAACCAGTTCGAGCCTTAGTCAAGCTGCTTTCGTTAAGAGATTCCTAGAAAATCCAGTTGTTAAAATGTTGACACGATGACATTAAGAGCTTCACGGGATCCTGAACGTTTACGTTTGATTCCCGTTCGAAATTTGACATGGGAACAACGGGAAGAAAGCGTCATATACAAAGTTTTTGTCCGAAAATTTTCCTTTTTTTCCTGGAATAAAAAGAACTCTCCAAAACATTGTGAAAACCTGTTTGGAGATTCTAAAATTTAAAATATTGCTAACATATGCATACAGAAATATATCTCGAAAATTACAGGAAATAATTCAAAGTAAATAAATAAATGAGGAAATAAAATAGGAAAATACAATACTAATATGTAACGATAGTTATAATGAATATGTATAGTTTTAATTAGATTCTTTGTGTGCTGCTGCCCCTTCTTTTCCTTGATAAAGCATCGATTTTTCCGGAAGATTTTCTCACATTCTCACAAAGTGCTTGTTTTTATCGTACTCACATACAACTATTTCTCACATTTCTTCAATTTCATGTACTTGCTCTCTCACTCATTTTGTAGCCGGGAGCGAATAAGGAAACTAATCGTAACGTTTTTTCTGGAAGTGATGGTATTGAAAATCTATCGATATTATTTTTTTCGCATTCTTCCTACACGAAAATAAAAAGAAACTGAATTTAAGCGGAGCGATTTTCAATTAAATTTCAGAAAAATCGAATAATTTTATTTTTAAATTGAAATGATATTACATTAAAAAATAAACAAATAATGTTCCCATGCGGCATTTGTTTGAGACTCATTTAATGCGAGTTCTTCAAATTCTATTCTATTTTTTTTGTCATATATACACGTTTTATTCCCACTCACACGGTCTTTTTCGCAAGTAAGGTCCTGACTGGAAGATTATGTTTTGTATGTGGTGTTATGTGATGGTGGAAAATAGTGGATTCGACTAATCGCAGTTTGCAGTGCAGTTAGTTAATCGATCAACTTATATGCTTTCCAAAATGCATGACGGCTCAAAAACAAACGGCATCAAATTCAATGGTTCCTCTGGCTCATATTTCAATTCTCCTATCCTATATTCGACTAGAAAGGAGGGTATGTAGGTAGAGCCGGTAACCAGGTGGTGGATCCTAAGTATCGCTAACACAGTTCTGAATTCTTAAGGATTTCTGGACGTTAACATCGTTAACGTCCTCAAATAGCATCCGGTAGTCAGTTTTTTTCGCTAATGCAGCAGAATTTCTGCAAATATTCGTGAATAATTCATATTTTTCCCAGCTACACCATACATTTATTCAATTCCCTAATAAATTTTCTATGAGATCCTTGTTTCTTCCTTGTATTCCTTTCCTTCCTGGTTTCAGTAATGTTAAGTCTGACGCTATATTTTTAAAATCTTATTATTTATTTTAAAAATCCTTTATTTTAAGTCTTAAAATTTTTTACTAGATACTTTGGTTTCATAGACTTATTAAACCTAAAAATAAATGAACAAATTATATAAAATAAATTAATTTTTTTTTAGCTAAACCTCTATTTGTGGATAATTAGAAATTTTTTCTGGAAAAAATGGTATATTTCATGGAACAGGTTTCTTTCTTTCTCTTCTTTCGTTTCTCACGAATTTAGAAGAAAATCTAACTGTCTGCGAGGAGAGTTGAATAAATTTTAGAATTAGTTAGACGTAACCCTCACCTTGGTTGATTTGAGTTCGAAAAGTATTCGAATCTTTTTGAACTGATCTCTTTACTGCGGGTTAGACCGAATTCCAGAAAAATTGCAAGTGTTTTCTTCGAACGGAAAACCTGGACCCTGACCCAACCCCACTACGGATCATTTCCGTTTCTTTTCCTTCATTACCATGGTCAATAAGCGCTCATTGCGCTGCCACGGATCGGGAAATGGTATTTGTGGACGGGAGCTACTTGTCGGTGCTCGTAGCGTACGAATGCGTGGACTTGAGTGTTACTGCATTAGTCAGTCGCATTAAATGTGGCGCTCTAATGGACGATGCGTGTGTAAGACCACCACCACATCCATACCTCACGCCGTTCGTCGATCCCGCCGCGCTCAAGTGCTGCCGAAGTCTTGAAATTGTGTACGAGTGACGAGGAATTGCTTTTGCTAAGTTAATTGTGTGAGACAGGTGAAAATTTTGGAGAGTTCGATGAAAAGCAGCTGGATGGATTTGTACGACCATAAGTCGAAGACCATCAATGGGACCCGGAGAGGGAACAGTTTCGATGCCCCAGACACTCCCGCGAGATAAGGCGGAAATCCCAAAATCTCCTCCCAACGGACTGATCCGGCGAAATTCTTGGGATTGGGTAAATTAAATCTTGAGAACACCATTCGAAAGCCAATAAGCGGCTGATTTCGGATATTCTTCCAGAATTTAGTTTTGACTCACGAATATAGTAAACTTATGTTTGCTACTTTTATCCAACTTTGAGAAATAAGCACGGATCCGATGAACCGCCTTTCCATACACGGATATCATCCATGAGATATGCAAATAACAGTACTGTGTAGGTGTGAAAATAATTAACAAAGCTTTGAGGACCTTTGCTTATTTTCAGGCCAAGCATTTGTCAAAATTAAGTTATAAAAAAAAACTAAGAAAAAAGGTAAATTTAAGTATATTTGAAATCAGCGGTTCATTTTCTTTCGAACTTTATTTTAAGTACCGAAAAATCGAACGGATTCGGAGACGAATTTTGGGACAGAAGTCATTAACATGTTTCTGCTAAACCGGGACTCGAGTAGGCATTCGAACAATTCGAAAGATCTATAATTCGATTATTCGAATATCGATTAGTCGGACATTTGATCGGGAACTGTCTTCAAATGCATAGTGCATACCGTATCTTTTACTCAGCCTCATCTCCTTCAAGTCTTCTTCTTCATCTATTTTACAGAGAACGAGGTCTGAGAAGCGCTTTTTTTCAAAAATATTCGAAAAAAAAACCTGTTGAACTATTTTTTTTCTTCCGATGTGTACTGTATCATCTTTTCCTCTTGGCAGCTGTTTTCTTACGTGAAATAATGCGCGAAGCGTGTAGTTGTCTTCTTAGAAGCAATCATGTCGACCATATGGCTAATTGCGGTGAGGTGGCACGAAGGTCAGAAGATGGATGAACACATGAGTGCATTCTAATATACACTGATTGATCGGTGATGTCCTGGGCCCCGAATCAGGAAAAATCTTCGGGAAATCGATCGAGCCGCGATACACGGGAAGAACATTGCATCGTCAAGAAATTGGTCTTCTATGTGGGATGAATTTTTCTTCCTTAGAGCACCATTAACGGAACAGTAAGGTAGTAATTTCCAGAAAACACTTTAGAAAATTTCTCATTAGTCAGAGGTCCGAAAATACAATCAGAGGAAAACTATGCTATTATGGAGTCCAAATCGTGAGGTGAATGATAAAAAATCCAGGAAAAACAAAATCTTTCTTTAGAAATCCTTTCTTCTTTTTCTTTTTTCTTTCGTTTCTTTGGAAAACTGGTTTCATTACGATCTCTTGCTTTATTTAAATTACTACATAAATATTTCGTCTTCAACACAAAGAAATAAATTTTTAACCAATTTTTCGAGCTGAAAAGAAAACACCTATTTTTTCTTTTATTCGACTATTTTCTTCACGGCCTTTCGAAAAAATCCGGAATTTAGCGAATTTATGGCAATTTTCAAGCAATTATTCGTTATTTAACGAAATTGGGACGTAATAAACGTTGTTGACGTCTATTTTATGCTTTAATAGGTTTTATGTTGTCAAGGAGGTTATTAGATTGTCCATTTTCTTGGATTTCTTAATCATTCCGGATTTTTCCGGAATTACATACAACGTGAGAAAAAATAAAACAGTATTATAAAGATACCAAAATTCGGTATGGAATAAAATAAAATTCTTTCAAATAAATTAAAATAATAGCAAATTCAAATAAATGAACAATCGACTTCTATATGGAACCTGATAGACACTTTTCATTAAAAATTTCTTCTAAATCTACATAAATGCTTGTGCTCTTCTCTAAAGCTCTCTAAAAAAATCTCTAAAAAATCATTGAAGATAACATTTTTGCAGGTATGATCGGTTGGATTGATTAGGTACACAGATCTTCGGTAATTTTTTGTGACTACCCGCGATTTCTGTTTTATTCGGAAGAGGGCATTTTTATTTTTTTCTATTTTTTCGGAAGAGAGCAGCTTCTATATATCGTAAACTATTCGTGAATATACATCTTATCCATCTATAATTTCTACCCATGAAGCCCATTTTATTCCACCTTCTTGGGAACGGATAATTATAAAAATATTCATGAGTTCCTCTCCCTCCTCGCGACTATGTAGGTTTTCCGGGGTAATGTCTGTCGACATTGTGATCCACTCAGTGTTATCGATCGCCTGGAAAGTATCTCCGTGGGTCAGACACTTAGCTTTACCTCACTCCAGACTTCGTGGACACAAAAATCCACCTTGTATTCAAGTACCATTGGAAAGAACAAATTTTTGTATTCGATCAAATAAAAAGCGACAACATTTCCATGTAATTTGCTGAAATCAGAGATCAATATCACTTTTTTTCCTGCGCAACGAAAACTGGTAACTCTTCTCTCCTTTGAGGATTCCCGAAGTGAAATTCTCTGAATCTCCTCTTAAAAAATAACGTTGTATCGCTCAAGTCCCTTTGAAAAGTTTTCGTGATGATAACCATGATTACGGTATCACAAAAAAAATGCGTAATTCATGTAAGGTTGGATGTAGACGTAGACGAAGTCAGTCAGAACTGAATAAGGTTTGAACGAGATCACAAATATCACTCCGAGTAGCTTCAATTCCCAGAAAAGATGCCAGAAAATACTTGAGAAAAATCGAATTGGGAAAGAAAGAACCGAAGAAGAGTTGAAGAAAAAAATTTTAGCAGGAAAATTACTGTTTTTATGCTTTACCGGGGTTTCTGGCTATTTTTTTTGAAGCCATAAAAAATTTTGGAAGGTGCCCTTCTCGTATAGCGCTTTCTATATCGTGTGATTTACATATGTCAACATTAATTAACTCAGACCACGTTATTTTTTTGCCTCCAACTGAGATCTCACTTCGTATCCTCGGAGAAGTCCAGAGAAAGGCAGCGGCTTTTGTTTTATATACGCTGTTTTTGCAGTCGTAGTGCTGATTTCTCACTACTAATTACGTGTCTCGTACAGATTCCACGAGAGCGAGTAAAAGTTGTAATTAATGCAGATTTGTGCTATGCAGCTTCACACTCAAATAAGCCCGATGAAGATCAACTCATCGTACTCGTCAGCCCTGCTCCTCCTTTGTAAAAACGTTGAAAATAAGCCGGAAATTGTGTTTCGCTGGCTGAACAAAGTGGAACTCATCCTCCGCACAACCGACGACGACGACGACGACGTCAACATGTTTTCTCTTCTATCTCCGATACTACAGCTCGGATGCCGGAAAATGTGTGTCAAGAAGATGAAGAAGAGGAGGAGATGATTGTGTTGTGCGGGTCGGGACACTAGGACATTATTTGTTCCTTACCTACTACTTGATTAATGAACAACCTCTACACGGGTGGTGGAAAGTGTCCGACAACAATGATGGGAACAAATGAAATCCGAGCTATGTGGGCTGCGGGTGAAAAACATCGCCTAGGAGTTATTATTGGTGGAAGGGGTTAGGAGAGGATGACAAGCTCCATCCTGATACAGTGCTTATCGGAAAGGTTTCCAGCGATTTGGGCTGAGACATCCTCCTCTGGATTCATCTCAGATCCAGCTCATGAACTTAATTTTTTCCTAATTCTTATAATTTCCTCTAAGTCTAAGATGAGGCACCTAAGTGTCTAAATAAGTTAGTAATTCTAATATTGAAATTAAAATTAATGTATAATATTCTAATATTATTATTTCTGAGGCACACTTTATTTCTCATTTTTGACTCGATCATCTCCTAACTTTTCATCGCTTCTTACCCACGGTATAGGGTCTCGCGACCGCAACGCGTCCGCTGGAATTCGAGCGTCTGTTTCTGCGTCGAACCTTACTCCTTTCTGTGGGCGCCTCGCAATCATGTTGTCAGAAAACCTACACCTATGACAGCAACGATGTTTTAGTTTAATTCAATGGATTTTTTTTAACCAAGTAACGTAATAAGCGCAGAATGCGCAATTAAAAAATTACGGGAAATAACATTTACAGTAAGACGTTACAACAGACGATAGTATAAACAGCTGTTTGCTTCGTGATTGATTTAATAGTTTCGGAGGATGAAAAACGCATTGCTGGAATTAACGCTTTCTTGGTCATTACTTAGGGGAACAGAAAAAGGGAGGTCAAGAGGAAGTTCTATTTTTGTTTTTTTTTTTCGTTTTTCTTCGTAGACAGCTTTCAACCTCAATAAACGGGGACTACGGGAATGGCGTTCAAGCGTGAAACGAAATAGTCGTCAGTAAATCTTATCGTTGAACGAGTTGCCTCCCAGCTGCGCTGGCTTCGCTCTGTGGAAATCTCGATAAACTAAAGGATGCATTGTGTTCAGAACCCAGGATTAGGTGGAGGGAATCCTGACTATGTTAAATATTTAGTTAATGGTTGTTAAATTCGTTTCCTGGAAACTTTCACACTTTCTGATTGGTTCAAATTTCTTACTTGTGACTAAGAGAAAACTAATCACAAACCGAATCATAGGTCTCTGATTAACTCAAACTGTCAACCGTGTAATTATCTACTGGATAATTACTACTTTTGATGATCTATGATCTATTTCGAGTCTTCCCATTCGTTTCTGATTCAGCATCTAGTAATTTCTGCTCTATTGCTGTTGCATAGGATTTATCCGTATAGAATAGTCGGAAATCTGTGGTTGCATGACAGTTTCGGAAGAATCCTGTCACAGTGGTCCCGGAGCCCAGAGGGATTCCCTACGTCTTCTGTGCGTCGAGCTTCCAAAGCTCTTGGATACCCACATATTATCTGGGATATTTATCTGTTTATTTATTTGGGATCATTTACACATCCATCAAATATAATTTCCTCCATCGAATATTTCCTCGATAAATAATATATCTAAATTTTTAATAATCACCATGAGTCTTTTTTTACATAAAAGAAGTAGGAAGTTCAAATTCTTTCTCACATTTCTATATATTATATATTGAATGGAATATTGAACTGGATTATTTTAATGTATCCTAAGTAATAATTTTTTTAAAGTAGTAAATAATTAATGTACCCTATATATCAGTTTCGCTTTTTCTCGAAGACTCTAAAAAGTTTTTAGCGTGATTTTTTTACCTATTTCCAGTCGACTTTCCGTAATTCGGCAAAAATTTTCGATTTCGAGAAAAAGGTTATTTTTCCTGAAAAAATCCAGATCTGTGCCATGAGTAACACATAGGAACACTGAATTATAAATACTTTGACTGTGAAGTAAGTGCAACTATGTTAGAATATGCAATTGAGGAAAGAAAGTGCTAGTTGTTCATTATTTCTGGAAAAAAGCAATGTTTTCTATGTTTCTGTGTTTGGATACACGAAGATAAGTATTCCTCCTGTTGCACAAATTCGTGGATATCTAGACGGGATAATTATGGAAATCAAGGCACTTCTACGCTCGTTCTGATACCATTGTACGTCGTGAACATTGTATAGAATAGGCGGCGCTAATTGGTACTCGAAAACATCTGCCCGGATGCAATGCGAAACGTTACGGATGCGCGTAGCTGTGTTGCGAGATGAAAGAGCGTATGCACGCGGCATGCGCTAAGCAAACGGAACCGAGGGACAAATCATCGTGACCTGGCCGGAGAAAACAAGGACATGGGTTGTCAGGTCCGGAACGGAATTCTTTACAGTTTCCAGGAAGTCATGATTCAGACGTCATTACGCTGTATGTACGCAGTCATTTATCGTTCGTATATGGAGGTGAATTATGACCGTTGAGGATCTGGGCTAGGTCTATAGAAGGATAACATGGGTTAGTTCCCGGATATAATTCTGAGGAGGAAAGTTACTGTAGAATATTAATAGTGTTTTCTGGAGAGGTTTCTTAATCCTTGCTGCGATCGAAGCTCTAGGAGAATCCCTGCATCTTCTGGAAATGACTACTCAGCTCTAAAACGTGAAACCCACGAAAAAAGAAACGTCATTAAGCAACATTGTCGTGTCTTTGTGAATTCTTCGAGTATGTTGTGCAATTGCACAAAATCTAAAGCTCCAACAAAGCTCCCTTTTGAAAGCAATAAGGAAAAGCTTAGTGCTTGATATTTCGCAGATAAGTACTTAGTAGAAAAAATATATGTTATCTTCCATCTATTAAGATCCAGAATTACTTTGCCGAGCTACCATATACCGTAAGTACGACCATTACGTGAACTTCCCCGTTAATTACTAGGTCCCAAAACTCGTTCCCAAAACCGGATTTATTTGTGGATGTCGGGAATCCTGCAAATAGTTTGTTCCGCTGCTAATTACACGTTTTTATGCGCAATAGCTTGGAAAAAAGAACAGCACGCACGCGGCAAGGAAATTATCCCAACGAGAAGTGGTGACTGGGTGGACATTCGGCGAAGAGAACGCTTATGTAGACACGGAACAACGAATCCTAAAGAGACGCTAAAGCAAATCGTCTTCGACATTGCGTGAACTGGACAATCGAATTTCGTTCTATTATCTGTTTATCACCTTACAAATGGCATAATTTAATCACCTTGTCACTAACGTTGCCGATATCCGGAATTTCACATGCCGGGAGGATTCCTTAAATCTAACTAGCAATTCTCGTTTTGTACGCGAGTCGTGTCGCGGTTACGGAGCTGAAAAGTAGCGGCGGAGTCGACACAGTTTACGTACAGAGCTCGAGTAGAGCTTCCTGCACAATTTAGTTACAAATAATTGTTAATCAGATCTGATATTTACTTCACAATTTGACAAAGATGAAGTAACGGGATGCAAAATTTCGTAGGAAAATGATGTGCTCGGATTTGTTTCGTAAGAACAGCGCTTACTTGAAAAAAAGGGGTAGAGATCATTATTTTCTTGCGTCACCTTTCCTCTCTTTCTCTTTTCTATGAATCCTCTTAATTTCTCTTCTAACATCCCAATTCCTCTTTCTTGCGAATGTTTGTTGGTCAATGTCATCAAACAAAAAACAAACAAACAAATGTATCAAATGCATCTGCAGCATCAGCGTCGTTGTTTACTGCCAAATTTTCTAATTTATGTGTATTTCGTTAATGGAAACACATTCAATATAACGTGTGTATTGCTATTTGTCGCTTTTTGATTGGATTCATTAACTATTGTTATCCAGAAAAGTGTTTTGATGGTTTCATTTTATTGGAAAAACCTTATCCGAGAAATCCGTATTGTTGGTAGAGAAAGTGGACAGAAAGAGAAAAAAACATATCCATCTAAGATACTTCCTCTCTTCTCTTTTCCCTTCTTCTCTTGGATCTTACCGTGTTTAATTCGCGGTGTGTGTGTCGTCCTTAATTAATTAATTTTTCATTGACATTTTTCAAGAAAGCGTTACGCATAAATAAAAATATCCATGGTTATGTGGAATAGTAGAGCTACGTACTAAATCATTCATGCGTTTAGAAAAAAGTCTGTTTTGCTCTTAATTAATTCCGATATTCTCGCTATTGCAATTCTTCCCCGGGATACTAAACTATCTATTCGTAACGAATCGAATCCATAATGAGAGGAAAATTTCCGCGTTTCTATACTCGCATACATACATATTTAAGTTTAATTAAAACGAGGATTTTCATTAAAACAAGGAATACGTATAAGTCAAAGAGGAAATCTAATCACCTTTTAGTTATCCCAGAAATATTCATTTGAAAATTTCTTTTTTTATCTTAGGGTGCCTACGGACATTTTTCAGTAAGCAAAACCATAGTAAAAAATGGATAATGTTCAGGAGCTTTTCGTCTCCGCAAATCAATTATTTCATCCTCTTCTTTGTTTTTTTTTTTCTCCACTCTCCTCCCTCCCAACAGAAAAAAAAAGGATTCTTTGTTCTTTGAAGAAAGTACACGTTGCATAGTCGCTTCATTTCATTTTGACAAAAAAGAAGAAGATTATACTGAGGAGAAAACTACAGTATCTAATGATTTTTCACTCTTTTATGGTGATTGAAGAAAAAAAAGCGCAGTGAAATTTTTAAGACAACGAGTGAGCAGAGCTTGTAGTTTCGAAGAATTTCCTAGGTTTTCCGGTACAGTTAGAGTTCTCCTGGTGTTTCGCCAAACTTGTTGACGACACCTCCGATGATGATGTTCGACGATATCATCTGTGGCAGCTGTGTTTTGACGCCACTAAGCCATTCGTCAACGGTTACGAGCTACGCAGCAATTTATGCATTATTCAACGGTTCAGTTTTGGCCGTAATAGACGAAACACGATAGCTCCGTGCTCATGAGCCCGAGGGCGTCAATTAGAAGTAGCTCTCATCCTGAAAAAGAACGAACATTTCAAAGATAAACATAAACTTCAACTAGCCATTGGGTCAGGAAATTTTTAAGAGAAGAAAAAAATTATTTTGAACATTTCAGAACGTTATCGATGATCCATCACGTCAATGGTGGGTTGCGGATGGACGATTCAGTTTCGCTAAACCATTCTACGGCCTTCGAATCGCTCCGATACTTCCCGAAGATTCTGGAGTTTATCGTTGTCGACTGGAAACGGATCCGCTGTTCGCGTTAACGATGTCCACAGCGCATGTTGAATTGGCTGTGATGGGTAAGCGTGTTGTTGTTGTTGTTGTTGTTGTTGTTATTGTTATTGTTATTATTATGGGTATCGTTTGGCGCACTTGAACGTACTTTTTTTTGGCTGAGATTGAATGAGGGTTGGGGACGTCGGGGTGATTAAGGGACACGGACGACTGCGGGTGGCGGGTCCTTAGCGTGCCAAGCACCCATCCACCACCAACTGCAGCAAACATTGTTGAGGACTATGGAATGAGTCAGTTAGTGCGCGTTTACGAAATGTTTGAATGGATGAGAATTAGCTCCACTTTGGCAGATATCTATCATGCCAGAAACGACTTGGGCGGTCGCTATTACGCTTTTCGAGAGTTGCTGGCATAGAGGGGGCATGGAAGGGGCAGGGGTGGGAAGAAGGATGGGGTTCCTAATCCCACGGAAGAAATAAAAATAGCAGGAAGCGTAATTTCCTTACAAAATTTAGTGAGAATTTCCGAAATCACAACGAGAAACACTTCACAACTGTATAAATAATGTAATATTCAAACTTTTAAACGAAAAATCAAAAGTATATTCTGAGGAATTTTCCAGAAAATCGTAAGACTTCCACTAAGACTAATACTTATACGAGTAATCTGAAACTGGTAACCATTCATCCACGCACTTTCCATCTCTCCATTAAAATTTCCGTAATTTAGAGCTGATTTTCTTTCTCATGCTCCAGGAATTTCCAATTCAAGCTCTCATGTTTCTGACGATATTTTTGCGTACTATAATTAGAGAAATTTCCAGAAAAACCTATATTTTCTTCCTAAAACATGAACAGTTGGGTTATTTAGGGCTGCATGCGAATTGTCGTTATCCAGCATTTCGTGTGCAGTTCTTTAGATCACTTCTTTATCACGCTGTCACGTAAAATTAAAGAAAGTCCTAGGATTAGGACCGTATAGATTCCAACTTTAAAAATGTCCCTATGGGACCCTTCTGCTTTGTTTTCATTATTGCTCCTAGGAGAAATTTCCAATGGTCAATGCATACGCAATTATTGTTTACCACAGGGTATAAATTTTGTTTGGAACAAGACACGTGATTCGTACGAATCGATCGGATTATTCGACGTTCGATAAATCTCGGAATGGTAAGATGGATCGATAAAGAGGAACATGCATATCTCCCCAATACGTTTCGGAAAATTCATTAAAACAGCTGAAAATAAAAAAAAATGACTTTTTAGCCATGGGGGCACAGTCTCTTTCTAATATCACACGAAGAAAAATAGAATTTGGAAAAGAAGGAAGCAAAAGTTGATATAACGCTGATTATTTAACGAGGGGACCCTGTGTAATTTTTTAAGAAGTTTTTTTTTAGTTTTTTTTTGTAGAGAAAAACAAATGTTTGAAATATTGAAACGGAAATGAAATGATGTCATGGGACACTGCCCGCGCAAATAGCAGGCGAATCGTAGTAGTCCGTTTATTCATTAAAATTTTTGTTTATTTGAATTGTTTGTAAGCGAGGGTGGAGCTCTTACACGGTGATTGAAAGGGGCCGAGTAGTTGTCTAAATAAGTTTCTAACTATTTTTTATTTACGGGAAACGTCATAGATCGAATTCATGGACGACGAATTAAGGTCCTCAATTCCTAATGTCCTTTTTTTCTTGTGAAAGGAGATGACATGACAAGGAATAAGTGAAAAGGTGGAGAAATCGAGAATTAGATCTGAAAGCTCTAAGACGATAGGTCACAAGGAACATTTAGAAAAAGATGTGGGGTCTGTTACAACTGAGTCACCACCACTCTAAACCTTGGATACTTATTTATTTACTCACATATGGCAGCGAAAAAAAAAAGAAAACACACGTTCCCAAACACAAAACAAAGATAAGAGCAGAAATTTCCAAGAAAAAAAAACAGATATGGTTACGGAACCATTCAGTCTAGTGCTAAGAATGCATTAAATTAATTTTGATTAAAATATTACTAATTACTGGGTTATAACTCTTTAAATTTGAATCCGCCTTTCAATGAGAACGCTGCTATTCACCTATGCATAAAATTTCATCCTACAGGACCAATTAGTCGTTTAGGTCATGAATTTAGTCACTCAAAGATTAGCCGGGCATGAACGACGAAGGTTTAACGGGGCAGACAAGCTGCCAACGACCGGCACCTTCCGCTTCGCTGCTCACCTCACGCTGCGCTGACAAAACTCTTCACAGGGATCTTTGAAGTTCTCGAAATTTCCGCCTCAGGCATCGTATCGAACAGAAAAAGCACATCTAGCTCCAGGTTTTTGTGGAATCCGTAAATCTCACCTATATCCGCACTCCTTCCATGAATCCATGTCCGTTACGTAATCCCGTGGGTGCCGTCGATTGCGTTGTCTGTCAATGTCAGTCGTCAGCAGCCAACGATCTTATCTACAGGCGAATTCGTCAATTAATCCTCCACACACTTTCCTTCCCGAATGAAAGCCGCGCGCCGGCGGCCAATCCACGGTTCATTGACCCGCTATTTGGCCAATTAAGCTGGGGACCAAGCGATCTACAATCAGCGTTCGGGTTCCGAGCCACGTAATTATTGTTTATTAGCACTTTTACTGTTTTGTAGTTTTAGGGATGTCTGGATTCATGACTGTGCCTGGTTTATTTTATTGGACCAATGCTTGAAACCAGGAACACATAGGATAAATAAATGATACACCAACCCTAATACATGAAGAGTGTCTACTTTCTCATGAATTTGTAGCATTGAACCGCCAAATTATTTTTTTTCTTAGCCTTATCCTGAATTTATGATGGGTGGTCAATTGGGAAGGAATCTATGGCATCTTTTCTTAACGGTTCCTTGTTCTATATCAACATGGAATAATCCAGAATGCTCACCTTCATGCTCCGATTGATCAATAAAAAATGACAACAAAAAATATTTCCATAAAAAATTCCTTTAAAAAATTGAAAATGAATCTAGAAATAAAAATAAATGAAATAAATAGGTTAGAAATATTTCGAATCCAGTGAATTTTCCTTTAAGGAAAGGAATTCCGCTTTTTGGTCTCTTAAGATAACTTTTTCTGGAAGCACTTTCTTTACTGGCCCCATTTTCTCGGCTAAAACATCACTAGAATTGACTATAGCTAGTTGAGCCGAAAAGAAATAGCTTTCAGGATGTGTGGGTTGTTGCGTGGATTGTCGCGCATCGTGTATGCATGTGATTCTTTCAATTACCCGAGAAAAATCAACAAATAATTGCTGTCTAACCATATAATAGCGTTAGCACTTCCGGGAATTTCCCCCGGCTAACCAGGATATTGCCCCTGAGGCAGTAGTTTTATTCAGAGATCCATCCATGCAGGTATGTGGCCGCGCAACGCAACGACTCGTCCGCTCGTACGGCGGGGGGTTTGATTGACTGCGCGACATAAGAGGAGGAGAACGATAAATGGAGCCGATTCCCGTAATGACCATCGGAAACTGCTCGGGCTGCTGCTGACAATTCAATTCTATCCCGTTCGTTACCTCTTTGAATAGGAGTGGCTGTGAAAGTGGAGGAAGTCGGATTCGACACCGCCTTGATTGTGTAAACATTTTAAATTCGGTGAAATGTGCAGCGAAATCGACGGCGAATGATGACGCGAGCGATTTCAATGGGAAAATTTGAAATTTGAACCGGCTAAAGGGAACTTCTAGTGTGTGTGTCCGCATAAAATGCATGAGAATTTCGTCGCGTTACGTACCCGAAACAACATCATCTAATAAAGCATACTGTAAATGGGATGAAGGATCGGTGGATGCGTAGCGCCTCATTTGTGCTGCAATGGCAACTTATTGCATAAGAGATGGAATGGATGAGGTCAACGTGTGGATTCGGGGCCAACAGAAAGCGTCTAATAACCATCCAAGAGATAGATACGCTCGGATCTTTCCATATTTCCATCCTTTAGAGAAAAAAAAAGTGCAAGGAAAATCCTTTTTATATAATAAGTTATATAAGTTTCATAAGTTCTACTATTGTATAATTATAACATATTTTTACATTTATTATTAAATTATAACTACTATTATATTACTACATTATTTTATTTTTATATTGAGAACTTATCCTACATTCCACCATATCACCGCATCTCCTCTGAAAGCGCTTTTAAGATGTATTTGCTTTCAAAATGTTGATTTTTAAACGATTACTTGGTTATTGATTGACTATTACGTATCCATAAATTCTTCGGTCCTAATTTCCCTAGATTTGCCAAAAAAACTCTGCTTAGTGGGAGAGTTTCTGCAGCGCATGCAGCGTAGGCGAATGGTTAAAACGATTCCTGATTTTAACCAGAATTTAAACCAGCTATCCACAAATACCCCCCCCCCCTCCCTCCCTCCCTCGTTTGACGGAAAGACGTTATAGAGGCCAATAATCATTTAGCTTTTTTTCCACACAGGACCCACTATCTCAACAAGATGAACCTTCCGATGCCTACTTTGGTCGGATTGAATGGACTCTTCTCATGATCTGATTACTTGGAAATTCAATTAATCCCTGTCCTCCACCCACAAAATACTTGGTCAAATATTCCACATATTTTTATTTATTTATTTATTTTTATTTTTGACACATATTTTTCAACCAGCGGAGGTAGCGCAGTCGGTAAGAGCTTCTGATCTGTCTGCACGATCGGTGGCTCCGAACCCGCCCTACTGTCAATCAAATCTATCATGTATCCGCTTCTTTAAATAGGAAAATATAATTAAATATAAAAAACGCGAATAAAACATGAAATACAAAATATATGGATGTAAAAATAGCGATTCTATAGGCTGCAAACGCGTCCATAAACCTAAAGCTATTGTAAATAAAAGTCGAATGCGTGGGAGCATATTCGTAGGGATTGGTGAACGTCTTGGATCTAATCCATTTCATATATTAACTTTACAGTTCGACCTGTGGCCCCGTCCAGCCCAGACGTGAAAGCGTTCTCCAACCGTTCCGTGACTCTTGCGTGGAATCATAGCACGGCTCGTGCTCATCGACCTATTATTCGCTTCTCTGTTGTGGTCAGGTAAGAGAAATAAAAATAAAATATGGAAAATAATAATAAAAGTAACAATAATAAAAAGAAATGATTCTGCATAGAAAAATTAGCCTAATTCAAAAGTGTTCCATTGTTAAGATCCGTAGATGACGACTCACGTTTCGTGATTCCGGCTCCGTCGAATGCGACGACGGTTATAGTGGACAACTTGTCGCCGGACACTTTGTACGCGTTCGCTGTTCGAGCCGAAAATGCGGCCGGGCATAGTCTTTTTGGACCAGAAACTAGATTTCGTACGCTTGGCGAAGGTATGTGTCCTACTGTGTTCTACTTGTTAAGAAAAATTATGGAAAAAACTACTTCTAACGGAAACAGAAACATGCGAGAACCTATATCGCTCACATTTTATGCCGTATAGCCATTTTTAACGAATCATTCACTCGAGTCAAGTGCTTCTCATGCCTTTTTTCTCTTTTCTCCTTATTTTCTTCATCCTGAATTCACTGTTTCTTAATTATTGTATGTTTCTGGGAAGAACTGCCTTGAGTTCTACAATTTTTTGCGTACCTAGTCCTCTATTTTGTAGAATCTAACCTACATACCCCAATTCCGGAAACTAGCTTCATTCCTAAAGGTCTTACTATTTTTCATGAGACTCCTGAGTCATTTTGATTCAATTCCCCTTTTATTTGAATTTTTTTCCAAATTCATAATTTCCTCTTGGTTTTTTTCCGCATTTAAATTATTGTACATGGTTACAGCACCAACAACACCACCGGTTGTTTTGGCTATCCGAAATACCACTGAAGGTTGTATTTCTATTGCGGTTGAACCGCCACCGGATATGCACGGTAAATTGGTTGGCTATCATTTCATGCTTCAACGATTGGATGATAGTGAACCGAGGAGGGAATTGTAAGTTGTAGAATCATCGTTGCTCTTCTTTTCTCTCATAAAGATGGAACATTATTTTAAATTGTTCTTCTCCTTTCTTTTATCGATTTTGAAAAGGATCGTATGCATTTATTTCTTATTATTTTACTATTTATTTTTAGTTTTCCCAGCAATTTGAGTGGTCCATACAGTATCTGTCGTCTACAGTCTCATTCCTCCTATGCGCTATCGTTAGAGGCTGACAACGGCTTTGGACGATCACCACCGGCCAGGAGGGTTTTCTACACCGATGAAAGCGGTGAGTGCCATCGCGTGACCCTCCGAGTTCACGAATTCTTCGTGTTCCTTTGAAGCTGCAACAAATACTTCGATTTTTTCCCTTTTTTTCTGCATTTTCGAAGTTATTGTTTAGTTCCAAACGGTGCTCCATCCTCTATCGTGGTCACGCCAGCAATAGGTGCTCCTACGATTACCGTACATTGGAGAAGGCCGAACACCTCGTCCGGAATGATAACGCACTATCATATTTATCACAAAGTGAGGATATTGGTGATAATATCGCAAAATATGATAATAATATCGTGAAAAACGTGTCATACTGCTTTTTTCAGTTGAAATATTTTGAATTATCCACTTTTTGAAAGTATATTTTGATGAAATAGCTCAATCTCCTATTTAATACATACAAACATTTTGGGGTCCTATGGAAGAACTTAAGGGAAATACCATCAGTCTGCAAAATTCAAATGTTCCAACCCACTTTTTAATTTCATTTCTTTTAAAGTTCTGTTTATTTTGCACCAAAAACACTTCCTACTCATCAACATTCCCGAAAATACTGCACTTTGGTCAAAATCGTTGGATTTTCGTCCTGTATAAAAAGTTGTTGGAGATAGATCAACATGATTCTCTTGCGGTACTACCGCTGAAACTAATATTTGTATTGTACTAAGGTGTTTTTCTTTCCTGCGTTAGAACTCAACAAGAATGATTTTGAATGACCACAGGAAAAAATTGGATTTGAATTTCATTCTAAAACATGGCGTTCTCTTCAACTTTCGGGCATTTTAAAAAGTTTTTAACCTGGAAAATATTGAGTTTTTATTTTAAAAAAAATGAAGCGTAAAATACTTCTTGGAACTTTCAAATCGTTTTGAGCTGGTCAACCAATTACTGTGACTCAGACTCATAGCGACTAGACGTCGTAAGATTCGTGAATGTAATCCTGAACGGAATCCTTCTGTTCAAACCATCATTTACTCTAAATCCTTTATTTTAATGGAAAATGTTGCTTTTTCAAATGAACTGGTTTCATTTGTACGATCTCTAATCACGTAATTATTTAATCGTCTAGTTCGCAATTTTTACTTTAGTTATTTTGCATTTAAAAGAAAAAGTAAGTAAATAAGTTATAAGTGTTATCCAAAAGAAAACTCATCGAAACCTTTACCTATACTGGATAATCCCATTAATTCTCCATTTTTTGAGTTACCGTACTCGAACGTTTATCGATTATTTGTTTCAAGCACGGATATAGTGTGCTATTTCGTCTCATTTCAGATGCGTGGACATGCGAAATGGAAAGTCGATCACCTCAGTGTCACCCGACCCGAGCAGACCTCATACAAATTCGAGCTCGGTGGACTAGGTATGTATGTGCACGTCGAAGCGTGACTGGATATTTGTCCGCAGTAGTCCTTTCGAATCGTTCTCCTCGGAAATATCCGAAAAGATCCGAACAATCGCCATTCTCCGCATAATTGTGGCCGCACTCAAAATAATAATTATTGTCCGCAGCAATTATCCTGAACTGAAGAATGATTAACACACTTCCTAGGTGTCAGAAGCGTTTCGGAAATTTATAGCCAAAAAAATGACCAACTCGGTTTCAGCACCATCCACGAGGTATCATTTCCGGCTATCCGCTTCAAGTACTAAAGGAGAAGGTCAACGAAGTGTTGAACACGTTGCGACCACCGATGTTGCAGGTATGTGGAGCACTTCCTTGAAACCTTACCCATTCGGGATCCAGAAAAAAAGTAGTGGTCTCGATTTTCAATTCAATTTATGACCAACAGTCGGAAATTGGGGAGCCTAGTGAGGATCACGTGCCGTTCCTTATAGATTTTGTTGGATAATATGTAGAGGGGGACGGATGGGTTATTTCTTAAGGAATTATGCGTAGGAATTATTCATTTGTTATCCATTTTACAACAGTTTAAGAAAAAATAAACAAAGTCTACCTGAGTAAAGAAAAGAAAGCTGAGATATACTTTCAAAAAACCATTTTTGGTGGAAGAATAGATTATGAGGGAAGCAAAACGATTTGAAGACAGAAGAAAGAATGGGAAAAGATCTACATATTGCAATTTTTCAACGACTGCACGCTCATGGGAATAGATACAAGGAAAATGAGCAGATCATAGATCAGAAAGTGCTTTTTGAAATCCCGAGAAGACCAGAAAAAAGAGAGAAAACATTCAAATTTTATCAGGATCGCTACTCCCATATAATCTATCCATCTTAATAAATAAAGATAGCAAACAGAGGTATCCATGAAAAGTGGGAATAGTAGAGATTTTTGAGCACAACCTACTCTAGAAAAACAAAACAACATTTTTTTGACTTCTTTCCATTATCCAGTCTGTACGTAGAGTACAGTTGATCCAATTTAATCGATACGAGCTCATCGTTGCGTAATTTTATTGCTAGCTCTCCCCGCTGGTGGCGAAGACGATGACAGAAAAAAAAAATGGATGACAGTTGATTCCAGAACTAGTCCTCTTCACAGACTCGTGCCGGCAATAAATCATGGAATATGTCCCCGCATCCTCTAGGCGAGCGTATTCGAAAATTTAAATACAACGAAACTTAAATAAATAAAGGAGATAAAGATAAAGAATAAAAAAATTTAAATACCACAAAACTGACGATGTTTGGATTTTTCCACCAAAAGGCATGGTTAATGGTATAGATCGCGAGCACGATTACGCCGAATTCCCCGAATTGTCCTGAAAAACAGCGTGAGAAACGGCTCTGTCGACTGAGTTTTCCTACGAGACACCTAACGACGACAACGAATGGACCGCTGATACTGTCTTTCTCGCTCTTTGGGAGATACAACGCATATGCCTGCCCTCGTATACCTGGAACGTTGCCAGGTGTTTCGTAGGAAAGTTTGATCGACAAGACCGTTTCTCACGATGTTTTTAGGACAAGATAGGGAAATGAGTGCAACGTAGCGTAGCGTAAAATGTACTACTTGTGATCTACACAACTAACCCTATCTCTTCGTTGAGAAATCCAGACATCGTCAGTTCCGTGGTATGCTAGCCTTAAATGGGCCACAGGGTAGTTGGTAAGGTTCTGGTCAATTTTTTGCTATTTTCATTGATTTACGGCGCTAATTCTCTGTCAAAATTTTGATTGAAACCAGAAGTTCTTATTTTTTCGTGGATATGTTTCTAGTAGTATGGGCAGTTTTTTATAGAATTGATCCTGACTTATATCTCATAAATTTGTAAAAATGTTCCAATTTTCACCGAAATTCTTTGTAGTTCCTCCGCCGGCGGAAATCATTTCGGTCACTTTTGATTGCAAAAATGGAATACAGCTGCAGTGGACGAATTTGCCAAGCCACGTATGTCATGTAGAATTGAAGAATGAGACCAGTGTCCTGCGATTTAACACTACTGCCTCAAAGGTTAGTGAATTTATCCGATAGTCTGGAAAAAATAATGTTCCTGCAATTTTTTTGTCCACAAATTCATCATGCAAAATTTTGAGCACGGCAGATTCGGGAACATTTTCTTGTTTGGTCATGAACAGGAAATTTCCCAAAAATATACATCGCTGCCTTAAAACCGCTACCTAATCTAAAGAATTTAGCTGGACATCATATCGCTATCGCTCCAGGATGAATACAGAACAAGAGTAAGATGCTCTGTACGAAGCACGGTGGATAATAGAACACTTATACCCGGTCCATGGAGTCAAGAGCAACGATTCCTTCTCAATCGTTAGTTCCAGGGATTCTTTGATCCAGAACATTCCCGTACAGTAAAAATTTCCCTTGCAGATCAATGCGCCTACCAGTCATCCGTTTGTTCGCCGAACAGCAAATGCATGCAATTGCGAGATGTGAGCATTCGGATTTTTTTTTCTCGAAAAAAAAAACTCCTCATATTCTTGTCTTTTCTTTTCACTTTCGTTTTTTTCCTCCTGATATCCGTAAGTAGCGCTTCAAAAGACTGCTATGTTCTTCTTAAGAACCTCAAGTGTCCACGTTTTCTTGGATTTTCCGCGTTTCTATAGACAATTAGCAGCCGAGATTAGTGAGAGCTTGGCGGAATCGTGGGAGCGAAATTTTTGAGGCAGCTTTGGCCTCAAAAGAGAAACGCGTGGATTTGCATCGGTATCCAAGAAGTAAAAAAAAACCCAGCATGATGCTAAATAATCTGTAATATATGAAGATTTCCAGTAATTTCCACTGGAATGCGCTTTCACATAGAATTTCTCAGAAAAAAAAACCATGTAACTTAAACTATAGTCCCTTGCTCTTTGGTTCCGAAAACGATTTGCTACAGTATCTTTCAGGGAGAAAAACCAATTGCTACATAGTGTATAGAACTAACTCAAATGACTCGAACAAGATGATTTTTTTTTCTTCCAGAACTCCAATTCTCCTCGTTTCTCGGTGCTAATCGCTACTGCCGCTTTGTTCCTTTTCGTGATTCTTTGTTTCCTAATCATATACTCGTTGAAAGGGTAAGTCGACAAAGAATTCGCGGAATTACTGCAGGAAATTACACGCTTTTTTCTTTCCCTTAAAGTAATCATATTTTCTTAGATTCAGGCGATGCTTAGACATCAAAATGCTAATGAAGAAAAAGGAAAAGTGCGTTTATCTGGAGGAATTAAGTCCACTTGTCTACGGTTAGTTTTTTTTCTTCCGAGCACTTTAAAAATTCAAATCAGGCACTTCCAAAACGATTTCTATGCCGCAAAAAGTCTCTATGACTTAGATATTTTTCCCTTAGAATCCATCGGGTGACAAATAAAATAATGAAAGAATTTTTTACATCCACCATTACTAGTAATAATACTATAGTAGTAATAAATTAATAAGTGATAATAAATTTAATATGATCAAAAAAGGAATTAAGCTATTGTTTCTGTTAAAGAGCACCCGTAATGTCTCTGAGAACACCCGAATTTTCTCGGTTTTGCTCGGAATTCTGACATCTTGCTTCGGAAATATAACAGATTTTTCTAGAACAAGTAATATATACTGCTAAAACTGCTTGCTACTTCCTAAAACTTGCTACTGCTACTTGTACTTGTAATACTTGCTTAAAACTCCTCGAATTTTTAATTACCCGAGTTTTTTATATTGAGAAACAAGTATTCTATCAAAATAGTACATCAGAGAATCCAAAAATTTTATCTACAGACTCTTCAACATGCGATGACATTCCTGTCGAGCTATTCTATGGGTACTGTGAAGATTTGGCACGAAATGGCAACGCCAAATACAAACAGCAGTTCCAGGTGAGTAGCCCCGCATCCTTTTTTTTTCTTGGAGACGTTATCCATGCTAAATGTAAATGTTCTGATTTTTATCAACTCACATGCACAAAAACGCGCTTTATAACAAATTATCGGATTGGCGAACCCTCACAGTAAATGAAAATCCGATTCAGAGTTAAAAGCTAGAAATTAGAACTGTTGTGTTTTTGACGTCAAGTATAGTTCAAGAATGAAAATTAGGAATTTGGAATTCTGAAATATCCTATATTTAAGTGCTGAAGCTCTTTTTCCCAGGGCATTTGTCGTACAGAAATTTTCTCTCGAAGCAGTTTTGTTTTTTTTTTCGGGTGGAACAGTTCTCACAGTTTTTTTTCGCGTATTTAGAAATCCAGGTTTAAAAAAAGATAAAATTCTTGATATCGAGTTTCCGGGATATCAAATATTTCCTTGCATGAGGAGCTTATTTCAATGTGACCTCATCTGGCATTAGTCCGTCGAGGTTCTATCTGAATACGTTAGGATTCGCCAAAATTTCCCATGTAGATTGAGTTCTCGCTTCGGATGATTGTGCAATTGAAAGAATAATTTGAGCGCCGCTAACTGCAGCTGAAAATGTTGAAGTGCAGGGATGCACCAGATGAGATTTTATTATGGAAAAATTACCCTGGAAATTTCCAGCAAATCGAGCTCATGACTTCATGTGACTGTTCGGAACCGGATATGTTGGAGAAGAATTTGGACAAGAACAGGTTCGGTGTTTGAGTTATGGCGGAACTATGTATTCACATGGTGTTAGATTATTCGCATTCGAATACTCGAATATTCAAAAAAAAAACCAGGTCTCCTGTTCATTCGACTTCTCGGATGATAAAATTTCCCGAGTTTTCGAACACTTCCGAATATCCGAACTAGGAGGATCTCGAATTGTTCGAATAATTATTGTTCTGAGTTCCATTATCTTCTAAAAAATAATCGGTCTGAGGAAATAGAAGTGTAAATAACGGAATTACTTCAGATATCTCAACATCGGTGCGATTGACGCGTCTCGAGTTCGAATCAACTCGTCCACGAACGGATCTGATTACATCAACGCTAACTACATTGACGTGAGTGACTTCAACTCCATAGGGATCGACCATGGATAGATACTAGGACTTTGTTCCATAGAATATGAGGATACATTCTCGATTTCAATCACGTTCCACTATCTGAATACATCCACATCCGAGCTTACTTCTTTATTTATCCACAAATCAACCATTCCCTTCTGGTCGTTAATGAGAAGGCACGAAAGCCGATAATTGTTTAACAAGGTACAGGAGGACAACATCGATGAAAATAAATAGATCCGTGGATTATCCTGGATAAATTCGTCATCTATGCGTGTGCTAGGTAATTTATAATAATTGGTAGCACCACCGGATATGTATGAGTACACGAATGAATTCGATTAGACTTGAGCGAATGTGGTACGCGTGGGTCTCAGGGGGATTTTGTGTGAAAAGTTCGCAGCGAACAACTCCGAATTCGTGGGAATATTTCGATAAGCGGGGGACCGCATAAATGCGGGATCGAGCGAAAACACGACGTTTTCAATGAAGTAAGAGTAGGAAACAGGTGTAGTCACCCTCAATCAACGAATTGTAGAAGTGGTAAGTAAGAAAGTTCTACAAAAATTTCTGTAATTTATGTAGTCACGATGGAATTGTTCATAGATTCACTATGACGATAAAAATATCGTAATGGAAACAACAGTCCCCTCGTTCCTCTGTTTCGTATTTTCAGAGGGTCTGCGTCATGAAAAAATACGTAATTACGTACTGCTGCGTTGAGTGTCAAGAGAACTCCTGTACCGTAAACCTCCCTTGCTACTAACTGACGTGACGACAGAAAAAGAACCTGATCGTAAAGATCTTTTCTGTCACCTTCAAAATACTACTCGTATTGTGGATCTCTAATTTCTACAAAACAAGCAGAAGATAAATGAACAATAAGTAAATAACTAGTAAGAATAAAACCCAAAGCTAAGCTGGGAACTGATTCTTTAAGTGCTCGCAGTGCTTCAGCTTGGTTTTTCTGCTTCATTTTCGACCCTTAGAAGTCACGAGATCAGTCACGCCTGCGCGTCGGAAAGGTTAGGTTAGGAAAGCTCAGCATGCCGTTTTTTCCTTATCCTTGATTTAACTTCTTTCCCATTAACAAAATTTTTATAAACCAGGGGAAAAATAAATGGAGAGAAATCAAGACGAACATTAATGGTCGTTTTACATTCTGAACCGCACACTTGATTGGTAGTCTTCTAATATTTTGTGGAAGTTTGGTTTTAAATATTCAAAAAAATCCTTGAAATAGTTCTGCTATCTATTTCTGAGCTTCTAAACCTTATTAGTTAAGCTACAACCTTGGTTTTGCATTAGTTTCTCAATTTGAGGAAGTGCTCAATGTAATTTCAGTCCTGTGAGAAACGTAACGCCTATATTGCCACCCAAGCACCGCTCCCATCAACATTCGCCGATTTTTGGGAGATGATCTGGCAGGAACGAAGTAATATCATCGTCGTCATAACGAATATGGTCGAAGATGGAAGGGTACGCATGAAACACATGTGATTCAGGCATAAAATCACACGGGATTTTGTATATTTCAGAGAAAATGTGATCAATACTGGCCGAGTTGCAACGGATCACCACAGAGTCATGGTTCGTATCAAGTGGGACTTGTCAACGAATCCACTAATACGCATTTTGTTCACAGGATCCTGAGTTTACGTATAGCAAAATGTGTTCCACCAGTGAGTCTCACATTTTTTACTTTCAAAAATTCAAAAACTCGTGAGAACTCATGGCCAGTCAGTCAAACCTATCCTAATAATTTGTGCCGCTTAAATATTACTCACACTAATATCAAAATCCTATAAATCCAGGCGTCTGTGGGTGCTCCTTCTGCTAAGGGACCATTTTAAGTAGTTAGATTTATTTCCTTCATTCGTTTTACCCCGTTTCACGTAAAACTTGCTTCGAGTAAAAAGAAAAAGTAGGAAAGGATCCTGAAAAGGATATGAGAACAATTTATGTCCAAATCAAACATAAATTGTTATCCTAAAATATCTCAGAATTTTTCCATTTTTTAAAATGTGCCTGTTAGTTGAAGCGTCGAAAATGTCTGCCTAAACATGGACTGGCACAGAACCAAGCCTGCTGCTGCCCAAGAGAAGCCACAAATGAGCTAGCCTTGCTCATATCGTCCTTATGAGCAGGATTAGCTCATTGTCCCGGATAAAAAAGAAATTCTCTACTTCATTTTTAGTATTTTGCCAATAATTTCATTTATTGATCACTCTATTAATTATTACTATTCATTTCTACCTATTATTACTTCTTTTATTGTTATTTATCTCGGATTATTATTTTTTAAAATATTTTGTTGACAACTAAATATTCAATCCCAGTACGATTACAAAGTAGTAGATTCAATAAAACATGGAATGAGAAGTCCTGATAACAAATTTTTAAAATAAATTGAATGATTTGAGGAACCAACGTGAATGCAGCACCGTTCCTAATTTCTTGCCTCCCAAAATCCGTCCTCTCGTCAATCCGATGGAAGCCATAAGAATTTTTATGATTGGGCAAAATTAAATTTAGCAGCTACCAATCGCAAGCGCATCAGCTGCCGATTTCTTTTAAAAAAATGTCCTAAAAGTGTGCTTGAAATCTACAATATAGCGCTATGTTCCGTGAATAACTCTTCTGAATTTCTCTTTGAGGGGGGGGGGGGGGTTGTCCTGAACCCGTGGTAATCCGTGGCTACGTCCTCAAAATGGATGCGGAACATTTCGTGAGCACAAATGAACATATACTGTACTGTACATAGAAGAACGGCGGGGAAAACCCCACCCTCAACCCCAAATGTCAAATTTTACGCTTAAAACCTCCAAAAATGAAGAAATTTTTGCATTCAGTCATGTTTAGTATTATATTACCATTTATTATTGTTACAATTATACCTATTAACGCTGCCAAAATTTCTTCTACTAAATGTCTTCATCTGAGCGTCGTTACTAACGCAAAACTCCACTGTAGAACTAACTGTAAGGAAATCAGTGATGTTCCCGTACCTCAAACCTCCACACCTTTCGTCACCACAAAAACTCAGTCTTACTTAATTTGCATTTTAAGATAATTTTATTCTCTTTCAACTTCAGACTGAACGACGAGTTCATCAGTTGCATTTCAAAGGTTGGCCGGACCATGGGGTACCAGATACGGTATTTCCACTTCTCACATTCATGAATTACGTCGCTGAAATCCATTCCACCGGGCCTATTGTGGTACATTGCAGGTATGTACGTTTCAAAAAAAAAAGACATGCGGACATCTTATTTCTTTTGTTCGTTCGCAAAAATAACCTGTGATTAGATTTTCGTTTTCTTTCAAGTGCTGGTGTTGGGCGATCCGGTTCCTACATTCTTGTGGATAGTATGCGACGTCATTTGATAAGTTTTCGTAAACTGAATCTTATGGGTCATCTCATCCATATGCGTAGACAACGAGAAAAACTCGTACAAACTGTGGTGAGTTAGTTGAGAAAAAGGGAAATTTTAGCTGAAATTTACTTTGTTTATTTACTTTTGCTCATTTTGCTCATTTCTTAGAATTATTTAACTAAATAAGATGTTCCTCGGAAACCCACTAGTTCCACTAGTTCAACTATAATACACTCTCTTACTTCCAACTTTTCTTCTACAGTACAGTACAGTATATCCTATAGGAACAGTACATGCTATGCCATGAAGCCGTACGACAACTCATTCGGCATGGTATAACACGGGTTCATGCAGATCTCTTTCAAAGGTAAGTTAGTACCGTTTCCTTATATTTTCTTACTGCTACTACTACTACTACTTTGATATAGTACGACACGGCCGCGCACGAAGCGGCTGGGTGGAACGTAGAAGTTAGGATCGAAGGGGGACCTTTGCTATCACCATTCTTCGGTGCAATTCGTGATGGTCCCACCGCGATTAGAACCGCTTTTCCCAAAGCGCCGCTTTGAGCGCAGCAGCTTACGCAACTGCAATGTGCTTCATTTCGTTTTGACCCTATTATACGTTTATCATTGTGTGTTGATGGGTTTCTGCACAATGACTCCTATTTTCAGGTACCTCAACTATTTAGGAGAAGAAAATGTGAACGGCAAAACAAGGATGCAAATGCAGTATGAGGTTCTCCGTTTGCACACGTCTTCGTAATAAATTTTGCGTGAAATTGGGCGAAAAATTATCTGAATGTCCACAAAAGGGGGGTTATATGCTTTTTGAAGCATAAAGGGTAATGGGCAATTGAGAGCTCAATAGGGAATAACAAAACGATCACATAGTAGATGGTTGGGTGCAGATGAGGCTCAGTAGTGCAAGAAATGCAGGAACCTAACCAGCACAACTTTGCTTTCTAAAATTAGAGCTTTCCATGTCTTTCCATAAAATAAAACCTTTATAGGATCTCTGTGAATGTCATCACAATCCAACCTGCACTCATCCGACTGCTTACATAACGCTACCGGTATGCATTTTCGAAGTGTCACGAAAATCGCAAAGTGATTTCTCACTCGCATAAATTTCAGGGCTACCATCGTTCGGACGAGTTTATCGTAGCGAATTGGACGAAGGAATGTCCAGAGCTATGGCAACTCATATGGTCTCAGAACTGTCAAACTGTAGTTCTATTGGGTCAGTTCACTTTTTTCTATTAGGTGATCAGATCATTTTTTTTTTGACGGTTTATTCATATGTTTTGGAAATTCTGCTCTGCGTTATGGTCGAAGACATTTTAATTTCGGGGAATTTTGGATTACAAGAGAGTTCTTATAGTCTAGTTTTTTTTTATCACACCTCGTTTGAACAGATATATAGTAGGGTCAAAACTAAACGAGCCTCGGTAGCGGTCAGGATCGAGCGGTGACCTTACGCAACCACAATGTGTTTCATGTCGTTTTGACCCTACTATTTTCCGAGAAGCACCTCATTTGCGTTACGCCGGGTCACGAATAAATGAAACAGGTCACTGTTTCTGATCCGTCGGAGTCAGACGAAGATCGCAAAGCGTTTCATTTACTTTGAAAGCGACGTAATATAAATTCGGTTGCGGTAGTATAAATGCGGTTCAATTCTGTCAATAAAGATTCAGAAATTTTCTGCGCTTGCACATAGCCCAGAAACGAATTTGAAAAAGGATCCTTATTAGATTTGTACGATCTTCGCCGGTGATAGTTACAGTTTTTCGGATATTCAAAAAAAGAAAGCTTGACTTTAAGTTCTGGAGCTTGTAAAGTTTTGCTCCTCTTATATAAAAATGAATTTATTGAGAATCTTATCTGATATTCTTCTGCTATGCAAAGGTAAACATAACATTCTCTTCTTGTTAATTCTAGGTGAAAGCGAATACTGGACAGGAATTGAGCATGTGGATGATCTCACCATTCAACACGGTGAAAACTTTGTGCTGCTACAAAATAACGAAGACCAGGTTAGATTTTCTTTTACGTTGCCGGAAATTGACTTAGTGGAATTTGTTTTTCTGTAGGAGGTAGCTTTATTTTCTTTTCTAGAAATAACTTTGGCTAATTCTCGCGAATTTTTCTTAGAAGTCTTCGCGGATGAGATGATATATAAGAAAATACCTTAAAGACTTAGAACCTCATTTCACAAGAGAAATCACTGATCGATTGCATAAAGAACATATATACAAGATTATACTGAACTAAAGTAAATTGTCGATTACCTTATTAACTTATGACGAACTCATGTTCAATGAAAGTGTAATGAAGTATACAGTGTAACCTAGAAGACCATCAAAAGTTCATAATATAGCGCTGCAAGCACTCGATTTTTAGATTATCTTTATCCGCATACAGAATTTTCACCTTTATGAAAAAAACAAGACTTTTTTGAACCTTTGGCTGATTTTCTCTGTTCTAGCTTTGTGTCCGAATTGTTCTCGTCACTCGAATGGCTCTGGAGTCAGATTTTTGGGCTGAAATCGAGCGGATACAGCAAGAACGACTCGCATATCATGATGCTCCTCTGCTCATTATCAATCCGATACGACCTGATACGGTATCGCCAAACAACTAAAATAGTCGGATCAAAACGACATGAAGCTCGTTGCAGCTGCGTAGGCGGTAGCGTTAGAAGCGCTACATGAAGCCAGCGGTTGGGATCGAGGTGGAGCCATTGCGTATTGTAGCGGTGAGTGGTGGTAGCAAAGGTCTCTGCTTGATTCTAACCGCTAAGCTCCACTGCAACGGCTTCATATCGCTCCGACCCGACCACGCAAACATTTTCGGCCATTTCAATTATCTAATATTCAGATTCAGATCTCATCTTCTAGTCGACGTATTTCATCCGAAGTTCCCCCACTGCTCAACAATGTTACATCAAATAGCTCAACCTTATCATTGTCATTGATTTATAACGGTAAATTCAAATGATTTTACGTCTTTGTTAGGAAAAATCTTAATCAAAAAGGTGCTCTAGGTGATCCATCACCATCCTTAGCGTACTGCCTCTGTGCACTAACGTCGTTAGCATGCCAGTTGGAACAACAAGGATGTGTCGATGTAGTGCTACTTCTGGCATCCTACTCTCATATCCACTGTGGACTTTGGACCTCTAGGGTAAGTAGAAACAGACGAAATTCTTCTCACCTATGAAAAGTGTCTTCCAGAAATATTTTCACCACCAAAAACCAGAATATGTAGATCTAATGGACAGAAGACTGAAAATATTTGAACTTTTGAGGAAAATCATTCAACATAAAGTTTCACGAAATTTAATTACACATTCACGTTTTGAGTCTTGTTTTCATTTGAAGGAAACATTCACTGGAATTTTTGTCTTTATGTTTTTGAACATTTCGCAAAAATTTTCCAAGGTACTAAACCAATTTATTTTACATATAGGAGCGACTTACTTCACCTGTTTAATGTAGTATGAAACATAATGTGAAAAAATGAAACCAAAGACATTAGGCCTACCAGACATTATCACCGGTTATAAAGGCAAAAATAGCTGTCCGCCAAAAATAATAACGCCAAAATAAATGACAATCAGCTGATAAATTCTATCAGATGCATTTTCAAATGAATCCTTATAAGATCTTACAGTTAAAAGTCATTTTTGCATAAGTTGTCAAATTGTCACAGCAAATGCGTCGAAGAATATTCAGTTTTGATGAAGTTTTACCGAAAAGCCAAATTAAACAATCATGAGAATAGAAATCAGATTTCTGCCCGCAACAAATCTGTTTCTTTTTCTGCCAATTTATATAAGCAAACTCCCACAGTTCGATGAAAGTACTTATCTCTCACGAAACAACATTTTCATTCTAGACAACTCAAGAATATACATATTGACGAACTCCGAGTGGGTGGACGAGGTTTAAACCGTAAAAAAAAATATAAATTAACCATTCTCGAGACGTCTACTGGCATTTTTGGGGTTCTTCTCCTCAAATCTTCAGCACAAAAATTTATACTGGTGCCAACCCACTGAAAACCGTCTTTTTCAGCAGGATATTGAAATGATCTATGAAAAGCTGGCGATCCTCGTCAACACATCAAGGGTATGAAAATCTCGCGTCACTTCCGTTGTTCTTTGCCAAATGTACAGTTTATCTACATGTTGATATTATTGTTTATATGTTTGTCATATGAATGAATGTAAAGCTCAGCTGAAATAAAAAATCAGCTCTAAATGTTCTGATGGAGGGATCCAATTAAGATTTCAGTGGATTTCAGAACCTCACAAAAACAAGTCCTCCGCATCTGCCGCGAAATTACACTGAATTACGCAATGAATGTAAAGCTCAGCTGAAATAAAAAATCAGCTCTAAATGTTGTGATCGAGGAAACAAGAATGTTTCTCCGCTCTTTGTGGACAATATCGCTTGCTGCAATCTAACTTAGAAGCCTGGCTATGGGACAAAAGCTGGGACCCACTCTTGCCATTGTTTTCATGTCGAAAAGATTATTCTGGATCGGAAACTACTGCTGTATTGCGGTTACATAGGTGATTGTTGTGTCGTTTGTCCAACACAGGCAGAATTGGACAAGTGCTTCGTCCTTCTCAATCTGGAGTGTCCGCACATTACGTTCACAAGGGAAAAACTAATAGACAATTGGTTGCCTTTCTTGAATGTGCACATCTAGTTGCGAAATCGGATATGAAAAGCTAAGTGATATAGGAAATCCACTAGCAAGAACATCTCAGTCCACTATCTTTCAGCACATCCCAGCAAAAAGAAAAACTCCATTATAGGTAACATGTACAGGATGGCGGCAAGGGCTGCATCGAGCAGCGAAGAAAAACTTGTGGATCCATGCCATGTAAATATAGCGCGAAGTGAAAATATATAACGGATACCCAACCGAAAACTGTTCCTTGACAAACACGACATGCGATATCCCTTTCAAAGATCCAACGTGAATAGCCCAGAAAATATTCCGTTCTGCTTCCTTTACATATCTGATGATATGAGCAGAGCAGTCTACGCAAAGCAGGTCTACAAAATGACGTGAAGGTTGTGGAGATACCACGAGCGAACCTCAATTGACAGCTGGTACGTAATTGTGCGTGTGGCTGACTCTGCCCAACTCCCAGCTGCTTGGTTTCCCGACATGAAAGAGAGGGTGACTACATTGTATCAAGGAGAATCTGTACCAAGTGAAGAGTTGTCATTTAGGAGAAACAGGACCTCACCATGCATTCGTGTCAAGGAGCATCCAGATAGACTTGCTAAATCTAAAATTCCCACCCATTCGCATCACACCTTAAAATACGCCGTGAGAACTCGGAAATAGAGGTAGAAATTGCTATACTATCCTTCGAAACCGAGATCATAGAACGCAGAACACTAGAGGAATTTTCGAGAACTGCAAAAAGTCCAAAAATGAACGAAAAGGATGATTACTTTGTGGCCGCGGACGAACTAACCCCATATCAATCCCTGTGCAGGTTCTGATCTGCGGGGCGAATCGTCAAGCCCGTATAGAAACCATTTTGAGTTCCATAGTTGCGGTACGTGGTCGTCTGCTACGGTATCAGATTCAGCAAAGGGTTAGCGCTAGCCAATGTGTTGTCTTTAGAGTTTGCTCATAGTTTGAATGCTTTCTGAAGGGTGATGAGGCGCTTGAGGAGCAAGTCACTGATGGTTTTGATTTTTCCAAACTCTGACGAAGGCAATAACACCGAAACGTTAACTGTTAGTGGAGAAAGATCAATGCTAATCGTGGCTACAGCTCAAGCAAATCCATCAAAAACTACGTATTCAACCTGGCAAGAATCAAGAACAGTCGAACATCTGCACTGCTAGTTTAAAGAAGATTACCATCTAAAATACCATAACAATCAAATCCTTATAATAATTAAGAAGTGTGCCAATTTTTGAGCAGACCACCAACTTTGCTATCGATCTGTTTAGCGAGAAAAGTGTTTCGAGTAGAATGCAGCTGCCGGCAGAAAACGCTCTGCAAAATTATCTTATTTTTTATTTAAGAAAAGATAGTAAAAGGTGAGGTTTCTTTAGTTTTATTAGCGGAATAATAGCTGACGAGGTAAACACAATAGAAGTAGAGCAGCTGCTACTGTTGACCTTAAAGGCATCACTCCACGAATCTGAGGTGGTGCGGATTTCAGGTGGAATATTCCTACAAGGGAAAAGAGATTATGGAGAGGAGGGTGATTCCGTCCATTTCATCCCAACCGAAAGTTGCGGCTTCGGGCGTTCTGGCGCACTTTTCTACAAGGAGTTCGACTGGAGCGCGCCAGCCTTGTGCACGCGCCGCACCTTCCGGGCAGTTTTTTTCAATGGCAATTAGGAAGAAATGGACGGAATCACCCTCCTCTCCATAATCTACTATCCCTTATAAGAATACTCCACCTGAAATCTGCACCACCTCAGATTGGTGGGGTGATGCCTTTAACGCTGAATACAATTCAATTATTTGACCTTATGATAGATGTTAGTTAGTAAAGAGAGATCAGTGCTAATCTTGGCTACAGCTTACGAGCTCACGCGAGTCTAGGCAGTGAACCCATATAAGTGGTTTTTTATTTACACAAAATATATAGTGCAGTAGATACTGCAGTATATCCATTTATGTTCAGCTACGAATGCATTAACTCTTGTGTACAAGAGGTTGGCTATGCTCAAGTTACACATTAGGTCATAAAATCTACTCATTAGGTCAAGTGAGTCATTTATATTCAGCATCAGAGTTCAACCCATGCAATAGCAGATGTCCAACAATCTCTAGGTCTTCTCCTCATGAATTCTCGGGATAGTGAACTGGATTTATGTTTTCTTGTTTTGGCAGCGAGGTTTTGGTGACACTCTATTAGCGGCAGTTCCGGCAAACTCGTCAACATCAAAAGCCAAACAATGTTTCGAAGTTTTTGATGCTGTACATATCTCTTGAAACTCCTCCTCTCTCCTTGTCAATCCTCGATATCGTCCCAAGTACACCATTCAAGTTTTGTGCATTTGATAAAGACTATATTGTCGAAACTTCAAGCCACTTACAGATGGTGTCGCACACGTTTTGCCCGGTAGTATTTCGGTTGTAGAAGTACTACCGGACAATCTGAAACATCAGGTAGTTGTAGACCGTTTCTACGACACCATCTGTAAAACACAAAGATGTGTTACATTTATTTTTATTTTCTCGGAAGCATGTTTACTGGCTTATTGCACTTGAAGCACCGCGCCGCGACTTCAATAAAGTAGACGTAGAGTAATGGTCACCGTAGTTCTTCTTGTGTTATGCAGGATCTTCTGCAGTCCGCATCCCTCTGCGGGATTTCAACGACTGCTTCTCTTGAAGGCAACACTATAGGTACATACGTCATGTATACACAAAAAAAACATTAGAAATTCTTTGCTCCCATCTAGAAAAAGCCCAAGTGACAGATAGATCACAATGCAAATAACAGTCAACAACTACGGATAATCTGTCTTCTACAGGGAAGAAGAAACTTGCACATTGAACGATGGATTATGTCACATGAGAAGTGTTGTGAACCACTGAACCACAGTAGAAACTTTTGGCACACCTCAAATTAACAATCAATAAAACCCTTCACACCTCCTCTACAGCTGACACAAACTTGTGAACAATGTGCAGCTTTTTTGGTAACGGATAGAAACTTCTCAGGTTATATATGTACAATCTAATAATAAATACGAAGTGGGTTACAAACGTGAACATTGCACAGTCAAAAAATGAACTGAACCCATATGTCGCTAGAGATTAGATATAGTGTACGTGAAAGCTAGATGATCAAAAGTGAAATCCTTTCAACAAAGCAAACAGCAGCACAAAGGACTAACACGACCAGATTACACAAGTTCTCTATCCTCTTCCACTTTTGTGCTCATTAACGGCCGACGATCGGATGATTTCATGAGATCCGTCTGGAATTTGATTTCGATACTCAGATCGAAAATCATACTTTGTATTTCTGACACAGCACAGAGCCTAAAAGTGAATCACAAAACACTCATTCAACTGGCCTTCTTATCCATTTCTTGTTTCTTAACATAAGTGTAGGCAGCTGAACCGAATAACACGATGACATTGCTCGCCCACCTAAAATTACTAATATTATAAAAAGTTAATCATACATTATGCAGTGCAAATCCATTTCAAATTGAAATAATGACTTTAAATCGTTTTGAATGAAAACTGCGACAATTACAACAGATAAAACTACTTGTGACGGAAACTTTTTAATGTGAAACTAATTTAAATTGAGTGTTATCAATATTTTAAACAGCAGACTAAGCACCTCTCTTAAAACGACCACAAAGAAACCAACCACATAAAAGTTTTGATTTCTGAAAAATATATGACAGCCATGACCGTTTGAGCAGCAGCTTTAGCCGTTCCCGATATGTTGTGGGTTAAGGCTGAGGTTGCCTAAATATAGGAAGTTGTATTCCACAGAAAATTTACTAAAACCAAAAAAACGTTAGTTATAAGAACTAAAATAATATTTTTTAATATCAATACCACAACACTTTGTTTTGAACATATTTCTATAATAGGTTTGTTTTTGTTCTATTCACTGTTCCTTCAGTAGTCGCACTTGTTTGTTTTAGATAATCTTCAGATCAGAAAAATAGCTCTCAAAGCCTTATATTGATATAAGATACTGGTGGATCTTTCCTGAAGGAATGAGCAGAAGTAAAATGGAAAGTATTTTCTCGCAAGAACATACTGACAGGAAAGCAATTTTAGGAAGTTTGTCTCTAGGTAACCCTGCTCGTAGACATAGAAACGATGTAATATACGGATAGGACAAAAGAATCATTCAATCATTAGATCCCACAAGAGAACTACAAAGAATTTGGAAGTATACTTCAGAAATATGACACTAAATTGTATATAAAGACACGATTTTGCAGAACATTTCAAGAAATGATTTCCCAGCAAAGATCACGAATGAAAATTGGAGAAAGAATGAGTTTATCGTCAAAAGACTATTTAAAAAACAGCATAAGCACAGAATTTCCAAAGTTTTAGAGAGAAAAGACCTTGCACTGAAAAAGACCAATCGATAAATACGGAGTTACAGTCAGGACAAAACCATCTGAAGCTCCGTGAAGTTCCGTTAACGGCTGCACTCGAAGCGGCGCGCATAGATGCTATAGTCGGAGCCGGTGCTCTTTCACTTTTGAACGGTTGGGGAAGGGACCTCGTTCACTTTTAAACAGTTGGCGAAATTACCCCCTTCACTTTTGGGCGGTTGGCGAAGGGACCCTCTTCACTTCAGCTGCATCCCATGAGCTAAACCCCCTTCACCTGGGAAGGGTCCGGCTTCTCCATATCGCACCTACGTCGGTGCGGTGGAGATAAACGCTCTGGAAACGAGGTTTGGCCGTCGCTAGCTCCAGCGGTGAGTGGTGGGGTTAAGAGCCGCACGGTCGCGCGGTTTGGCGCTTCTGCGGTTTTGGTGGTTATTGACTATTCACAACAATGTGCTCAATAACCACCAAAACCGCGCCTCACGTGGCGCTAAACTCTGCGGCAGCCTTACGCAAGTACACAGAGCGTGATTTAGTTTTAATCCAACTACATGAGAGGTGATCATCTGCTAAAATTTAAGGTGAACAAAAAGATGCAGATACTCAAAAATAAACAAATGAAACAGTTGATATAGTATAAACATATTTGATATGTTCGTAAAAACTGCACCCCATATGGAAAAGAAGAGAAAAAAAAACGAAAGCAATACCTGGATCTGCCACCCAGTCACGTATCCCATCATGAAACCAAAAATCCCAGACAATGACATCCACATCCAGAAAGTTACATTGAATAGTCTCGGAAAGAACATTACTTCGCCCAGTTCCCCACTGCAACTCGCTTACTTCAAACAAAATAAGCAAATTCCTTGAGAAGACAGAAATAAACTGACGAAAATAGCATTAGCGGCAGGAAGAGAACCATTGCATTGAGATTATTGTACATAGTCAATCGCCAGATTGAGTCACCAACTATCGGAAGCGTACTAAAAAAAACGCAGCAGAATGAAAAATCTTAGTTGCTTATATAGGTTTCGTCCTAGATGAAACGCATTGAGATAGATACATCTCTGCTTTCACCTGCAGCATTTATGCCCCATCCCTTTACATTATCTGATGAAATGGAATATATTATTTAAAAACAAAATAATAATGATGAAATAGTAATGTAAAGTTAAAGAGAAGGTTGTGAAGAACATATACAAACACAATAATAGCTACCAGCACATCATTAAAAAGAAGAGAAAAGAACGAAATATAGTAAGGTCGCTATCACGGCATCTGCATTTAACTACAAATTCAAATGCATCTGACCAGATGTAAATGGTCGGTGAGAAAGATTTATTACAAGGGAAGTCTCACAGTGGTAACAGAATTCCACAAGAAGTTATCCACACAAGTTCTCTACTCCCAAAATATGTGTCGTGGAAAATGATAGAACAATGAAAAACTGCGCGACCTTCCATGATTTCACTGTTTCATGATTAATTCCCTTTAATATCACTTGCTGAAGACCTTGCTAGGCAAAAGAAAAAGCATTGTTACCAACGTACCTTTGGGTATAGATAGCATTTAGTGCAACGCAAAGTGAAGCTAATACTCCAAACACGACACCAATCACAGAAAGAGAGCCTAGAAACAAGTGGTTCAGTTTAAAAAAAATAACGCCAACGGGAACCCACGAAGAAAGAAAGGCAGTGAAAATTAATAACGGATCAAACCAAGAATTTGGGATTGATTCATCACAACTTACCTGACGCATCTTCTTGATCAACTCCCAGAAGAAACCCAGCAATGATGACAAAACAACAACCTATCGCACGTGCAGAAGTCTTTTGGCCCAGAATCAAATATGTGCATATCTAAATTTTCATCAGAAACTCTACAGAAAGAACACGAAAGAGGATATTCCGGATACAAAAGTAGTGGTACATCTCGAAACCATCTCGGATATTTTCGATAATATTATCCTGAAGAATCAAGGAACACAGCAGTATCCTCATGTGTTCCCCGATTCTTTGAGTGAGATGTTTTCTGTGGGTAAAAGTAAAACCGAGTGAAATGCAACAGAGATTAAGGTACCATTCGCAGCTATCTACTACGACCAAAAGAAGCGAATCGAAAGAACAGTTTTCTCTCGAAAAATATGAGTTTCGGCAGTTTTCTGGCACATGTCACAGACTTCAAATAAAATATTCAGAGAAACGATCCCCGAGATAGAAAGGAGGAGAAAATAGAACGGAAATTCCTAATAAATATTAGGTATCGTAACGGTATGGAACATAACGAGAACCTTAAGTTTCAGGTTATCTTAGGTTAGAGAAGAAGACATCAACTTCTCAGAAGCTCAAAAGAAGTCGATTCTCGTTTGTTTCCGTAATCTTCTAACATTTACAAGAAAAGCACAACATTTCTGACCAACAATGACTCAATCTTGTACTAATGCTAAAGTTGGTGCTAGTAAAGACAATGCCTCTTTTTACCGTTTTTACCAAAATGAAGACAATTCGACAGTGGTAAGCTCTCCTAAAATTTCCAGCTCTTATCTATCGAAAATAAAAGTAAAGAAAACAATAGGAAGTGCATTTCATGTGGCAAAATTGGCCGTATCAGGCGAACTCAAAGATGTTTGTCTATTGACAACTATGAAGACGTGACACTAGCAGGCTAACCTGTCAGAACCGCACAAAATCTGTTCATGAAAAAAAGTGCTAGATGAAACATTTACAGCAGGGAGAACAAAGAAATGCTTGTAAAAAGCAGAAATCTGATAAATGACTCACCACATTGAAGACAGTTGTTAAACATCTTCCGACATAATAGAAAGAGACGCCTACATATTTAAGGCATAGATTATTGAAAGAGATCATGCCAACGAAGACTACGGAGAGAGGTAGCACCTGTAAGCAGAGCCATTATTGTCCTCTTCGCAATAAAATTTGGAAAAAAAAAACTGTACCTCTCGGCTGATCTTCGCATCCAAGGTCATGCGAGGAAAATTAACAATATTAGGAAAAGTTTTCGAAATAAATGATAATGAAAAACATAGCACAACTGTCACTACACATTGATACCATGTCACGAAGAGGGGTGCATTAAGCTAAAGCAACAAACAAAAAAATTAGAGTGAAAAAGAGATGAGAACACAAATTTACCTTTAGGTCATCGCTGCTTAGTAGATATTTGTTAAGAAATACTAGACCGATAGAACAAACCCTGCAAAAGGAAATAAATCTGTATTTTTATTTTATCTCATTTCGCTACTACTACATTCTATCCAAAATCTTTCCGAAAAAAAAAACGCATGGAACCACCTTACATGATCAAGAAAATAAAAAAAAATCATTTATCTCTGTAAACAGTAAGGAGACCTGCTGACGAAAAACAGAAGTCTTTGTTCCTTGCATATTTTCGTCCAGAAGACAGACATAAATATATCTAACAGTTGGAATCTTTTGACAAAAGTTTTTGAAAGTCTGAGATGAAACCACTCCTCAGCATTTTGGTCTCAGACGTCATTAATAATCAAAGCCGATTTGGCAAACTTGCCTCACAATTAGAGTCATGGAAGATTATTGAAGGCTTAACGTGTGGCATTACCAATATACCACTAGAGCATCCGTGATCTACACGTGGCTGAGACCAAAATCACTGGTACAACTCACCAGTATGCAGAGACAGCCGCAACAACTTTCACATAACGCTCATGTCTGGTTAACTCTTTCTCATCCGACATCTTTTCCTGAAAAAGTGTCCAGTCTCGAAAAAGAATAAAATCACATTAATTCTTTAAGGCCATTGATGAGGAATTTCTTTTTAGTGAAGCATTTTTTCATTATCCAATCCATACGAATCCTTCTACCACTTTTAAATGCTAACAATTTTTCCGATGCATATCGCGAGATATATGTAGGTCATAACCGGAACATATACAGGCATTAGTCAGAAGAAATCACTTGATCTGAGGGACTCAACGAAAATATAGTTGGGGCCACTCAAGCGCGGGCATCTGTCTTAAAAGATCTATGACATATTACTAAGAGAAAAAGATGTCTTCCTTTTTCTCTTAGTAACATGTCATAGATATTCTAGGACTAATGCTAACTTCTAGGACTAACTACCGTACATGACATATATCTTCTAGGACTAATGCTTTTAGGCCTCGATTGATCTCGTTATTTAATTCCGGAAAAAAGTACGTTTGAGTGGTCCCCCCACCAACTATACTTTACTCAGGTACTCCACTAAGGAAAGGAACTGCTCATATGTTCTTTTCTCTTCTGAATGCTATCTTTAGAAGTTGAAAAGATCTGAATAGAGCTAGAATCCGCTTAGAAGTTCACTGGACCTTTCCGAAAGAGTAAAATGAAATACCAGTCTGAAGAAAGCTGAAGAAAATACAAACACAGACATTGATTAACAAGCCAAACTATTTCATAGAGAAAACACCACAAACTACGAGAAAAAAATTGAGGTATCCTCTCCTGGGAATTTGGACCTGAGCATCGACAAAGAACACACATCCGGGCAAACCTCCGTAAGATTCTTGTCAATAAAATATGTCATAAATATTCTGAGGACTTGACTAAGGAAATTCCAATGCAACACTGTGATTACTTCGTTTAGTGTCAAAACTCCGATAAGATTCTGTTGCCACGCACGTATCGATGGTGCAATTACTAGCGATGGGGCAGTGTTCGCATCGATTTCGAGTAACGGATACGAGAGATTGTGATCCTTGCCGAAAATTGTTAAGGGAATTTATGAAGTACCTTCACCTCAGGCTGTACCGATGGAGAACGATGAAGATGTGGAGACGATGCTGAGCTTTGTGTGGACATAGAACTGAAAAGCTGCTGCTTTATGAGTCTGCGGATAGCAAACGGAGTTTCAATGGGGGCTGAGTCGAATGGTTGCTATGGTCTAAACGAGATGGGCTAACTGAAGCACTTCTAAAGAGAATTATGGAGAAGATGGCCGCAACCCTGTGATGAGTGAGACGCACGCGTTTGTAAATGCGTGGCAAGCGTGCTTTGTGAATGACCTTTATGAAAAAAAAAGCGTCTTTCATCAAATACGTGTAGGACGTTCCTGCAATGCATCGGTGTTAATTAATATTTTATGAGTCTTCGTTCCAAGCAATTGGAACGTTTAACAGAACAGGACAAAGCATATTAGAAACCATGAATGAATACAGCGCACTCGATAGTAAATCCTTTGTTGTTCTCGGACTGGTTATTGCATGTTTTCCAGAGCGCCTGTACACATTCAGAAAAACTAAATGGAACATTCATATATTCACAAAAAAAATCGTTGCAAGTGGAAATGATTGATCAGGTGTTCGTATTGAGTCGGCAGAACCAACATACCACTCTGAAAAAAAACTCAAACCATTATTTGATTCTAGTTCACAGGCTTTTCAGAGAAGTCTCGCTTCCTAATGCGCTCGTGCAGCAAAGGTTTTCGTCAAAAATTTTCTTTGGTGTTCTGCAACATTTTTACTTTGTATTCGAGCAAAGCACTGAGTAGTTTGCACAGAAATTTGTTGTTTTCAGTTTTCTGTCTGGTTAAACAGCAACGACAAGAGAGTTACTATCCGTAATAATCAATGTCCGATGTGATACAGCAAGGGACTGCGAACCGTGAAAACGTGCTAGAGGAACGCTTGCTGCATCACAGTCGTCTGACGCAATACAAGTACCAAGTCAAGTATTTCCTCATTCCCCCACCGCTTTCTTCTTAGAACGGCTTTCTTTTGAGGAAAACAGAACTTGTTGCTCCTGATAACAATTGAACTTGTCCGGAAGATAGCCCGTGCTCTACTGAAAGACAAGTCGTAACATTACCGCTTTAGTTTTGTTGATGGTGCACCTAGTAAAGTTCTGATGGATCTGGAGTAAAAAAAAACCACAGATCTATCTGCACGACTGCTTGCTTGAGCTTCGGAAATAAGATAAGCAGGTGCACAATTATGTAATTGAATTTAAACAGAAACCTCGCTGAATCTCTGATAAATTGATAGATTAAGACAAGGTTTAGTATAGATTTATTAAACGTAGACATAGTTTTTTTTATAATCAAGTTCAAGTGATGACCTAATTAAATCGATGTTCCTGTCTAAACTCGAATTAAAAATGGAGACGTGGATCTTGCAGTTTTATAGTGCTTCTTCTCAGCACTCGCATACGTAGCACACAACATTTCAACCAAAAACGTGTTTTGCAGAAAGAAAAAAACTGCTTTTTAGATATTTGTCTTCGTAGTTCCTTCCGGATTCATATCATTGATGAAAAAAAAACTTAGGAAAAACAAGAAATTTAACATATTGACAATACACCACAGCCATTAAAACATGGAAAATCTCTTGAAATAAAGAAATACTTTGAAAATGGAATGAACATTGAGGAAATTACCACCCTTTTTGCAATGGCAAGTGAGCCGCTGAATTATTAAGAACATAGTAAGCCGGCGAAATCAGCTTATTCTCATAAAATGATGCGAAAAAGAAAAACTCAGACAAAATACTTCAAGCAGTCAATAACAATAAAAAGATAAATGCATACTAGCAATCCATGATAAGGCAAATCCAGTGATTTTCAAAAAGAAGACCATAAACAGAAGTAAAATTCCTCCTAGAAGAATTTATCATTCACATCCCATGGGAAGCATGATTCAGCTTCGTTAATATTGACTCACAGAGAATTACTTCCAACGACTTAAAATTGTTGGACACGACGCCGTCGCTCATTAACAGGAGCCTTTGTTCGGTCGATGGTTTCGTCGAAAAAACTGAAAAAGGATTATAAGTTGATGGTCGACCTGTTTTTCAGAAAAAGAAACACATTTTTAAGCCAATGCCTTGTCCAGCAACACTGGTTCTGCAATTATGTGACAGTAACTGAAACATCTCGCTATCTTGTCAGAGCAAGATTACGTGATATCCTAGAGTAGTAGAGGGATCTACATACCGTGCCAGTGCCATACTCGCTGTAGACCCTGGTGGAATTGGTCGAAGACAATTAATATTCATTCTGTAATGGTATGATGCAACACAGCCGACGAATGAAGAAGGAACGAGTAGAAATACCTATCGTACGCAGAAGGACCTCTGTGGGGGGCTAAGTCCAGTTTACAGCCTACGGTCAATATCGGAACGTGACAAGATTCAATGTCTGCTAGCAAAGATCGCGAGGTTGATGATCCAAGTGGACGGGGTTTTCCGTCTATCAGGGACAGCCACTGAGAAAGATTCTAAAAAAATGGCCTAGTATAATTAGCTTAAAATTCAACATGATAGCTAAATTTTGCTTTAAACGGGGACATAAATCAGTATCGCTGTTTACAAACCTCTTCACTCTTCTTATTGCTCAAGTCGTGCACCAAGATTACTCCAGCTGCACCGTCCAAGAAAACAGCGGAAGCTGCCCGATGTGCTCCTGAGCCTCCAATATCCCACAGTTCCATAAGTTCAGATCGCTGCTCAGAAGTACCTAGAAATAATACCAATTACCACAGAAAAGTTGATATTTGATGAACCTTTTCACAAACCTGCCTTGTACTCGTGCCACACCATTGAAATTGAAGCCCCTATGGTACTTGGAGAGTCGCTGCTTGGACTAAATTTAAAATAGTTATGCACTAGGAAATAGAAGGAGATGAAGAGGAAGCGAGGGTGATAGTATTAACAGCTGCACGCTGCAAGTCACTGTGGACGGGACTTATTGAACTGCAAGGACATTTTTCGAAAATGATTGCAATTGAGTCCACTTAACTACTACCCACTCAACAAAGTACAAACTTTAAGCATTTGGGTTCTTAACACTAAATCCTGTGAGTAATTAAGGGACCATACCGCTAAAAAATGTCAAAAGTTATAGTCGGGTCAAAACGACCTGGACCTTGGTGCAGTTGCGTAAGCGGCTGTGCAAGAAGCGGCACGGTGAGGCAAACGGTTCGAAACAAAGTGGGACCATCGCCAGCTTCACTCGAATTACAGCGATGAGTGATTCCAGCCAGATTTTTCGCTACATCCCAACCGCTACGCTCCACCGCGGGAAAGGGCAAACGAAGCTGCAGTGAGGTTCAAATTCTAATTCACTCTGATTTATGCGAGTTACAAAAACTGTCTTAGTGCCTAAAAAAGGCGTGCAGAACGAGCCTACTGATATAAGTCTACCTTTGAACCAAGAAAACCTCTTTCTTCCTCTTCTCACGATCCTGGTTTTCATTCTTCAACTAAGTGTGATTGTTTTTTAAATAACAGTTCTACCCACTTTCCGCAAACAGCGTTCACAAATGAAGTTTTTCCAACGCCACTTTCTCCAACTACAACTATCTTCGTGGACGACATCTCAGGACTGCTGTAAAAATGTGCACCTAAAAAGATAAAATCGGGATTCAAATGAACTATATAGCTGAGAAACAAACCAGGTTTAGGATTGTTGTCCACGTTTCACGACTTCTAGGCAGAGTGAGCAAGATCCACACTCAAAAACACCACTATCGACTATCTTTTGGACCTGAACTGCTCGAAGTTTCAAAGAGAACACAGAGTTGTTAATAAAATGAAAAATACGACAATTCTGAAATCTATTCAAACCTCTTCAGCGGAAATTTCGTAATAATCTCCGCAGCGGCACGCCTCTACTACAGATTCGCTCTCGTCGTGTGGAATTTCTATTTTTTCAGCTACTGTGCCTTTGTTTTTTCGATAAAGTTGCTCACGGAGCCAGTAGTCGTACTCCCGTCTCTTCGTTTGGTCCTAAAGCAAATCAAACTACACAATTGCACTTACGACAATGAAAAAATGAAAAAGAAACAAGTCTAACGCGCCTTCAAAATGCTCCAGATATGGGTAGCTAACGTAAGAGTATCAGAACTCCCCTCAGTTTCGGCACCTTTATCAGGGTGGATGCGCCGAAGATAATCGAAGTAGGCACGTTTTATTTCTTCAGCACTTGCGCTTGGGCTGACTTGTAGAATATCGTAAAAACTAAGCATGTCCCATTCTGTCTGAAATAGACTCGTATATACTCAACAGATGCTTCTATTTTTGCATAGTCTTCACCGAATTTATTCAAGCAATACACCATCGATTGTGATAGGACAGAGAGGAGAGGGAGTATATGTCGAACAAAAAAAAACCGGCTTGTACTGCGGCAACATTGAGCGCCTTTCCTATTGACCACATTTGGCTGTGAGTGAGTATGCACCAGAATACGGCGACTACAACAGTTACAGTGGAAAAGTACGGGATCAACGAAAATTCGCACTACGACCGGGGCAAAAAATAAGAAGTCGGACTGAGTGGGACTTCACAAGGCAAGCGGAGGAAATTAAAAGAAGTCGATCACAGAACATGAGTTTAAGACACAATCGAAGTTACCACGGATCTGAGGAATTAAAAGGGGGAAATCAACAAATTCTTCTCTATTCTGCTATAGGCAGTTGTGAACCTATTATCTGAATCCAGTGTAAGGACAGAGTATCAAATTGAAGTGGTACGGAAACCCTTTCGAAAACGTGGAGTTCGGATCATAAATTGCGGAAACGAGCGTGGGTCCGCTCATTTTGCCCTAAAGGCATCACCCCACGAATCTGAGGTGGTGCAGATTTCAAGTGGAGTATTCTTATACGGGAGAGTAGATTATGGAGGGATGGGTGACTCCGTCCATTTCTTGCTAATTGGCGCAAAAAAAAAATGGCCCGGAAGATGCGGCGTGTGCACACAGCTGGCGCGCTCCAGTCGCACTCATTGTAGAAAATAGCGCGCCGGAACGCTCGAAGCTGTATCTTCCGCCCCGTTTTTTACGGCAACTAGGAAGAAATGGACGGAATACCTCCCTCTCCATAATCTACTATGCCGTATACGAATACTCCACCTGAAATCTGTACCACCTCAGATTCGTGGAGTGATGCCTCTAATCATTGAAAAAAACGCCATAAAAGAAAGGGTTCTTTCCTACAAAATCGGTTGGAACGGGCCATGTCCACGAGCGAGCTGTCGAACATGAATGAGGCCTGCTCACCAGCCTGTTCAAGTAAAACCAATGAATAGGCTGCTGAGGGAACCGAAGCGTGTACAAGGGTGCGCGTTCCAACGTATCTCGTAGGAGCGAAAGCGGTTTCCACAAAGTTCTTTTTTTAAATGAATGAGCAGATCAGTTCGTTTCCGTAATCTAGACTCCGAACTCCACGTTTCTTTGCGGTTTCCGTACGACGTTAATTTCGTAACACGCTGACTTTAAAATCACGGCACAACGTAGTTGTTAGCGCAGAATACCTTTAACCTTGCTGTAATTGAAGGTGCTAGTTTTCCGGTTGAAAATAAAAGACGGCAACTACATACACTCATCTCACAAGATTCAAGCACGATTCTTCATCAAGCATTTCCAAGTTTTCAACCTCTCCTCCTTCTTGCAACCTAAGTGGCAAATTTTGTACTTAAACTCAGCATTCATCCAATACTCTATAGCATCAAACGTTTCAAGTCTGATTGATCATATCTTTTCTACAATGTTACTGCTTGAATGCTACCTAATAAATGTAACAAACAAACGACAAAACCTCTCACCCAACTGGATTTTGCATTAGCTTGCATCCGCTGGACACTATATATACGATAGTAAACAAACTCCCTTTCCCGGCTAGTAGAAAATCCAATTTACAGAGGTTTCAAAAAGGATTTTAAGTTCCATTAGGAAATCATGTGACATTAAGACACTGTTCGAATGAAGCCAGACACTTACTGTAAGTTTATTGCCGGAGATAACGAAACAGTGACAAAACTTTATAAAGCGAAACTCTGCATCGTATATGAAAGGTAATAAAATATAGAGATCTGATCAAGTGCACATCTTCTATTTACAACGAATCACTACAAGTATAGATCACTGTATGATATACAGTCACAAATGTTAAACCCTATTCACCGTAGTTCGAATGAAAACATAGACTTTCGTCTACACAGACTAGAAGCTAGTCTACCATGTCTAGACTACATAGCGGCACTGCTGGTTTTAATGGGTATCGATCGTGCTCTTCTCTGCGAGGATGTACAACAGGACGTTCATTCGTATTCTCTTCCGTTAAACGCTCCCGGTGAAGTACTATCTTATAACTGACCTGAAAATTGAAGAAACAATAAAAAAACATAAGCAATTAATTGCAATAAATGTGGAACTAGGTATTTCACTCACATTTGCATATTGCTTCAAACAAGGACAAGCGTCAAGTAGAGCTGTACAGAATGGTTGACGGAGACCAAACCACCACACATTTCCTCCTCCGTGAACGCACGACATTAGCACAAGACAAATGAGAGAGACAAGAAGGGGAGCAAAAACAGCCTAGAAAGAATAAAAATACGACAGTGGATGCGCATCAAACAACAGTAGACAATCTTTCAAAAACGCATATCAAAGGTCTTCAAACAACGGAACGCACTGTTAATCAAATAAAAAAAATAAAAAGTAAATAATGGATACTTGGAAATACCCTAAGTCCCTAGGTACAATCGAAAGTTGGGACTGCAGTTTGAATAACAAAAAGACATATTCACCTATTTGAGGTCAAATCAGTGAGTTGTAGCATATCAGCCGCTATGCTACACAAAACTGCTTCGATAGCAGCCGCTTACGCGACTGCACCGAGCTGAAAGTCGTAATGGGCCAATTACACCTGCCAAAATTTCCAGAATCGGTTTCAAGTTCTCACAAAAACGATGAAGCGGTGTGCAAATGAAAAAACAGCATATTTTGGTACTTTCTTTGAATTACAATGACATTTCTTACATCAGGTCATCAGACGACTCTAAGATATTTTTGATAGAAGCTTAAGTGTTAAACACTCAATCACAACACTACAAATACCCATACAGTAGAGTCAAAATGACATGAAGCACGGTGCAGCTGCGTAAGCGGTTGCACTCGAAGCGGCGAGGTGGAGATAGCGGTTGGAATCGAGGTGGGACCATCGAGAATTATTTCAGCAGTGAACGGTGGTAGGAGAGATCCTCACTCGATCCTAACTGCTACTCTTCACCGCACCACTTCGAGCGCAACCGCCTACGGTTATTTACGCAATTGCACCATGATCTATTTCGTTCTGAGCCGAATATACATTTTAGAAAGTTTGCTCTCGTTAATGTATTCAAAGTATACTTCATATTTGAGTGAACTAATTCGAATAGAATCAATCTAGATCTTTGTGCCATGGCTACACTGCAATTACAAAATCAGTGTGGTTACGAGGACACAGTTAAGACGAAAATATAACTAGCGACTTGGAAAGTGGCAGCAAGTTTCCCTGCCCCATCGAAAAAAGAAAATGTGAGTAAAACGTACCGTGAATGGCATATCAGCAGCAGGATCATTGTCGCCCCATTCCAATGCATCTAGTTTCCCTGTTAGGAGAACCATGCAGATTAAAGCAGGTACTACGAGACAAGCATGAAATAGAGCTGATGTAACATGTTGACGACGATGTGATGGAACAAGATGACGAGAACGTGCTAGTACGATAGAAAGCACGAGAGCGTACAAAACACCCACAGCGGATAAAGAAAGCACGACCCAGAGAGGTATGAACACTACGGCCCACGACCAATCCACCTAAACATAAAACTGTGCGTTTTTGGTAAGACAAGAAGAAAGGTTTATCAAAGGTTTTCATTGAAGTTCAACGTAACTACTGCCGTGTATGTAGGTTCACCTAAAGCCCGCTTACTCGCTACAGTTATATTTGTGGAGCTACTTCGGAGTATAATTGTGAGTCTCTGCACAGTGACAAATATATATATATATATATATATATATATATATATATATATATATAACGTGATTAGCATTCACCACCATCATAATGGTTCCGAGGTTTTTTTTTCTTTAGAAGAGACTGTATGAGTTTAGTTATAGGTGGGATTAATGATCAAATTATTTCTTCATTAAAAATAGCTGACCCTCTGCGTTTATGTTCGATTCCTTTTATATTGTATTCGAATGGAAAGAATGAACAATTGCATAATTACTAACTTTTTTAGAGACGCCGACTAAGAGAACCCTTGATAGTGTTCTTCAGCCGAAGGTTAGGAATCGGATAAGCTGTTTTTAATAGATGATCACACTATGAATCCAGGCTTAGATGAATACCAAAAAAGTGGAACTCTCAGCTATTCAGATTTCGAGGCAAGCAGCGAAATCTCACTATAATTGCAAATGACTACTAGAAAAAAAAGAAACTGTTATTCGCTCTCGTCTCGTGGTAGAAATAATTTCAAAAGAAGCAGAATAAAAAGAGCTCTTGAAGTGGGGATTTGTTTCATAAGATGAAACCTGAGAATGTTACAGAAAGATAGCAACTACATTTGGTACCATTCAACCGATGAACTCAGACACAAAAAGGTCGGAAAAAAGATTTTGTTGCATTACTGCACATTAAATGTACTGAACGTTATGCACAAAGATGACTGGGAATTTCAGGATGCTGCCTGCGCTTCCTCTATGCATGGTGTGCAGTGCAATGCGTAGTGATGCGACAGTGAAGAAACAGGACAAGTTCATAGTTAGGTCGCTTTCGCGATCTAGGTTTGAAGACGAATCTAGGAAACTTACCAAATCATCCAATTTAAAAGCAAGAAAGAAGAGCTGCACTATGTTGATTGCAAAGAACAACTCAAACTGAAAAATTCTATGATGAATAAATGGAATAATTGTAGATAGGAATCACAGTTTACCTCAAAAGATTTGTCTCGCCGCATTGCCCATACTACAAGACCAATTGATGCAATAGATAAAGCAAAAAGAGGAGAAAACACAACTATCCAATGAAGTTCGAAGAATTCTCGAAAGACCGCAGACAATTCCAGCTGAAACGCTAAAGCTCCCAAAACAACAAAAAACCTTTTAGAAGAAAAAAGCACCTTGCAATAAGTCATAAGAGCAAACAGAAAGAGAAATGAATGTTCCACTGTTGTTAACTGCATGGCCGTGAAGTCAACGCGTAGCGTAATGTCATTTCTGCAATCATTACTAGGTCATATCAACAATTTCCATGTTTGGACAAAAATGAACTCACTGTGAAGGAGGACGTGAGAGAAAGGATATGACTCCGACAACAGCTCCAGCAAAAATTAGGAAATTATAGATCCAGATAGGAAGGAATACTATCGCATATCCGACTCCAATTTTGTTATCCAATTTTAGAGAAAGTAAAAGGACGAAAAATAGCAGACAAAGATATGTTACAAATTTACTGAAAGAAAGAAACTTCTGAGAAAAGGAAGAAAAACTAATGTTAATGAAAAACACCCACCAAGCATTGAAACCTCGGAAGAGAAAGCCGAGACTCACTTCAAACATATTTATTGCTGACTCTCTGAAAGGAATAAACATCAGAGTAATACTTTATGCATTACAGTGCAGCCGAGTCGAAGAATTGAAAACTCAAACAAATTTTTCAAAAGAAGGAAAATGTTTGTGTTGAAAAGGTTGTAAAATCGGAGAATTAGGAGTTTAGAATAAGAAAAGCAGGTAAACGAATATTGTGGGAATAAGTGCTGTATTCTTTAACAGCAAAAAAATCGCAAGGACCAAAAATCGGTAGAAGTTCTGTTAGTCTTCATGTGTTCAAACCCATTAACAACCAAATATATAAAGATATTGTTGAAGAATTCCCAAAGGAAGCATGTGGTAGAGTCGGATCAAAGTGAACGGAGCAAAGCTCAGTGCAGTGCGTAACCGCTTGCGCTCGAAGAGGTGCAGTTGAGATCAAGGTGGGATCGTCGGTGTCTTTACTGGAGCTGCACCGCTTTGCGTTGCTAGTGATGGTCCCATCTCAATCCCAACCGCTACTCTTCTCCACCGCTTATGCAAAGGCACCGAGTTTCAGCTCGTTTTGACCTGACTATAATCCCTTGCGATGCTAAAACGCATTCGACTTCGAATTAGAACCGCAGAGGATAACGAGCTCATGCGCAGTTTACGTAATGGCTAAGGAGTTTAGGAGTAGAGAGGATATGAGCAGGCTGTTTTATTATCTCTAAGACAAAGCAGGGATCATTTTATCGGAGAAACAGAGAGAAAGGTAGGGTTTAATTTGCTGCCAACTTTAAAATTTAAAAGTCTGTATATAAAAATGTACCAATCCAAATTCACGCGAAATTTCTGTAACATTCAAGAAGGACTTTTCTTATATGATACTTCTTTTTAAATATGATGTCAGTGATGAAATATGTAGAACAGAGCAACTTTTGATATTTATTATTTGCCAAGGAATAAAAGAAAGATTTCAGCAACTTTTTTTTAATGAGCTCAATTCCAGCATTATCTTGGGAAATGAAATGGGAATCAATTAAAATGGCTGTATGTCACTTTTTACTACGTGGTTGTCTTCTATAGAGTTTTTTTAAACATAAAGCTATTGGGTTTATCGGAATTTCAGTTCCAGAACCCCTCCAAAAAATTTCGAATTAGCCTTCATACAAATAGTTGTAAAGCTACAAATAGAGATGAGATTCTGGTAAGGTTCGCAGTATTCAACAAGTTATATGATCGCGTAAATTTACAGACCTACACAGGTTGACGCTATACGGTGCCGTAGTCACAGGAAATCTGACCCTGAATGAACTGGTCACGTTTATCTTAGTGATTTATGGGAAAGATTGTAACCTTAAGGTGTATCAAATCAAGTGTAATGTCTTGGAATGCAGTTACACATCTTGATGGACAACTCAGCGTTGCTTCTAGGAACCTACTCTGTAGATTCAATAAGAACTGCATTTTCAGCAATTTTTGACCAAAGACAGCTTCTAAAAAAAGGCTTTAAAGAGCCATAGCTGTTTTACACAAACAAGAAATTCGAAATAAATGCAAAATGAAAGATGATAGTAACGACAGAAAGTACTTATAAAAGGAAAACCCACTTGTTCAGTTATCTATCGTCCGAACTGAAGAAACATTACAGTGTTCCGGTACAGAACCCACTTCACAGTACACTCCTGACCATGAGCGAATGGAACAAACAGTTGACCTTGCCAAAGGACAGGTGTGGAAGAAAAGATCGCAGTTGTGACAAAATTAGTATTGGAGCGCAGAATCGACATTAGAGCGTAGAATCGTTCCCGGATAGAATCATTGTGAGTTCTAACGGAATGAACAAACTCGCGAAATCTCTTCCTTATCGATGTATGTACTGCTGCAAACGCTGCAGAATTCTTTGAATTTGATGGTTAGTCGATGCTAGGAGGTTAGCACTTATGTTTGACGTCTTGCATGTTGAATATATATAGCCTTTTATAGGATTGCTTAAGCAGTAGCCAAGATTGCTATTAATCTCTTTTTATCAACAGCTAATTTTCGGTATTATCCGCATTATTAGAGAATGTGGAAAGATCAGAACCATAAGTGATTTCTGCTCTCAAGTACACCTTCGCCTAAACTTCAGCTTCCACGTTCAAACTGTTCGCAGAATTAAAGGCAGCATACTACGGTATTTACGTTGAGAGCTCTCCACAAAAAGATGGGGTTCGAGTTGTATAGAAGAAGTATGGACGCGATGTGTGCGCTCTCATACGTAACGCGTTGTTTGGTGCCTCGTAGGAGAATTCGATCGCGGAAGCAATTCTCCATGCTGTTTCCACAGACAGGGGGAATTGAGTGATTGCGGCATACTCATGATCTGCACCTCCAACCGTATTCTTTCGTGCAGGGACCCCAACATCATCAATTTCGTGGCATACTGTCTTCACAGAACAAAGATCGACTGGGAGGTTTGCATCATGCATCTTTCTCTATTTGGATAGAAGTATGACATATGCGACAAGTTGTGCTACCACAATGGAAAAACTAATGAATAAAGAATTTTTGACAATTCAAAGCCGTTAAGAGAGATGAAATTTGTGTAGACCATAATTAATCTGCTAATGATAAGATGCTCCTGAAAGAGAGAAAGTTGTTCCTGATCCAACACCATAGTGATATACTAACACTCAGAGCAACTCTTCTACCACCTAAGCTTTACAAATTTTTGATGTTTACCAGAAATTCGCTACGATATGATCGTTCCTAGGGATATTTTATCGCATCATTTGCGAATGGAGTCAACTGTAGCACACATAAGACAAAAGTACGGCATCAAAAGGACACATTAAGGAGAATTGTGGCTAGTAAAAGGATAAAGAACAAAGTCACTGGCGTATTAATCCACTTGGGACGCGCCAACGCATTTTACTGTAGTTTGTAATCGTTGTTGTTTTGGAACGCGTGTTGCCCCACCCATACAGTGACCTGCGTGGGCAGCCGATGATCAAGTCAGCGTTTTTGTCCTTCCAGACAGGTCTGGTACCAATTTATCAACCCTGCAAGGTTGGTGCTTGGTTGGGATTAGGGCGGTTTCGAACCATCGACTGTGTGGCTACAATGGACCTCCAAGCGACTGCATCACACATAAAAAAACAAAATCGAGACTGTTTGTCAATTATTTTCAGTCGAGAATGTAAACTGTCATGATGAAGTTTCAAATATTCAATGTTTTGGGGATGGTCCCTATCATCGACCCCGATGATGTATAAGGGGCGTGGTATAAAGGACCGTTCGCGGTCATGGTTATGCTAGGTAATTACGACTTGTACGGTCAAAGAGTGCGGCAGACTACGCTCTGCCCACCTTTTCATCCAATTCTATTGCTGACAATTGTTCTACTCACCTGTACTCACATAATAAAGATAGTTAACGTAATGCATATATGTAGTTTCCTCTTGGAATGTAATCATTCCGAATCACTACAAACGCTCCAAAATGATGAGCACATGATTTTGATACTTCTCCGTGATTTATTTCTAATCAAAATGATTTTTTTTCCAAATTTCTATGATAGCTTTCAATCAATCTATGCGTATTCTAACGTAATCTTCGGAACATTTGGAAATATATACACTATGAACGAAACCATTCGCTTCGAATTTATCTCCAAATTCAACTTTATTTTCAAACGATGGTAAATTTCGTCGGTCTCTCACTATCAGATTCTCTTTGTCCTTCCGCTAGTTTCATCCTTACAGTAGCGTTTTTTTTTTCAGAAAGGTAAGAGGCAGTATATCTCGAAAAGGATGTGTAGTAGGGTCGAAACGACATGAAACACGGTGCGGAAAGCCGTTGGAATCGAGGTGGGACCATCGCGAACTGCATCGAAGAATGGTGCTAGCAAGGGTCTTCCATCGATCCTAACCGTCACGCTCCACCGCACTGCTTCGAGCGCAAGTGCACCATGTTTCATGACGTCTTGATCTTACCAAAGTTAGGAAACCTGTGAGAAAATATAGAGTCCAAGGTGTAGATTATGATTATGAATGTGGCCTCGCTCAATTCCCTCTAACCGTCCTTAGAAATGCTGTGGGAACTCCCTACGAGGTACCTAAGAACGCGCACCCTTCAACACGCTTCGGTCCCCTCAGCACCGTATTCATCAAATTAACTTTAATAGGGTGTTCACAAAACTTCGTTGATTCCCGATCGCTCGTTCGTGGACGCGGCGCGTGCAAGAGGGTAGGTGTTTTCACGTACTTCGTAGGAACAAACGAAGTTTTCCACGTCAGTTTTCAGGACTGTTACGGTGAATTGAGCGGGGTCACGCTCATACTTGCAATTTACACCACTAGCTCTATATTTTCGAACAGTTCCTCAACTGCATTGATTATGTGATACATTTTAAATAGAGTCCTGCAACACAGCTTCGGGTAAATGTCGATAGATTTTGACGTGTGTATTAGCTCACGTAGGAGAAAAAGAAAAAAAAACCATAGTAAGCTTGTTTTTCCACCTTGTTACTTTCATGTGCCTAAATCATAAGCGGATAAGCATTCGTATGGTAGTGGATGCATCATTCAGGAACAGATGATGGAAAAATTCGTAGCGGGATGTTATTTCGATAGACCGAAGCCTATACTGTGAAAATATCTCATCCATTTTAGCTAACGCACTGATTCATGTGAATTATCTGATCTTTGTGCTTACTAGGGTATATTTCAGGTGTCCCTAACGATCCCTACTACGTATCAGAATTTTCAATTATCATAATTGATGCCGTGTACCACCCATATCGCTCAAATGTACGAAGATCACGCTTTCGATGTTATTTGAAGAGCATGGCATTTTCATTTACTTGCCGAGCCACACTTTCGGGTTTCTTACGGGTCCGGGAAACCAAAGTGAATCTCTCTTAATAACTTCTTTTCATTTCTGTATTGTTTGCAGTTAAAGGAATCACTCCACGAGTATGGGGTGGCACGGATTTCCGGTGGAGTATTCGTATACGGGATCGTAGATTATTGCGAGAAGGAAGATTCCGTTCATTTCTTCCTAATTACCGTAGAAAATGGCCAGGAACGTACGGCTTCGAGCGTTCCGGCGCACTATTTTCTACAATGAGTTCGATTGGAGCGTGCCAGCCTTGTGTGCGCGCGCCGCATCTTCCTGGCCGTTTGTTACGGGAATTAGGAAGAAATGGACAGAATCACATCCCTTTCCATAATCTACAATCCCGTATACAAATACGCCACCTGAAATCCGTACCACCTCAGATTCGTGGGGTAATGCCTTCAATACAAGTGTATAGGACTCTCTGATACTCGAGAAATGGATGTGATGAAGAATGAGAATGATTCTATCTGCCATATCTGTGGTTCTTCAGGAGCCCAGATTCACTATCGTGCAATGGCATGCGGGTAAGCCATCATGTCGTGTCCAAATAAAAACTTCTTGCAGATGATTTTTGTTTTTGTTTATGACAGAATTGTGCTGAATATACATGTGATGATCCTTGATCCAGCACTTCTTTAAAGTTTCAGAAGTTGCAAGGTGTTTTTCGTACGTACAATTCAAAGATCTGTTCCGTTTGTTTGCGACAATAACGGAAGGTGCGGTGTGACAAAAGGTACGATTGATTTTCAAATGGATACTTTAGCCTACTAATGAAAACCATTTCATCTGATTTCCAGAGACAAGAAATACTTGCAAGGCGTGTCGTTTCTCGAGGTGTCTCCAAGCGAAAATGACAGAAAAAGGTGTCTTCACGCCCAGAATTTGTTATTTACTGCATCAAGTATTTACTTCAAATTCACATTCAACAACTATTATGATAAAATCCGGACGGGCGTAGTGCAAAGGAAGGAGGTTCGGCTGTAACGGTAACAGTTGATTGTGCCGATCTAGCCTTCGATTCCTCCAGGATCCATGTAAAAACACTGAATAGTCGGTTGGTCCCCCATCAGTTATTACATAGGCCTTTCCTAAAACTCAATGATCACGAACTGCTGTCGAACTCGCTGCGGCATCCGAAGCGGATTGATACGTCAAAGAACTGATCCTTTATCCTTTAAAACCTATGATCTATGAACACACATTCAACGTGCAAGTCGGCTAAAGAGAATCTGCTATTTTTTAGCAGTTTCGTCAGCTTGACATCAATTCAACGGAGACAGTTAAGGAGATCAAGGACGGGCATAAATAGCACCGAGGAGGAGGTAAGGGGAGAGTGAAATGCGATTACGGTGTCAACTCTTAGCAAAAAAAGTCTGAATAAGACTTTCACAAGCACATGTTCCCCACCATCTCTGACTCTTTTACGGACTCGTCGGCAAACCGCGAAGGGCCAATCAAACGCTTTATGCAGCGTCTTAAAAAGGCTCTCTTCAGCTCGGCAACAAGGAGCCACACGTCCAACAAGGGCAGTTTTGAAAGTCTCGGCTCAACTCGTCATACATCCTGGGTCTCACCCCTTCCTTCAACATTTGCTACGCTGTCTGAGTCTGAGGTGGGAGTCACCCGGTGGAGGGTGCCGTAATGAAATAGACCACATCATCGTCAACGTCGTCAAAAGGCTCTGCCTGACGGACGTCGCTGTTGTGCCAGAGTTTTATATGGGATCGTATTATCGCCTTTTTGGAAGAAGAAGATTTTTTTTCAAACGCAGAGAAGAAAAAGCCGCGAATTTTACGAAACGAACTCTCAGAACGATCATCGACTGAGAGCTCTTCGCTTCGTCTGTCGGCTTTTGGGAAGATACTGTCATGGACAATGTCGACGACGAATATGAACGGCTTGTAGGACATCTTCACGACTGTACGTGGACAGCGAAGAGTTTCAAAACTACCAAGAGACGCCTGTCTCCGGAAGCTTATACGTCAGCGTGGAGCTGCACCAGCTGCAGGCAACCAAAAACTCACGTGCGAGCTCGCAAGGCTTTGCAGAGAGGCTATAAAAGACGACCTCAAGGAAAGAAGAGCAGAAATGTTTGCTGAAGCTGCAGAGGCGGGACAGAGCATTCACTACACCCGTTGGAACTTCACCAATCGTAAAAATGACTGCTCTCCGGTCTCCAGATGGAACAACCAGAGCAGGAGATGGGAAGGAAGATGAAAAGGCCATTCACAATTTCCACTCAGATCTCTTCGACAGCCACGTAAACTTGCCTCCTCACCATCTGAGGGAGGATGCGCACTTCATTCCAAAGGTCCTCCCTTGCTAAGTCCGGCATGCCATCATGTCAGTAAAGAACCGTGCTCCACCCGGTCCGGAGAGAATCAAGCTCGAACATGTGAAGTACCTACCGCCAGTCTTCATCAACACTAACGAGGCTCTTCACTCGTTATCTGTTGGAATGCAGTGTTCTTAGCAATGGAAGCAATGGAAAACCAGCAAGATCGTAGTGTTGTATAAGAAGGGAGACCCACAAGACATCTTCTATTATCGTCCAATCTGCCTACTGCCTGTCATCTACAAGCTTTTTACAAGACTAATCCTAAACAGGATAGAAAGAACATTAGATGAAGGACAGCCATGCGAGCAGGCAGGGTCTCGAAAAGGGTTCTGTGCGATTGACCACGTACACACGGTTTCAAAGCTCATAGAAGTATCGCGAGAGTACAAGATGCCACTGTGTATTACTTTCATCGATTTTAAGCGTTTGATAGTGTTGAGACCAAAGCAGTCATGAAGCCCTTGGACAAACAAGGCGTCCCTTCTCCGCACATAAAGGTACTTTGTGAGTTGTAATGCAACTTCACGACCAAAATTTTTTCATTATACAATGAGGTCATAATCGACTGAAAAGAGGGATTCCTCAGGGTGACACAATTTCACCCAAAATATTCAGTGCCACTCTCGAGAACGCGATGCGAGGGTTAGAAGTGGATTACGTGGGAATGAAAGTTGACGACCGGCATTATCATCATCTTCGTTTCGCTGATGACATCATTCTTATAACAGCAAGGATCAATCAGGCGAAACGGATGCTGGCCGAATTTGATGAAACGTGTAAAAAGATCATTCTTCAGCTGAACCTAGACAAGATTATGTTTGTGGTGACGGGTGGGTTTTTGATGCCCCATTCACGCTCAACGGAACGAATACATCCGAATGCACCAGCTTAGTATATCTAGATCGGCAAATCAAAATGATGAACGACCTGATCCCTGAGCTGGGCAAAGGAGCATTCAAGAGCTCACCTATTCAACGCATCCACCGTTCTTCCTGTTTTGACCTACGCTTCGGAAGCGCGAGAAGGAAAATGCGATCAGCGTCATAGAACGCGGAATTGAAAGGATTCTAGGAGTAACCCGCATGTGAGGGAAGGGATTTATCACTTCTACGTCGCCGATCGAAAATGAGGGACGCTGCCATATATGCCAAGGAAAGCAAAATTAGGTGGGCCGGACACATGATGCACTTCAACGACAATCGTTGGACCAGAGCCGTAAGCGACTGAATAGCCACATCAAACGTACCGCAGGAAGACCGTCGACCCGATGGTCAGACCTCTTTCCGAAGACCTTGAAGGAAAAATACGATGCTCTTCGAGTCCCTCGCGAGAAGAGATGCCACAGGGCAACACTTGCGCGCGATCGCGACAAATGGAAGTATTACTGGTGTCCGCTCGAGCAAATCGATGAATCGAGAGTATAGGTGATACAGGTGATGCAATCAGTGATCACACAGATGATCATAAAATGTTCTGTGTCACGGCATTACACGTTGTATCCTCGATGACTTTGCTCTTGGAGTTGGAACCATTGGTGGTCGTTCAGGAAAATTAGGACACTTACTTCCTTTACGCCACATTTCATTTACGTCACAAAGTACTTTCGATGGTCACCATATGCACTGGGTAACGATACTGGGTGTTGGGTAACGTTTTGCATAGGAATAGTTGACGATTGTGACAAATCACCAGCATGGAGTCAACTGCTGCTCCTCGTTCCCGCAACAAAAATATACCAACATCACAGACATTCAATGAACTTATCCATCTTCCAAGATACATTGTACATCTAAATCGCCGAACTGAGTGACAAATTAAATCGACTTTTTCATTGGAATCTAAAAACTTTATTGAAATCTGAAACTTGAAGTGATATGAAAGATCATACATATAGATCCACATTTTAACTTCTAATATTCTGACTATTAACCCATTTTTCAAGGGCATCACTGATCCGGTAATATAATAGATTATGACCAAGAATTCGGATATGCTTCCTGTTATAATTAAATAAATACTATTTATTACAGTTTTGCACTGTAATATAGAGCAAAACCATGCTTTACAAATTTTTAATGTAACATCCAATCTGCTGAATGAGTTTCCGATATTAAGACAGCTTCGATCGTCTCATGTTTCTATCATCTTAAATTTTTTAAGGTACACTTCTAAGGCTGCTTTCTTTTGCAGATGTTGGGCGATTGAGGAAGAATAAACCCGTTACTGATAGCAGCAACTCACGATCAGTTGTGCCATACTTGTCATCAGCCGAAATGGAAGTAAAACTGGTACATAAAATTTTTGGTTGATTAAGGTATAGAAAAATTCGAGAGCATCCTCACATGCTTCATCTAAGAAACACACGGGGGCGCTCCCAAATTCTTCCACACAGTCGTGCTTCCGAGGCGGTGTGAAACCGTTTTTTTATTTTCGAAGAAATAATTTATTTTCAAAGAAAACAAAAGAATAGGCCGGTTGAAAAGTTAAAGAGAATCCAGAAGAGGTAGCCAATTTGAGTTTGCACGTCTAGGAGACGTTTTGAGATTTGTTAATGGAACATTCTATAGAATGAACTCTATGATGCTGTGAGTGTTGGAATTCACTTCGTTCATGATCTACAAAAGACTCCACGCGCACTAGATTACGCCAGAACTCTCGTTCACATAGAAAAGTGAGAAAATTGTTCAATTTTCATGCGAAACTTATTTTATCTCACGACATTCCTTCCAGCTCTGCGTGATTTCAGATTGTGCGAGAATCCTGGAGCTAGAAGGACTAACTTCGATTACTCTGTTGATATGTCGCTTGCTGAGGCACTGCGGAAGCCGCATTTATGCTGTGCTCGGACACCGGTTGGTTATTTTCTGTTTGGGCTTCATCCAATCCTGAACTGTTAACTCGTGAAAACTTGAAAGACATCGCCGAAAAGGACTGTGGTTATCGATTGTTTTGAATGAATTAACGACTGTATTTATCTCCGCTGGTTGACACCAATGACCCAAGTGGTTTTTCTACCAATGTTTTGCATGCTTTTGTCACTTGCAGCATTTTCAGCTTTAGTGGGTATCGGAGCAACTTGTCTTTATGCTTTAATGTTCATTTCACTAATCATAGAGCGGAAAATTACACCGCCACTAACAATTGTTGAATCTTCTGAAAAAAATTTAACGACAGCATTGAAAGTAGCTCATTCCTTCCATTTCCGATTTCCGGAAGATAAAGTCTCAAAATATTAGTCTTGTGTGATGGTGTGATAGGAAGACACAAAAAACAAGGATATCAATTCTCATGCAAATATTTTGTTCTTAGATTGGATGGAATCAGGACGAATTCGTTGAGACAGAGAATTTGCTGGACACACTGAAACAGATCTACTGCCGTACTGTTACATTATTTGCTGATTTTGCATCTGGATGTCCGGAGTTAGCCTTGCTTGAAGAGCAGGACAAGGTTTATTTAGATCCTCATTACAATCGCGCATTCTTTTTAATATTTCCTTGAGTTTTTCAGCTTGCAATTTGTAGTAAAAACTACTGTGGATGTGTATTGTTTACGTTAGCCTACAATGCATACCTCAATGACTACTATGGAATACTGTTTCCTCATGGATTCAAGTACTCTTTATCAACGAAAAAAGACGAACACGAGTGAGCAGTTCTTATATATAATATACTAAATTTGGTTAGCTGTGTTGAATATCTGGTTCACCGGCGAGAATAAGAAATTTGGCTGGTCAACACCTATTTTGTTTAGGTTTGACGAATTCTTGCAAACTTTATTCGACTACCTTCACAGCAATGTTGTTAGAGTTTTTCGAGAAACAGGAATAACAACTGAAGAGTACACATTCGTAAAGACGCTCATTTTGTTTTCAGGAGGCGAGTTCATCTGTTTTTTATTCAAAATTTTTTTTATACTCTGAATATTTTTGCTGATACCGAGTTTCTATGAGCTTTAGCCATGTTTTACCAAAATTTTCCAGTGATTCCGTTAACCGATGCCGGCCTTAGTATTGTACTACGTGCTCGACGAAAATATGCTGCCCTCCTGAGCGAGCTGATTACCACAACACGACCGGAACTCAGTTCTGTTGAGGCAATGAATAGGCTTACTCGTCTGTTCAGTCTTATTCCCCATATGATGGTTCGTTAAAGTTACAATTTTCAAAACTTTTTCAAAACACGCGCCAAATTCATATGGTTCATTCCTTATAGCATATGTATTCGGGGAATTCCTGACTTTTTCACGAAAATGCTGTGCATTCTCGTGAAAAAAAGTGTAGAGTGTAGAGGCGAGTATAGCGGAAACGGTAAGAGGTGGATGGTGATAATTCGAATCCGCTCGATACCATCGGAGCCTTTCATCCTTCAGAGGTCGATGAATTCTTCCCGTTGTCTGGTAGGAGAACAAGTGGAGCTGACGTGATTCATTGGATGATCCCTGCAAGTCATAGTTTAGACTGCACACACTTATCAATCTCACACTATCCTGAATTGAAGTCTACCGCGTAGGTGCATCTCGAAGGGATCGATCAACCGTATACAATTCGTCATTTGTCCTTAACTACTCTACGTTTCACCATCTTAAACGCGGTGGACTTCAATTCAGGATAGTGTGAGATTGATAAGTGTGTGCAGTCTAGACTAGAAATTTATCAGTGTTTGCCTGAATATGAATAATATACCGATAGACGCAACAAGCTCGGAAGTTTGGTTGCTTTGCAATAATGTCGCAAGGTAAATTGTTCTCTAATAATATTACTAGATTCACTTTTGCAATGCATCAGGCAATTTATCCGAGAACATTTCAGTACTTCTTCTTCAATGCATGGTATATGATAAGAACGCTTGAAAACACTTGTTTTTTTTTTCCAGAGCTCTTCGATGCCCTCTATGCAAAAAACAAATCTCACCAACAGCGTCAGCAGCGCTATCGTCAACATCGTACCCAAAAAAAAGTTATATCGAAAATGTCTCATTCTGTGTTCTCCACACTCCCGCGTAATTATATGAGAAAAAAATCACAAGATAATAAAATTAAAATTTCAGAGTAAGACAGTCTTGTGAAGCGAGAAATTTGCTATATAATAAGATAAGTAAGGCTTTGAGAATCTTTCTACTTCTATGTGCATATTCCTCTTCCACTTCACTTTAAAAAAACGCTTGCGACTTCTTCCTCAACATAAAACTTGAGGTTATTTTTTCGAAGAAAAAAATCTGAGCCACATTTACGTGTTAATTTATTCTTGGAGATTTAGTTCTTATCTTCTTAAATTACCCATGTTCATATTATAATTTGTCCAAGAAAGGTTCACTAGCAAATTACGACTCCCAAAATAACTAGAGAAAAATTTCGAGAAGCTTGCATACTACTTTTCAGGACGTGATTGATTATCGTCTAAGTACAAATTCTCAATTTTGTCCTAAAATTGCCAGGTGCCAATTCAACAACCAAAAGAACATCTACTTAGAGATCTATAGTCTTTTGCGGCTGTATAGCGCAGTCGGTAAGAGGTTCCATTATGACTGCACGGGCTATAGCTGGAAACCTCTCTAGTGCCACCCAACCCTTCATCCCTATGAGATCGTTGGAATGGGGGCAGAGCTTTGTAAGAGGATAAGAACATCCGCTTGATACATCGCCTAGGCCACGCAAATCATTGTATGGGCTAGTTATACGTTCGTAAACCCCAAACGATTCCGAATTGAAGTGAACGCGGTGCGCATCCCAAGTGGACTGATTAGCGTCGGACACCTTATCCTTTCACTTTATACACCGTAATCCGAAAAAGAGAGTTCAAGAATGGATTCATTGAAATTTCACCTGGATTTTCAGCACGCCTCTGAGTTCGATAATTTGTACTGTGGTAAAATGGTGGTGATGAACATGGGAAATATTTCTGGGAACCTTTCTTACGATCTTCATATACGCAAGTTTTGAGAAATGACTCTGTGTGATTTATTGAGATTCAATTATACTGTGGTTATTGATCTTGTGCATCTGTTACTTTACTGCTATTATTATTGTGTTAACGAATTCTCTTGAACCATGTCCGTAAGTGAAGAGTTTCTACCTTGTTAACCGTAAAGCATTCGCTGAAAAATACGGAATTTTTTACTAGTTCATTTTATTTCAATAGTGAATAGTATTTATTTTTCTTCTCTAGGAACAGTAAGTACCGTTAAAATTCTGAACTACATAGACACCTACCAGTGTAACAATGGTTCAACATTATTTTTAACGTGAATTTTGCATTTTCCGTTTCTGCCCGATTTACCGAGTTAGAAGACATTTCCAGTATAACCAATGGATTTTGTTGTATTAATATGATTGATAATATGATTTTGATATTTGTTGATAATTAATAAACAAATACAAACTTCTTTCCTATTTTCATATTTATCATGATCGAAGGCAAGCAATGTTTGCTACAGAGTTGGATCAATTCATGATTACCACTGGTGGGTTATTCATTAAGAATGCAGCGACTCTTTTTAAACTCCATTTTAAAGGCATCATCCCGCGAATCTGAGGTGGTGCGGGTTTCAGGTGGAGAGTTCCTATACGGGTTCATAGATGTCCGTCTATTTCTTCCTAATTGCCCTAAAAAGCGGCCGGACGATACAGCTTGGAGCGATACGGCGCGCTGCTTTCAGCAACGAGTTCGATTGGAGCGCTCCAGCCTTGTGCATGCGCCGCATCCTCCGTACCGTTTTTTTTTACGGCAATTAGGAAGAAACGAACGGAGTCACCCCCTCTCTATAATCTACTATCCCGCATAAGAATATTCCATCTGAAATCCGTACCACCTCAGATTCGTGGGGTAATGCTTTTAAAGGTGTTTCGCTTGTTGTTGGTTTCGATCTCATTCACATTAAACTGTTTTCAGGAAAGGAAAGGAGGGAAACTCTTCTGGTCTTTCGTATGAGGACCGCTCATATTTCCTACTCCGTTCGTATTTATCTAGTGATTCCTTACTCCGATCATCAAGATGTTCGGCCTATTTCAAATTGAAGCAATTCAGTTCCTCCTCTTTGCATTTGTAAACTCATCAATGTTCAGCTAGTGTATTTATTGTGTACGCAGTCCAACCATGCCTATCTTAACGTTCTCTCTTTTCTCTCTTCAGTTGAGATGCTCAGGGAGATTTTGCTGCTGATGAAAACGTTCAGCGAATCATATAAGAAATAAGACGTTCCTGCGTGGCAACTAAGCCGTCTCAGCCAACGTCAACATAAACCACGCTCCTCAATAATCTCCTGAACATCTCAATATCAGTTCTGTATTTAGCAATTGGCTCTAACCTCACTCTTATAGCTCGTTGCACCAATTTTTTCGTTGATTAGGTACCGATTTCTTTTCATCAACAACCGCAACATAAATAACTGACATCTCCTAGAGTGTTTTTCCATGCAGTATTCTGGCATTTCTGTATGTCTTCTTTATCCTTACATCTGCAAATGATGCCGACTGAAACCTCACCACAGTATCTACGCCACAATCGAGTTAAAGGCATCACCCCACGAATCTGAGGTGATGCAGATTTCAGGTGGAGCATTCGTATCGGGATGGGAGACTATGGAGAGGGGGTGATTTCGTCCATTTCTTCCTAATTGCCGTAAAAAACTGCCTGGAAGATGCGGCGCTGCGCAAGGCTGGGGCGCTGCAGTCGAACTCCCTGTAGAAAATAGTGCGCCAGTACGCCTGAAGCCGTATCGTCCGGACCGTTTTTTTACGGCAATTAGGACGAAATGGACGAAATCACCCCCCTCTCCATAGTCTCCCATCCCGTATACGAATACTCCACCTGAAATCCGTACCACCTCAGATTCGTGGAGTGATGCCTTCAAGTAAAAAAGAAAAATAAATGTTTTTAATCGCGTGCAAAGAAAAGAATAGCAATTTTTTGGGGGTGAAGGTTTGGGTTCGGAAAGAGAAAGCCATGTGCTTTTCTTTATTGTAAGGACGACCCGCTGGTAGCTTTAGGGGTACCCATAGACCGAGTTTCTTCTTCTTGCCAAATTGCAAAGCGACACCAGAATTGCGGTCCATTACGACAACGCAAAAAACTCGTCGGGCTTTTTCCGCTTTGTTTCTTGTACTTTTTCATTATTCTCCTTTTATAATAGTGCATTAGCAGAACTGTGTAATCTTAGTAGAGTCTATTTTCTTTAAATTCATCGTTTGTTTCGCTTTTAGAGCCTCTCCAACACCTCAGTTTGTAGCAATCTCTTTGCCATGTCTTTTTTAATAGATATGTAATTGTTTGTAATTGTGTATTATTAGCTTTTTTTGTAGTCGGAATCATACCAAAATGTGTTGCGAATAACTATACAACATTACTCAAAACAAAGAAAAAACAAGGACAAAAATTAATTCCCTGCGATCTAAGATCGAAGACAAGACAAACCATTAAACTGAACTGAAAGCGAAAAACCATTCAAAAAAGCAAAAATGTAGTCGGTGGAGTTAAGGGAGAGGGACTCAACCGCGCTCTTATTTCTGGATGCTCTGCCTTCTTTTTTCTCTAGGTACCTTTAGCTTGGGTGTCAAAGATCCTGTGTGAGCACGCGCAATAGTGGAAAGTGGATCGGCGGAACTCAAACGTAGTTATTCACTCTCTGCTGGTGTCATTTGGATCCGCCAAAATAACGTTCTGAAGCTTGTTGATGTTTACCTCCAGTGCCTGACCTCACCTCTAAGAATCATCCAGCGAATGCAGGCCATCTTTCAATTCGACAAACCACATCGTATACGTTTTGCAAGAGACGTTAAGCTCGCAATTTATTTGGATTGGATTGGCTTTAGCATGAGTTGCATTCAAACCAGAATTGTAGTAAGGGAGGAGAATGCGACGAATATGGGTCTGATCAGAGCGATACTTGTGTGCTCTACTAGCAAGTAAGCATCAAACTGATTCATGGCGGTAAATGTTGGTGGCAATACAGAAAGTGCCTTCCTACAAGCACAAATCGTACATATCCCATAGGCGGAAAATATGGAACCGTCAAAAAGACTCATGAAAGCACTCATAATCAATTAGTTATAAGCGAAAAGAGATAATAGAGTTAGTACAGTCTTTCTTCGGCTTCCATGGTCCCATTAGCATTCAGGCGGTAGACATAGCGCGGTGTGACGAACAGCATTCAACGTCTTTTTCAGAAGTGTTGACTCCGAAACGGTAACGCAACTTGAAAAACGGAAAGTTTGTGCTCCTAAACCTCGCTTTTGGCTTGAGCAGGACGATTGCTGCTTTCAAGAAAAAAAAAATAATGAGTAACGCTGCATCAATCTGGACCTCTAGACAATCTTAGTCTTTTGCGAGAAGCATATTGTGGTCTCTTGCACATTTCTCTGTAAACCGATTTTTCTCCCTGGGACCAACAGAAATACATAGGTCTGCATAAGCAAGATGTGAACATCGTAAGAACGTAAGAGAGTTGTCCAGCAGCAGATACTGACTCAGGTGGGGTTTAAGTTCACAGAAAACACCACCTTCTGCACCAAAATGGTCGCTACATATCTTATAACATTTCTTAAACCTAGATGTTATAAAATCCTCTCCTTAAATTACGATGTCACGCTCCGATAGCTCAGCTCGGATTTCCTTCTCACAACTTTTTGTTCTCTTTCATCGTTTGTGTTGCTGTGATGGTTTTCGTCTTTTTTATTTTAATTATGAATAATAATTCATAATTCAATGTTATACTTACGTCACTTCTTACAGTGCAATCGGTGTTCTTTTGATCTTTTCAATTTCGAATTGTACACAAAATGAGAGATGATCTGCCATTGGTTAATGGATCAAGGTGTCACATCTGTGGTACAACAGGTGCTCATATTCATTACGGGGCTATGGCATGTGGGTGAGTTTTCCTTCAAAAGCCATAGAAATTGGCTTCCGATCCTTAAACTTCGTTTTCACATTTGAGTAGGTTCTTTTAACTCGGTTGCCTTGGAGTTTCATGTGAATAGTAGTCCGAGAGAAAGAGAAATTTACCAGTCAATCTTGTGAATTCAGAAGTTGCAAGGTCTTCTTCTTTCGCGCTGTTCAAAGGTCAACACGCTTCAAATGCGGGAATAACGCCAATTGTATAGTAACTAAAGGTGAGACCACTACTCGCTATATAAATCTGAACTATTCATTGCTTGAGTAGACACCAGGAAGTCCTGCAGAGCTTGTCGATTCACAAAGTGCTTGGAAGCTAACATGACGGAACGAGGTTGGCACTGCTTCTCACAGGGAAGGACATACTTTAATTAATTTGTTTTGCAGATGTTGGACGATTCAGAAAAAACTCAACCGTCTTAGATTGCAGTTCTCTAATGACATCGCAGCCGTCGAAATATCGCCTGGTAAAGGAAATTTAAGGACAGCATACCACAAATCTGGGGTGTTACTGATTTCAGGTGGAGTATCCGTATACGGGGTCGTAGATTATGGAGACCGGGGTGGTTCAGCTTATCTTCCCCTTTAATCACTGCAAGCAGCCGGCCCCTGAATGCTGTTTTGTACGATGCCTTCTACTGCAGCGCCCCACCCTTGCACGCGTAGCGTGCCTTACTGCCTATCGGGGCAGTCCGAATTGGATTTTCAACGAATCGCAGGGCGGAGGTGGCGCAAGGGGAGGAGCGTTGCAATAGATGGCGCCGTACAAAACAGCATTCGGGAGGCGGCTGTTTGCAGTGATGCAGGGAGAAATGAGCGGAACTACCTACGCCTCCATAATCTACGACCCCGTATACGGACGCCCCACCTGAAATCCGCACCACCTCAGATTCGTGCTATGCTGCCTTTAAGGGATATCAGCAGATTGTGTTTTGTAGCTTATCAAGACATGACTTTTGTGAAAAACCTGGAAAAACAAAATCATTACGTATCCTCGTGAGTCTTTTCTCGCTCATTCCCACAGAAGAGGTTGCTAAAGTATTCTAATCAGTTCTCTGCAGTAGTTCTGGATGCTGCTCCTTGCAGTGCCAGCACGAAATCACGAGCGCAACCTACGAACAGACCTGAAGATATTTTTCAGTGCTACGAGGACGAAATCGTCAACAGGGCAGAATAGGTTTACAACCTGGTTTTAACGAAGATCCCTTGTTACATTTCAATTTATGAATGTGCCAACTACACATACACACAAATATTTTAGAAGAAGGATTATTTTAAAACATCATGAGGTGCTGCTTCGCTGGATGGCCTCCTAAAAGTGCCTAGAAGATCCAAAGCAAAGTGGAAATGGAAATGCCGTGCCGGAAAAATAAGGATTTTACTGATTACCTTTCTGCAGATGATGAGCTGAAATCGAACTAGCCTCTAGAATAAACGTTAGTGTCACCCTTATCGTCATGAGTAATCATTGCTCAAAGACAACAACGATTTTCTCGAATATCGCTGCATGTAAGAAAAAGTTCTAGATGTATTTCTATGAACGTTATGACTGCATGAACTCAAATATCACTGCATAGCATGCTGTAGTTATGTGACAAGTATCAACACTCTGAACAAAAACTGTGAATAGAATACCAAGAAAAAAGCAGCTTCCTTGTGGGTCCGAAAGAGAAAATTAAGACTTCATTGACACATTTGCCATGTAATGTAATTTTAGAATGAGTTACCAGAGATGAATTCAACAAGCATCGGAATAAAATTTGTTGAAAATCTGAAGAGCATAAGGAAAGCAGTGGATTATGCGAAAACGCTCGTACATATTGAAAGGTCAGCTGTTTTTTGTTGCACTAAAATTATGACCAGCAGTAAATCCTGCCACGGGAGTTCAACTGGCCGAATGAATAGTTACGACCTCGACTAAAATTGATTTGTGTCGAATGTAGTCCAAACAGTGAAGAATGGTAAGCCGGCTGCGTAGTCGAGGGTGTAGCAAGAGGGTTAGCGGGAATCAATCGAGCAAGTCAGCCCGATTAGCGCGAAGTGGTGTATAGCCGGGTCAAAACGACATGAATCACGAGTGCATTTGCGTACGCGCTCAAAACGGCGCGGTGGAGGTAGCAGTTGGGACCGAGGTGGGACCGTCGCAAACTGCTGGTATGGGTGGTGCCAGCAAGGGTTTCACCACGCTCCTAGCCGCTACGGTGCACCGAAGCGCCTCGAGAGAAGCTGCGTACGCAATTGCGTAAGTGCGTCATGTCGTTTTGACTCTACTATAGTTTTGGGCTGTGTTCACTTACTCGTTTTAGGGATAACAGTAAATGGAGTCGTGCATACTGTGCTTTTCACAAGGCACGACGAGCTCATCGGGAATAGTTTTCTGCTCTTTTTTACTAGTTTCATATCATTTTTGCCATTTCTCCGTCCTACTCTTTTGTACTGTCTTTTTTTTATATAATTGAGTCTATGTTTTGTGATGTTTCTCCATCATGGTGTTTGCACACTATCCTTCTTCTTCTTTTTTTTATGCCATAAAGTTTGTAGTTTGTTAGAACATCTTTTTTTGTTTTTTTTTTAAAGGTAAAGTTTGGAAGAGGTGGGGGGAGGGGAACTCAACCTCGCTCTTATTTCTGGAAGAGAATAATCGAAGTAATCGGCACCCTAAAACCTAAGCATTAATCTTAGAGGGTCTATGACCTGTAAACTGAAACTACTAAGGGAAAAAGGAAGGTAGAGCCTCCAGGAATAAGAGTGCAGTTGAGTGCCTTCCCTTAACTCCATCGCCTACATTTTCCCTTTTCTGAATTGTTTTCCGCCATTTCTTTCAGTTCAGTTCTATGGTTTGCTTTGTTTTTCGATCTTAGTTCGCAGGGAAATTTGTCCCCTTTTTTTGGCTACTAGTGTATAGCTATCCACGACAGATGCGACTACAACAGAGGCTAATCATGTACAGTTAGAAACAGTTACATAAAGTCATAATAATGTTACTAGCTTGTCAATCTACTCAAGATGCACCAACGCGTTTTACTGCAGTTTGTAATCGCTGAGGTTTTGGAACGGTGTTGGCCTATACAATGATTTGCGGGGGTCAGCCGATGATCAAGTCAGTGTTTTTATCCTCCCAGACAAGGCTGGTACTAATTTATCGACCCAGAGGGATGAAACGCTTAGTTTGCAATAGGGCAGTTTGGAACAATCGACAGTGTGGCCACAAATGACCTCTAACCGACTGCGCCATATCCGCCTCCAAACAGCTACATGCATTAAAAAGAAACGAGACGGAGATTGAATGGGTACAAAATAAGAGAGTTCTGAGAGCAAAACAAACGATAGAGTTTAAGAAAAGGACTTTATCAAGATGTCATATTTTTGCTAATGCTTTATTATGCGAGAGAAGTAGTGAGAAAGAACGAGACTCGGCTAATGGCTCGCTATTTTGCTGTCGCTTTAAAAGTAACTACTTTTGCCTCTTCACACTGCATAGTTAGCTAATACAGATATTGATTGATATTGATATTATGACATTCATACTTTTTTCTTTCTTCTGCTGCTTTCAAAATCAAAAACAGCAACTGTTGCGCAGAATCAACATGGTTAAAGGCGTGAACCCATAAATCTGAGGTGGTACGGATTTCAAGTGGAATATTCGTATACGGAACAGTAGATTATGGAGAGGAGTGTGGTTCCGTCCATTTATTGCCAATTGCCGCAAAAAAAAGGCCCAGAAAATGCGGCGTGCAGAAGGCTGGCGCGCTCTAATCGAATTCGTCGCGGAAAGCAGCGTGCCGGAACGCTCGAAGCCGTATCTTCCAGGCCGTTTTCTACGGCAATTAGGAAGAAATGAACGGAATCACCCGTCTCTCAATAATCTACGATCCCGTATACAGATACTCCACCGAAAATCCGTATCACTCCAGATTGGTAGGGTGATGCCTTTAAGTATTTGGTTGCCATTACATGTTCCCGTACCTCCAACGCGCAAACAGCTGACAGGAGCGATTACTGCAGAAATATGCTTCAGATGTAGATATCTGTAGACGATGAAAGCTGCATGATACGACTATTCGATGGTGCTCATTAAGAGGACTGTTTTATCTTCAGGATCTGCGACAGTACTGAAGAACCACTGGTGTCATTTTCGTACTCATTGGACACTTCGCTAGCGGATGTTCTCGAAAAACCTCATCTATGCTGCCACAGAACTCCTGTATGCACTACGTCTACGTCCCTCCATCTATTTACATAATTAGAACTTGTTGAAGATTGGTTGGAGCCAAAGTGGACTGGCCAAAGGGGACAACATATTGGAAGTCCTGAAAGAGTCATACTGTCGCAGTATCACCCATTTTGCAGATTTCGCTGCAAGCTGCCCAGAACTCCAAATGTTAGAAGCGAAAGACAGGGTAAAGGTTATAAGACTGACTATGGGAGAAATGAAAGTAACTTCAATAATGATTGAGAAATGCAGGATTTTACAGCTTGCAATGTGTAGTGCTAACTACTGCGGAGTAACTTTATTTCTAATGGTATACAACACTTACCTCAAGGGCTGCACTGGACTGCTATTCCCACATGGATTTACTTACAAATCTTCAGAAAAACAGCACCATGAGTATGTTTACTGCAGCTGTGTTTCTCAGCAAAAGTGGGTTCGATCCCATCATCTTAATAGGTTTGATGGATTCCTGCAAGAACTTGTCGACTATCTTCACCGAAACGTTGTCACCGTCTTTCGTGAAGAAAAAGTCACCATAGAGGAATATTCCCTACTCAAAACACTTGTGCTTTTTGCAGGAAGTGAGTCATAGAATATGTTACGATATTCAAAAGAAGAAATATCTTACTTCCATGAGGACAGCTACTTTCAGCTATCTCTCTTACGGACGAAGGTTTTGACATTGTATCAGGTGCACGACGGAAGTATGGAGCCCTGCTGGCTGAGTACATAGTGACCAGCCGGACAGACTTAAGTCCTGCTGATCAGATGGAGCGACTTCTTCGGCTTTGTAGTGTCGTGCCTCATATGATGGTTTGTTTTACTTAAGTACTTTTCTGATGACCTAGATAAATAGTCGGTGCAAGCAGAGTGTGTTGTCCTTTGATATTTTAGCATGCTTCCGAACGCGACAATTCATATTGTGCTAGGATGGTCCTCATGAATATTGGAAATTTGACAGGGCCATTATCATATGACCTTCACATCCGTAAGTTTTGACATAGTCTGTGAGAATTGATACTAAAAACACTGTTCATGTATTTTCTCACATTCGGAACTGTACCAAAGATATCACGTAGCGTATGTGCGTCGCTCGTTTGGTTGATACAGGTTCAAGGATCGTTTGGAAATTTTGGAACGAATTACTCTTCCTCTAACTCAGTGCCCCTTTTTTGTGTTAATTTTATATCTATTCTGAAAGCTTCTTGTTTGTCCTGTTATGTAGTTTCATTGTTCATCAGCGCTAATTTGACCATTTATTTGTGAAACTTTCTCATTATAAATATTACTTACCTTTTTATCTCAAACACTTCACATAGAATGGGTTGAGAAACCTAGTAATTTAGTTGGAAAGAAAGCACTCATTCTTTTCACCACCTGCGAGGCGATCGATCTGTAGGGACTCAAAGCGGGATCACTTGTCTGTAAAATAGAACTTAAAGACGTCTGATGATTGCTCTACGGCCGCGTCCAGGTATCGTCGATAGTTCACTTGTAGTGGCATTGGGTTTGTCTCTGAGACGCAAAGCTTCATCGTTCCAGTCAGTCGGGCGACCAGAGCGAGGTCGATCTTCAATTAAATATCTCCTGACTCGAAGCGTTGGAACAAACGGGCGACAGTCTAACTAGATACTATATCTTCCTAGAGCGCACCACAAATATGAACGATGGCGTCGCATGCGTTGTGGCCTTGCGGGAATTCGTAGTACACGATTGTTTGAATTTGACTTTGGCTTAGTGATGTCATGGTTGAACACCAGAACTTTCATTGGAGCGATAGTGAATGCGCAGAAGCAATTGACTTAACATGCAAATGATCATAACTTCTTCTTCCTATGAAAGAAATTCACTCCATACAAAAAACCGCATTGCCCGTAAGCAGACAGACTGGTGTTCTCCGGAAAAAGTGATGCTAGATCCTTTTTAAAGGCAGCACAGCACGAATCTGAGGTGGTGCGAATTCCAGGTGGAGTATCCATATACGGGGTCGTAGATTATGGAGACGGGGGTAGTTCCGCTCATTTCTCCCTGCACCACTGTAAACAGCCACCTTCAGAATGTTGCTTTTACGACGCCATCTATTGTAACGGTCCGCCCCTTGCGCCGCCTCCGCCTTGCGATTCGTCGAAAATCAATTCAGACCGCCCACCGCCCCGATAGGCAGTAAGGGACGCTACGCGTGCAAGGGTGGCGCGCTGCAATAGAAGGCATCGTACAAAACAGCATTCAGGGGTCAGCTGCTTGCAGTGATTAAGAGGAAGGTGAGCGAAACCACCTCACTTGTGGATACTCCACCTGAAATCCGTATCACTCCAGATTTGTGGTATGCTGCCTTTAATCTTATAGTGCGCTCAATATCGCTAGGAACACAGCCGGCAACGGCTGTGGGCCAATTGTTCTCCTTGAGACGTATCACCTCTCCAGCTCACCCTATACAACTTTCCTTGGCAAATGCAGTCGGTGTCTAATCGCCGTTCGCTGGGTTATGGCAGAAATTCCAATACCCTCTTCCATTTGTGTTGAAGGCATCACCCCACGAATCTGAGGCGGTACGGATTTCAGGTGGAGTATTCGTACACGGGGTCGTAGATTATGGAGAGGATGATTATTCCGTCCATTTCTTTCTAATTGCCGTAAAAAACGGCCCGGAAGATGCGGCTTCGAGCATTCCGGGGCGCTATTTTCTACAACGAGTTCGATTGGAGAGCCCCAGTCTTGTGCACGCGCTGCATCTTCCGGACCGTTTTTTTTTTACAGCAACTAGGAAGAAATGGACGGAATCACCCCTCTCACCATAATCTGCTATCCCGTATAAGAATACTCCACTTGAAATCCATACCACCTTAGATTCGTCGGGTGATGCCTTTAAGTCTGATGTAAACTATGGATATAGTATACTGTGTTCAAAACGTGCACATTTCATTTTTCTGCCTTAAAACATATACGTCCATAATAGACAAAAATGCTTTGTGAAACAAGGGTCAGCAGTGGTGCTAATACCTAAGAAAGGGACACAATACAAGGACCACATTCAGATAGAAGTACCGACCGTTGATGGCTGTAAACCATATATTATTATAATCAAGACTTTGACCCCTTAAAATTCAGTGTAGGGACATAACAGACAGCATGGTTAACTCTAATAATATCCTAAACAGCGGTATACATAACCATCCTGAGCAGACACATTCAATTCTTGAAGCTGACAATGCAAAACGCCAATAAGTCCACAATTAATTTGTCACAATCGACCTTCAGTAGCTAAGTCTAGGCCTAAGCCCAACCCTTAGGACTGGGAAAAAATCCATGTCTCTGTTATGAAAGTCTACTGAATTTGAATATGTAGATTATGAGTATGGACGTTATCATTCACGATTCTTCCAAATTACTCTGAAAAACGTCGTTGGGAACCGCCTTGGGAATTGAATTTTCCTACGAGGCACTTAGGTACATCACATCTGGGAGGGCAAGCATACGCGCTGCACCTGGCAGCGAATGAGTAACCAGAGGGCTGCTAACGCTGTCCATCCCGCTCTTCCTTATCTGTTGGTGGAGAGATCCAAACATTGTCAATTTGGGGACATGTGGCTTCAAATATGGCTCCTCTTCTTTGGTATTACGTGGAAGAATTCCCATGAATGACGGTATTTCCAAGGCTGCGCTCAGTCCTCCCCTTTATTATTGCATAAACGCAACGTAAACGAAAGAGGTAAATAGAATTCATCAAATATGAACGCCATGCTGTCTACGCTTACTGCGCGGACATAATATTTCAACTGAAGCGATTCATGTGGACAAATACACATATAGTCGGGTCAATACGACATGAAGCACGGACATTTGCGCAAGCGGCTGCGCTCGAAAGCGGAGCGATGGAGCGTAGCGGTTGGGATCTCGTTAGGACCCTCACTGCCGCCATTCACCTCTGCAGTTCGCCATGGTCCCACCTCGATTCCAACCGCTGTCTCGACCGCACCGCTTCCGAACGCGGTCACTTACGGTAACGGTTCGTGCTTCATGTTGTTTTGACCCAACTATATGACACACTCACTGGCTCAACTATTCCTAATGAATATTATACGTTATCATATAGCATGGGAAAGAACCTTTCCACATAAACAGTAGTAGTGAAAAAGAGTTTACGAAGTTTTATTTCGTCAATCTTATCGGTGCAGAGAGTTGTTTTGTCGCATGAAGTAGTCCGTCCTGTGAACTTAATCGGCCCTCTTCATGGATTTGTAGAGGTTTTCTTTGTATTTTTCGTCACTCTTGCAAGCTGCGCCACTTACAGAACCCTTGACTGGGAGCGACCAATACTGGGGATTTCTGCGGACGCTCCCTGCAAGCAAATCTCGAAGTCGCAAAGAAATAAGTTGTTGCGTTTATTTTGTGTGCGACAACAGATTGAGACTGGTTAACGATCTCAGACTTAGCTCAACGCGACAAGATGTGCAAATGCTCCTGCTATTTTTTCACATGGGAAGTGCAGGCACTAGCTGTTTCATTTTCTTTCGGCACATCGCGTGGAGCGGGAACCATGAAGATGCCTCTGCTATTCCCAATCATGTCGAGAATGTGTCCATGCATTCTATTTGGTAAAACAGAACAAGTCGATGGCGTTTCATAACTTTTCATTATCCTCAATCCTCAAAAATTGCAACCTTGAATGATGGGGAGAAAGTTGTGACAAGTATTTGTAACATCCTGAAGCAAAATTATGTTTTGAGCTCTACTATTCAGTGTCAAAAGAAAAAAGAAATTGTCCTGTCGAATACAGGCTGAGGACATGTTTTCAATTCATATGTACATATAAGCGCTGACACACTTCTAAATCCCCACAGGTCAGAGGAGAAAATCGCCCTGGTAGCATTAGCACTGCTTCTAGCTAAAGCATGTAGAGTTTGAAGTTAAACCCACTAAAACCCCAAGACCTGAGTTTGGGTTACGGTCCCACTCGCTGTTCCGGAACCATCCCAAGGACAATTTATGGACGGCTGTTTGATATTGTGTCCGTAATTCCACCAACTATTTGATCCGGTGCAGAGGAAAATTCTCGGTCTCGTATCTTACTATTATATTGCATATTTTCTTTTAACGTGTTGAATAGAAGCCTCAGTGGAGGTCCTCTTTTATTCCATCTCTAATCCCACAAAGACCTCTATTTTTTTGACGAGAACCAGTTTAAAGGTGAGCTGAATTGTAAGTTATGACTGTTGTGTCCCGGCTGTATTTTCTTCTCATCACATTGTTGTATACAACAAAAACTACCTATTGAGGTATGGGCGATCTTAAGGAACCATGTTCTGCATCGCTTCGAAGTCCTTGCGATAATTTGGATGGTGAAGGTCCTTTTCGTCGTTTTGCTCTACTTCTATCTTTACCACCTCGTACCAAGGTTCGTTCACCTGCTTGACGTCAAAAAACTTTTTATCTCATGACTTCTCCTGCTAGAACTCTGGTTTCGAAATGACTTTGCCACTTTTTTGAGGTAAATTTTGCAACTGCATTTGGTTTTGCTGTTGAAAGATGCATTTCATGGGACTTTTAGGTGTTTTTTTTTTACAAACTACTATTCTCATTTACAGAATCAATTCATGAATGCAAAGGTAGCTGAGTCTATCCTGAGCAAAATACCTGATGGTCTCCTAGAGGAGTTGTTGGCTACTGATGATGAACACTTGGTTAGGTCTGTTCTCTTCTTTCTTTTATATTTGGATAGTTTTCTATAAGAATCAGTACTGTTCCAGCTTTCAAGATCTCGCCGTTGATGTTCTCGAGACTTTACTTCCTTATTGTCATGGTTCCACTCTTCGCAATCTTTCTCACCTCATTCCACACCTCGTCCATAGGTTGGAATTGACGAAAGACAACATGAATGCTTTAAGTAGTATCTCCAAATGTATCATCACCTTGTGTTTTGTGAGTGTTACTTGTGTTTACGAAATTTTAACTTTAAATGACGTGAAGAACTACATTTAGGAGATTGGTTCTGGTAATACAGAGTTCGTGCATGACACAGCTGATATTTTGACTTCTTTTTGTGTTGGAAACCCCAAAGATTTCCCCTTTACTCCCATATTGGAGCGATTGGTCGACTGTATGCTTACTCTGCAACATCACAGCGAGAACTATGGTTTGTTTTTGTTGACGCTTTCTTTGTTATCAAAATACAACAGCTATGGAATTAGATTGTTTAGCAAGTTTTGCCACTGTTGTGTCTCAGATTGGTCTTTGTAAAAGCTAAGCTAGTGTTGGTGTTTTTTTTTTTGGGGGGGAGGGGGCTTAGTAATTCTTAACTTTATGTAACCTGTAACTGTATGTAAGTAACTTTATGTCATGTCATAGATCCTCTATGACTATCCTTAGACTAATGCTTAGGTTCAGCGCCCCGATTGATTCAATAATTTTTACTCGAGAAGTAAGGTGGCCACTGAGTGCCCCTCCCAACTACATTTTACCCGGGAGTATATATTTTTAGGAACTGTATTAAACTCTGTGTATTGATTCTTTCAGAATTAGTTTCTAAAGAACACTGCTGGCCTAAGAACGTGCGTACACTCGTTCACGCCTTTTTGAAGACGAGAACCGAGATGCTAAGTGACGCAATGAGAATAGCAGTATTTAGATTGGCAAAGGAAGTTGTGGAGGTTTATTCTGTCCTTAATACGTTTAATTCCGAAATTTTAAGCGCATTTTTTAGACTTTGGGGACGAACTGGTTTGCTGAGGATGTTGGTCTTCTATTATTACTAGTTCACCTAGTTGTGGTACAAACACGAATGTGCCTTGATGAGCCTACTACGATCAACCCGGAAAGTCTTGCTGTTTGTTTCCATATTCTAGAGGTGATTTTGTCAATTTTATTTCATTTTGAACATTTTTGTCTTCGCTTATTTTCTTCTATTCTTTGTGGACATTGAAGTTATATTTCCCCTTACTGTCGCTTTGAGTTCTCGTTTTCTCGTCAAATAAATCTAAATATGTGCTCATTTAGCATTTACTACAGAAATCTTGAACGACGAGATCATTTCTATGTAAAATTATGGGTGTTGACAGCTGAAGCTGCACTCCTCCTATCCCTTTGTGGCGAGAAATTTTTAGAAACGATTCATAGTGTTTTGTATCACTGATAACTTCACTAACTGATGAAATAGAGCGGACGAGCTTTTATTGGCAAGATTTGGTCATAGCCATTGTATTGAGAATGCATAAGGTTTTTCCTCATTCTTTATGCTAGAAATTGGTGAACATTTTTTTGTCAGATTGGAAGCTTTCTTTTTCATCCTTTTTTTGAATCCTTTCTAAAACATGCGTAACACAGCCATTAGCTCCTTTTTTCTTATGAGGAACGCTCATCTTTCACTGATACTGTTTCTGTTTAGTTCGTCAACACCCTTTAACAAAATTAAGATGTAATTCACAGTAGGCACTAAACGATACAAAGACCCAGTGGGTCCTTAGCGATTTTGATTTCTTGTTTCCCGAAAGAATAATGTGCATCTAGTTTTCTTCAGTATTTCACTTCTTCAGTCTATAGATCGGTATCATTTGGAGCTAGCATACCGCGAATCTGATGTGGTGAGGGAATCCGCGGGAGAAGGTAGAGATGGGGCTGTAAACTGCAGGGTCCGTGATGGTTCTAGTCATCTAATCCTAATCATCGTAAAAAAGGGCGTAGGAACTGTGTTTCTTCCTACGGGATACGTTAGAATGCTCCTCTCTGCATAGGTTACGGTCCACTCAGCGGCCTATTCGTTCATTAGAAACGGCTTCTTCCAAGCTTTTTTTTTAAATAACGATTAGGGGAAGACAAGAGAACCACGCTGAGTTCCGCAGTCTACAGTCTATAGCTTTTCCCGCGGATTTCTTCATTACGTCAGATTCGTGCTATGCTATTAAAAAAAATAAATATCAGAGCAGCTAGAAAATGTTCTCCTGAAATTTTACTTTTAGTCGGCTATACGCTGCGCTGAAGAGTCGTCCTTCGTAGATGATTCCTCAGCTACTCAAATTGCGAAGTCGGTTCGTGAAGCTGCACTGTATTCCATCCAGTACTGGGTCGAAGCAAAGGAACAAAATGAGTGTTTACCGAGTGAGGTGGGATGTTCGTTGTGAAGTATGATACATCCTCTAATCGTTCTACCGAGTTGATATCATATAGTGTTGTATTTTAGGTTGAACTGATGATCTATCGATTTACTTGTTGCTTTTTGGCTATCGGTGGCGCACAGATGCTGCCGGAATCACTGCTGCAGAAGTGTTCCGTCCATATGCTACATGTTTTTGAGCAGTCAATATCTAGTGGAGATTTTACAACAGCTTGTTTACTTCTACCAAATCTTCACGATTTACCGCGACTTGCAGATAATACGATCACATTAATAACCGACTTAGTCCTCTCACAGTACCCGCACCTTCAGTGGAAGCAAACTGTTGATGAAGCAGTTGCTTCCCTCGAGAATTTAAAGTCGAGGGTTGACTTCTACAGCAAAAAGACAGTTAAGGAGGCTTGCTTAAAACTGAAGGCCATACCCGACTGTGAGCTAGGTGAACTGTTGTCGAATCTTTGACGTGTAGTATTTCACTAAACATTCGAAACGTTATCTTGCAAAAATCACCATGACATCAAGACTCATCCACTGGAACCTGAAAGAATTCGCGATGATACTGTGGATTTTATTGTTAGGATGTAGATGCTCGAAGAGTAGGGGAACATTAGTATTCAAATGTACTACTAGTGCTCTTATACTTCTGGAGAAGGTTTTCTGCCAAGGAACAACGAGAAGCAAAACATTGCACAGGAATAGATCACAATTGCTTTTTGACCAGTTGGTGAGCATCTAGAATTTGTTTCCGTAAAATTCTTCATTAGTTTTCAATGATCTCTTCCGTGTTAGCTTATTTGACCTTCCTCACTTGTTTGATGTTATCTGTTTGATGTTTGAGCACTACGTTCTGGACTATTTTTTCAATATACGGGTATTGAAATAGCCGTGAATTAAGGCTGTGAACTAAGGGCTCGGGCATTGGGACGCTGAAACTCTCAGCTTTCTGCAAAATAATATAAAATCACATGTTCATTGACCTCAGCGGTCATCCTTGTTATTCTTTTATTGTTATGTGTGTTTTGTTTTGTTGTTGATTTTGTCTATAAATAAATTTCTGAAGGTTTTCTTTGAAAGGAATTTTACTGCGTTATCTTTCAGCTAATATATCGCTGAGATTTTCTTTTTTCTTTTTTACTGTCGCTTGTGAGGTATGTTTCGGTAGTAGGTCTTTCGTTGCCCGTTCTACCTAGTTTGTGAGTGCACTTCTATCGTGAAAAACATCTGACTTTTTCTGTCAAACGTTTGAATGTTTGCAGCGGCTTGTTCTTTGTTTTAACACTGATAATTGTCTGCGATGATGATCAGGAACAGTTATGGGTGGGTCAAAACGAATGAAGCATGATGCGTTTGCAAAGTGGTTGTGCTCGAAGCGGAGCGATGAAGATAGCGGTTGCAATCGAAGTAGGACCATCACGAACCGCGGCGATGAATGGTGCTAGCAAGCCTGTCCCCTTGATCCTAACCGCTAAGTTCCCTCTCACCTCTTCGAGTGCAACCGCTTACGCAGTTCCATCGAGCTTCATGTCGTTTTTACTCTACTATGCTATCCCGTCTTAATAACCGCTTTGTTGTATATTTTGTCATCTGTAGTTGTGCTTCTGATTGTGATGAGGTTCTACGTATTTTACACTTACGCAATTGTAGGAATTTGTTTTTTGCTTCGTTTATGGCTTTTCTTACTTTTGAATTTTAAGCAACGGACTTCGAAATTTTCTTTTGAGTTGAATAAGTAGATAGCAAGCTGAAGGTATGTGTATTTGTAGACTTTTTCACTTTTTTTTGCTCTTTAAATAACTCCCTCGTTTCCTTCTTCTACCAGATCAACTCTTCTAAATCTAATTCATTCTGATTTCAGTGATGTAAAAAGTTCTGTGGTTCGTGTTCTTTCAGTTCGTTTTTAGCTTCAATCCATTTGGATTCATCCAAACTAAACTATACTTTTTCTATGTATTATATATAATATATAACACATAAAACAGACATATTTCTGTGGGACTTATCGTTAGATTAATTGCCCACTACAAACTGCTAAATCTGAAGTTACATCCAAGCTGTTCGTGTGCAAATCCATCTGACATGTTTTCGTACATCAGCAAAAGTATTAATACCATCTGAAATGCGTCCCCTTTATTCAAGCACAGACGATCGTCACTCTTAATATAGAGTGAAAGGACGAAGTGTTTGGCGTTGATCAATCTCATAGGTGCTGATGGTCCTGTTGCACTTCTTTCTTTAACTAAATCCTTATGCGTTTTGAATCTAGAATTTGTGAAGGTTGTGGACAACAGCAGATAGCTGGAAATAAAGCGCTGCAAGTGTTAAAACAACTGCAGAATACGCATTTTCATTCATCGTTCTTTCGCGGAGAACAGTGGTGGTACCAACGAACTGCGTCACACGGTTAAAAGTATAAAAGGAAGAAAAGGGAAAGCGCAGCTCCACATCGGTCATTTTGTTGTTGCAGAGCGTTTACTAAAATTACAGTACCTTGATTTCTCCAAGAACAGTAGTAGCATTCTTACTTAATTTGCTCTCTCTGCTATGCATACACTTAGAATTTGCACCTGAATTTCTTGAATCTGTTAAAGTGATCGCTAGAAAATGCAGTATATGTTTCGATGTTTTTGGGACTCTTAGTTTGGGTTTAGAAAGTTCTTTTGAATTCTAGATAGCGGCGTAGGTAACTATTTGACTCGATTACATCATTTTATTGTTACCCTTTCGTCACCTCAGCTACCTTATACATTGTTGTGTCCATATATGGACTAGTTGGTGCCGGTGCTCCAACCCCATTCATTTTTGGGCGGTTGCATAGGGATTCTCATCACTTAGGCTTCATCTCATGGGCCAGACCACCATCACCTGAATGGGGTCCGGGTTTTCCTTATCGCACTTATGTACTGTGCTGTGAACCTCTTATTTTTCCATAACTTTTTTTTTTGTCCACTTTCGTGTATGCTCCATGAAATGTAGTGTTTTATGAATTTGCGCGTGACTCTAAATGTTTCATGATTTCAGGGTAGTCAAAAATGATTATACTCTCTGAGGTAAGTCAGCCATCTGTTGGAGTTCGACTTTCGCAACCTCAGGTAGTTGCCTATATGGATGGTCATTGTGCTGGTGAGGGCACATTGTGCGTTAGCGAAAGGTTCGTACAGTTTTTTTTTTCATCAAATATTTTATTCTCACCGTCTTTTTATGCAGCTCACGTTCTTTTAGTTCTTTGCTTTGGCGTTCAGGTTTTCTTTTTTTTTGTAATAAGTTGAAGTGAAAATTTTTATTGGACCAAACAGACTTTCCTTTACCTTAGTGTTAACTGGTTGTTTGATAAAAGGAATTGGTATCAAAATTTCCTTCATGGTTTTGCTGTTCAGAGGTAAACTATTATTTTACTCAGTATGAGCTCTGCGGGGTCCTTCAAAAAGATTGCTCTATTTCTACCACCTTTTTTTTACTCGTTCATCAGCATTTTCTTCAGTTTTTTTCAAGACCATCGAAATGTATTGAGTACATGAAGCTCAAGTAACTTCACAGCCTCATTCTTGTTGACAACGTACTCTTGTTGACAACATATTTGCTTTTTTACATCTGAGATATTAGTTCTTTTTTTGTACAAACCGTGCCATCGAAACAGAAACTGAGAAATATTTTGTTTGTGGATTCTAGTTATTGCCTTTATTACGAAAAGCCTAGGTACGGTATCACGATTTTTGGGAGGTTTTCAACAGCGCATTTCAGCTGCCTTTTACATGCTGGCATTGCATTTGTATTCGTAAATAAAAGGGATACTCGGCATTTTGCGAGCAACAGAAAAACACGCAAAGGAAGCAAATGATCTATGGTCCCTTTGATGGCCTGTAAACTGTATAAACAATTTTTTTCAATTTCCATTACCGTTTGCACATTTTAATGCTATTGCTGCTTGTAAATGAGTTCACTTTAATTGTTGTCATATCAGGTAATCGGTTGTTTAGAAAGTTTCGTCGCTTCGTTGGACTTAGCTATTTACTTTTGCCAGTAATGAACGTTTATTTACGTGAAATTAAGCCGAGCATATGGTCTCACATTCTTTCTTCTAGTTTTCATTTGATGATTTCTAAAATAATTCATTTCACGCTTCATGTCAATGATAGGTGGTGTGTCGTTTTTAATGAACATTCCACTCAGTTTATAAGTATCTACATTATGACTTTAGTTTTTTTTTCTTAAAGCTTGATCTTTGTGATGCATTAAATAAACGTCCAATCTGAGATAAGTTTTTCAGCCAGGTAACATGGATTTGTCGCTCCTCTGGACTAGGTTTTTCATTGACATACCCTTCTATTATTCTCCATGCGATCTCTACCGATCTCAGCACTTTTCCTCATGAATGCATATATGTCCTAGTGGATGCCTCCAAAAGTGGTACTACTTTTTTTTGTTTTTTTCTCATATGTTTTTTTTTTCGAATTATCTTTTGTATTCGTTTTCTGCGTCGCTCTGAAAGGATTCAGGCTTTGTTCATTTCAGAGCGACGTAGAAGACGAACAATCCCACTTTATACTGCAACGGAAACGCGAAATGTGCAAGGTTTAGTAGATTAGTGAAAAGTCTCGTGTGAATTTAGTTATTTTTCGTCTTCTCGTCGTTGCTATTTCTGAACATCAAAAACCCGTTTCAGATCTCCACCTTGCTGAGGAAGAACTCAATCAAAATGGAAACGCATCCGATGAAGATGATGACGAGGAAGGGAAGAATGTAGTTATTAGATTTGTGCCTGCGGACTCCAGTGTCTGTAAGGCTTCTAAAGTTTTCTTTCTTTAACAACTTTCTTACTTGGGTGCTTTTTAATCTCGGTTCGGAGTTAAAGTAAAAGTTCTCGATTTCAAGTGCAAGAAATATACTCTGAGATGTGCGCTTGTCAAGAACTTAATCCTGACGAAGGCGATGATTTCTCAGGTGACTTAGCGTTACACAATTTATGGTTTGTATTTGTTTCTTAGCCCTAGATTGGTGCTAGAATTGAAATATTGAGATAATTGGGAATGTCCCTACCAAATTTTTCTTATAGATGACGAAGGTGACGGTTCTATGGCGATCGATGGTGATGTAGATGCAATGATGAGTGGAGATGGTTGGTACACAGCCGCAAATGTAAGTTTTCGTAAATGCAAATGCCGTTTCAGGAGAGATTAATCACTTCCACTGTTACCGTGAAAAAAGGGGGAAACTCGACAGATTTTCAACTATCAACATATTGTTGTTGAAAATCGTTGAGGTAGAAAGAGGAAAAAGAACCTCAGTTTCTCATCAATAGACAAGTATGATTTTAATCTTGCAAAGGGCTTATAATCGTTTAATGCAAATTCAAAAAAACTGCTTGAAACAATGTTGATGGTTCGTCCGTGGTATTTCTATGGAAAATCTCTTTTTTCCGCGGGCAAAAAAAAAAAAAACCGTTGCAAAGTGCAAAAGGAGAGTCATTCATAGTACAGTGTTGTAAGTGTATGTATAGTTTGAGTCTCCATTGCATCTCTAAATACCATATATACTACGTATACATGGTTTATTTCAGAAATAATCGCGATTTTGTTTGAAAATTTGGCGTAGAAGATCATTAGAGCATTTTTTTTCAGATTGGCGATGGTGAGAATATCGAGTTGAGTGAAGAAGGTAGAGCAAATCTGAGACGTATGCTTAATCAGTCGAACAACGGCCATGGTGACCAAGGTTAATAATGGCGCCTCTTCGCAGTTTCTGCGTACTTCATAGTTTTTTTCTTTTCCAAATTATGCCCTTGAACATGATCTAGGATCTTCTTTCATCTCATTCTATGCCACTACACTTTTGCTGATAAATGTTTTCAGGCGAGTGTGAAGAAGATGAGATGGAGGAGCAGTGATTAATGAGATTTGGCTCGTCTTAAGCTCGGTGAATTGACACTGGTGTAAGGAGCGATCACTCTGTTTACTATGATCTTCACAATTTTCGTGTAACTTTCTTTTTGATCTAGTTTTGTTGTTAAATCAATTGCTTTTTATTGGATTACTTTATTCACTTTGCATGTCAAGGGCAGTCAATCATGATGGTTCCAAAATTTTTATCCTCCCTACCGCGGTATATTTCTATGGTTTTAATGTGTTTGTAACATAAAAGAGTAGTATTAAAAAAACTTCCATGTACTTTGCGTGAAGTAAAGGTTTTATCTGACGACAATAAACTCCTTTTAGGAAAAGAAAATTTCATATTATTCATCTCGATTATTTTTAAAACGAAGTACAAACCGCCATGAAGCCTATAAATATCATCAAGATCTTTGAAGTTCTGCTTGCTGATGAACTATATTCATCAAATGACCAAATGTGATTTGAATATACTTCATTGCTGCAGAGAGGCTTGCGAACTAGACGTTATTTGATTACTCTCTGGCTAGACCAGCGGTTAACACACATTATGATGCCATCCGTTCCATCTAGCGTTTTTCATACGAAATTATAGGAGGATGAATCCTCACGGACTCATAGCTCCGGAACAATACGGTTCAAACTATGACGACTTCTGGACTTCTTTGTTATTTTGCTTTCTTTATTATGGATGTGTTTTGTTCTTTTTGAAATAACGAGTGTATACGTAACGTAATTGTCGCTAGATTCGTTTCGAGTATCTTTTGACGGCGCCTTCGCTGGCACAACTCATTGCTGCAGTTCGAGTGAAGCTAGTGACGGTTCCGCCTCGATCTCAGCCGCTAGCTCCACCGCGCCGCTTCGAGCGTAGTCGCTTACGCAACTGCGCCGAGTTTTGAGTCGTTTGGATACGTCTTGGAAAGAGAAGCAGTCATCAAAAGGAAAAGGTGGCCATTGTAGTAGAGATAGAAGGAAAATATATGTGAAATATCTGTTAGAAAAGATTCAAAACGAATGCGAAACAAGCTACATAACTCTTCTTTTTGCAGATACATATCTCAAGTTTCACCTCTGTTCCGCTTTCTTTTGAGAAATAACCAAAATCTCCTATTTTGTTTTTGCGTTAATCCTTTTTCAACCTGTCTTTATTTCATTTTACACCGAAGATTATATCCGAAATGATGTTCCTGAAGGCTCAATAGGTTATTCCTCAACGTAATAATGCTTGTCGCAGCTAGGATTATTTTTGACAAATAAGAAATATAGTAACTATTTTTTTCTTCTCTTGTCATTTGGCTAATGCATATTTTTTTTGAAATGGAAATTTCTTCCTTGCCGTTTTAGTCACGTGAGATGTCTTGTTGTTCTTCTAAGTTAATAAGGAAGGAAGCCTTCTGTTTTTTTTTTCTCTGTGTCTTTCATTCGCACGTAACTCCTTCCTCCTAAGTGCAGACGATACTTTGTGTTGGTAAGAAAGATTTTTTTCTGTAAGAATAATCCGGAGCCCTGCGTCCGATGTCCATTGGAGTCAAGATCAGCGCATGCAATTCGTGAAGTAAAAAACCATTTTCGAAAAATGGTTACTGGGTAACATGACGCTATCTTCGGTTGTGGATCCCACCACGAGTTGCTTGAAATATTATCGAGATGCAAAAGACATCTCTTGACGATATAATCATATCGTTGAAAATTGCGAAACAGTTGTAACAGATGCCGTAGAAACCAATCGCTAAGGACATCCACTCTGTCGTGAAGATCTTCAGAAATACCTTTTGCAGTGGGTATGTATGTTCCCAAAACTAGCATAGTTTCAATAACCTTCTTTTAGTTCGAGGTCTGGATGACCCATATACACTCTGACTGGGAAGGTTTGACCTATGATGCAATGTCATTGGTTACAGTCGGACTAAAACCACTCTAGGCGTGGTGCGGTCGCGCAATCGGCTGCGCTCCAAGCGGCACTGCGGAGCCAATGCGAAGCGGTGGTGATTGTGATAGAGGTGGGACCCTCGCCAACACCACTTATCCCTGCAGTCCGAGCTCATTGCTCCACGCTTCAGATCATTCTGTTCCTACTACATGCACATTTGTAGCAATCGGTCATTGCAGCGCAGTTGAAGACTACCGTGGCGAGCGAATCTTCCTACGATACACCTGGTGCCATATCTACGAGAGTAGGCAGATGGACTGCATCTTACAGATGTGACACGTTACTAGGTGCATCGCGGGCGAGCGCGAGAAACAGCGTCAGTGGATATCTATTGATACCATTGATTGGCCGCTCGCTGACAGAGCTATTCTGTCACCTGGTACCTCGTGGGAAAGTACGATCATGAAAACCGTTTCTCACGGTGTTTTTCAGTTCATTTGAGGGGGATTGAGTGTGAAGATCCCTAAACTCGTCATTAGCACCCCAAACCCAAATCTTTTCCTTGGAAGATACCAAAAACCGTCAATTTCGTGGTACGCCCTCTCCAAGAGAGGTTTCAGCGCAAGATCCAAGATGTCTAAGATTTCTAAGATTCTAAGATTACTATTGTAGGTCATTAAGTTGAAAAATGGAGCACATCGTGCGTTCTTGAGGAGAACGAAGACTGACGTGGGCTACTCGGATGTGTACTTTTATTTTGGGTTCTTCTCCGCTTCTGAGCATAGGTGCCTTCTGTGCTGTCATTTGCTCACATGGCTTTTCTTCAGTAGACATAAGAAGTTTTCATCAGCATGAGAAGTTTGTTGTTATGTTTATGAAGAAGGCATGACATCCATTGGTAGCGGAGCCGCCTCCTTCATTCATGAGCACAGTCACTTCCTAATTAGATATCAGATGAGGAGACTTGAAACATCTCTTTACTCCTTAAATTGCTGTAGATATGTTGATTGTATGGATTTTTTTTTTGACAATTAGTCAATCCTTAAAGGCATCACTCCACGAATCTGTGGTGGCAGGATTTCAGGTGGAGTATTCGTATACCGCATAGTAGATTATGGAGAGGAGAGTGATTCCGTCCATTTCTTCCTAATTGCCGTAAAAAACGGCCCCGAAGATGCGGCTTCAAGCCTTGTGCGGCGCTGCATCTTCTGGGCCGTTTTTTTCGGCAATTATGAAGAAATGGACGGAATCACCCCCCCTCCATAGTCTCCCATCCCGTATACGAATACTCCACCTGAAATCCGTACCACCTCAGATTCGTGGGGTGATGCCTTTAAAATGTATAGAGAGGCCTATTAGAATCCTTGCTAGCCATGAAAAGCTGTTATCGAATTGTACTGTTTGTTGACCAAAATTAGCTTCTTGTAGATTTAAGCTGATTCTCAGTCTTTTAAACACAGCATTAGATAATGAGCTTAATTTTTGTTGTTGTTTTTTTTAGCATTCAGAACTGGTTTATTTTGAAGAAGAAATGAATGAAGTTAACTGAAATAATTTCCTCTATCTCTTTCTACTTTCCCCATCTCTTCGATTCACCAACGTTCTCAAAACAGTAGAAAACCATTGCTTGAAAAGGGATTCATTCGTGCCTTAGAAATTTCGGATTTTTTTTTTTTGAAAACGACATCCTACATCTCTATGTAACTATGTAAGCGATGTTAACTACAACTTTTATACTTTTTCTTTGCGGCAATTATCGTAATTAGTTGAAAGAGAGGGCGAAAGTGATGTTTGGTCAGTGAAGAAGGTGAATTTGCTGAATGTAGCGCTTTGTGTGGGTTCCATATCTTCGAGCTTTCAAAGGAGAAATTTCAAGGCAGGCAAAAACCAATGCATTTCGAATTCCATTCTTCTTGCAGACATTCAGAAAAAGGATACCTGACTTCTTGGAATTCCTCCCTGTTCCCATTGAAGTTTTCCTTGATCATTTGAATTCAAGACAAATTACTCATCCTTCAGGATTGCACTTTTTATGTGTTTTACAATATTTTGCACTTTTTGCCCAGTCCGCATTCTATAAATGTCCCCCAAGAGGGCTAGTTGAAGTAACTAATTGCCTCCTGAGATTGCATTTTTTTGTTTTGAATGCACTTTTGTGCGGAATCGCAAATTTATATTACTTCGTTTTGCATAACACACATATTTCTGCATTTTTTCTGGCAAGATCCACATTTTTTTTCTCTTGGTGGTTTCGTTTGCACTAAACGTACTACCTTCTCTCCATTCTTTATGCAATTCAGCAAATATCGACTCCAGGATAAGGAGCAGACGATATTGGGAGCTTCGAGAGTTTCGGTATTCGTGTGTGAGGCCTGTAGAGGTCAAAAAGAACGAGTTGAGGAACAAAAAAAATCAACGCTGAAGAGCATTTAGAGATTTTCGAAACCGCAAAAAATATGACTACGCCTTTCTGCGAATACGCATCTGTTGCTGTGATTCAGGGACCTATTTCAAACCGAAGATAAATAACAATTTAACCAAGGAATTTCACTACGATTTCATCACAATCAAAGGCATCACCCCACGAATATGGCGTGGTAGGATTTTCGTTGGAGTATACCTGTATCGGGTCGTAGATATGAATACACGAGTGGTTCCACTCATCTCTTCCTGTATCCCTGTGAACAGGCGTCTTCGAAATGCTGTCGCGACGTCCACTTTTGCAACGCACCATCCTTGCGCCCCGCGCCCGCCTGCAATTCGTCGAATGAAATAAATTGCCCATCGGAGCATCCGAACTGATCTTCGACGAATCGCAGGCGGAGGCGAGACGCAAGGGTGGCGCGTTGCAATAGAAGACTTCGTAGGAAACAGCGTTCCGGAGCCGTCTGTTTACAGTGATGCAGGGAGAAATGAAGCAGAACCACCCCTGTATACATAATCTACGACCCGATATAGGTATACTCCAACGAAAATCCACACCATGCCAGATTCGTGGGGTGATGCCTTTAAAAGATAAGGATAAAGTGTCTGGCGTTCATCAGTCGGCTTGGGAGGTGCCAACGAGCTCACTTCAATTCAGAATAGTTGGAGGCTACGAACGCGTGTCTACCCTTTACAATGACTCGCGGGGGTTATTCGATGTGTCAAATCAGTGTTTTTATCCTCCCACACAAGTCCTTTATCGTCCTCGAAAGGATGAAAACCTTGGTTGGCACTAGGGCGGATTCGAACCATAGATCGGCCGTACAGGCACATCAGAACATCTTGAGGAATACACTACATCCGTCCATCACCACAATAAAATGTGGTCTTCCTCAGTTAAGGTTTTGCGCGTTTCTCCCAAAATGAATCGTATACGCCTTTTATCGTGACTTCTATTAATTCTCGTTGGATTTGTCCAGGATCATACCAGTAGCAGCATATATGGATTTCAATAGAGTGCTAAAAGATACACATCCTTTAGATTTCACATGTAATATTTTTCATGCAGAACCAATCTGGTAATGGTACGTTTCTCTATTCCTCTTCTTTTTGTAGGATTCTGTTCCGGCAACAACCAGCTAAAACTGGTATACCTCATCATTACTTAGGTGGCTTACTTTCTGCTATTAACCATCTGAAATATGCAGTTATCTGTAACCTCTTTTTGCATCTTTTTGCTTTTCTGCCTCGTTTATTATATGTAAAGACCTCATGCAAATGCATGCTCATCTGAAAAACGAAGGTCGTACAAATACCTGGAAATGGTTTCTGAATGAATGGACGAAGATGGATTTCGCATGGGCAGCGAACTTTGGATTATTCGTGACCTTATGACTGCGAAGGGTTAATCCAAACCAACTGCACTTTCTCTTAAAGAAAGTGGTAACGTGCAACATAAGCAGCCCTCTAGGATTGTAGAAGTAACCAATTTTTGACGCGATCTGCATATCATCCAACTACTGCTTCAACCACTACGCCTTTTTGAATTTTTAATCAGATCAGCCAACGAACATAAGTTTATTACTTTCTCTACCAAAAAGTTGTCTAGTAAATTACCACCTCTCCACCGAGTAAAGTTGTATCAAAATGACATCAAGCTCGGTGCAGTAAAGTAAGCAGGTGCGCTCGGAGCGTCGCGATTGAGCTAGCTGTTGGGATAGAGGTGGGACCATCACTAGCTTCACTTAAAGACACAAATCCACGAATCTGAGGTGGTACGGATTTCAGGTGGAGCATTCTTATACTTAGATGGTAGATCATGGAGAGGGAAGTGGTTCCTTCCATATCCTCCCAATAGCCGTGAAAAACGGTTCGGAAGACGCGGAGCATGCACAAGGCTTGCACGCTCCAACAGAACTCGTAGAAAATAGCGCGCCGGAACGCTCGAAGCCGTATCTTCTGGGCCGTTTTCTACGGCAATTGGGAAGAAATGGACATAATCACCCTTCTCTCCATAATCTATACCATAAAGGAACTCTCCACCTGAAATCTGTATCACCCCAGATTCGTGGGGTGATGCCTTTAAAATAGGTGTTTAATAAGCGACCAATATATTCATTACTATTCCAGTTGTATTAGAAAAGTCTGCGCATACTCAGGTCAAAATGGAATGAAGTTCGGTGCGCCTGCGTAAGTAGCTGCGCTGGAAGCAGCGCCCGTGGAGCGTTGCGGTTGGATCGTGGCGGAACCCTGGATAGTGCTATCCATCGTTGGAGTTCGTGATGGTCTCATGTCGATTCCAGCCGCCACTTCCACCGCGACGCTTCGAGCGCAGCCGCTTACGCAACAGCACCGTGCTTCATGTGGTTTTGACGCGGCTATACATCTAACATCATCTAATCATCCTGATGAGAGACAAACATGACGCCCATGACACCAGTTGAGGGGAATCTGGGGGAGTGTCTTTTGCAAATTCGCTTACCGTTTTTTCCCGAAAATATGCTATTTATTGAGATAAGCGCTTGCGTCACTGTCGACGATGTAGTAATTCAATTTGTGGATTAGCTGAGAACTACAACAACTCACAACGATAGAGCCCCTTCAAGGGCGAAATTGTTGACAACTGAGGACAACTTATGCGGATTTTTTCTCTTTGTTTTTTTTTCTCCTCATTTTGCATTTTCCCTTATTATTTCGAACTGCTAGTATATTTTACACTGCGATTGTATTTAGGGGGGGGGGGGGGAAGGAAGGGGAGGGAGATAAACAAGAAACCCCATAGAATTTGGAAGTTTTTGTGGTCATCATTCCATATATTGGTGCTAAGGATTTCTTCTTCACCCCTCCCCCCTCTCATGCTGTTGACTCCCCTCAAGACGTTCATAAATTATTCACTCCTCTAAAAGTTGAGATTTCCCATTGAGAATGCGAGTGCTTTTTGAGAAACCGCTGAGATCCTCTCTCAAGCTTTCATAGAACGTATTTATTTCTTGTTTTGTTTTTAAAAACCTACTTTTTCTTGAATCTCGTAGCTTCACCGCACATTAAATGCTCATAATCAACGTTTACTGTCGTTGTTTACACAAATATTTTGTTTATTTCAAATCAGTTAAGACATTAAGGTGCTGTTGTGTGTGGAAAAGTTGACATTAGCGTCAGAATATTGACACTCCACGTATCCTTTCATATACGAATTCGAATTTATTGCCGCTGATCCCTCCTCTCATTGTTTTCTGTGAATGCAATGGACCGGATTTGATTTTAATTTAATTAGAATTCTTTCAGCGCCGATTTTATCCATTATTTAAAGCAAAGATCGGATAGTTGCTGGATAGTCACAGTTATTAGTACGTTATCTGTGAACAGATTCCGATCCGAGAAGGAAAATGATTTCGATGACATGCTATTTTATTTCCTTTACTATTTTCTTTACTTCATTTGTTTTGCTTTACTATTTCAAACAGCATATTTGCGTTCTTCACAAAATCCTAATATTTTCCATGCCCCACACTCTGATTCCACTTTTTTTTTACTTTGTTTTTCCATTTTTCATCTACTTTTTTTGTCTGCATCCTATTTATTCGTGTTGTTTGAAAAATTGTTCACCTCTATTTCCTCAGCAGAAATTTCTTCTCCTTTTTCTCACCTCAGACACGCGCAAACCAATCAGTGAAAAGAACGGAAAACATCATACATTCAGTAATTTCATTCCATGCAAAGAAATAAAAAAACGAAAAATTTTCCACATGGAATTTTATTGAATTTCTGGATTTACTCAATCGGAAAATTTCTCTCTCTCCAGAAAGACTATAGAGAAGACGTTCCTTTTTTGCCTTGTGGTGAATAAGTAACGGACATTAGAGATCTAGAGATCCCCGAAGATTTCAAGAATCTTGAAGAGATTTAGTTTCTGAGCAGCTAGCGTAATTAAACTAGTTGGATTATCCTGTTACCTCATCACATTAATCCTTTTCCTCTCAAAGAAAGAAATATTTTGAATTCCCTCTGAGACTCTTCTCCCTCATGTCGAAAACAGAACTCTCTTTTGCAGTATTCGAATGTATACTATACAGCCAGGAGGTGTAGGCTTTGTTGAGGTGTTGGAAGTTCGATAGAAATTTGCTTTATAATACGGTTTTGCGCAATTTAATAGCTTTGCATAGAAGATTTAATTTGCTGTTTTGTTGTCTGTTAGGACAACTCACCACTATTCTTGTTGTACTTTCTTCAGGATTTTTTTGCTATGCTGTAAGCCGCCGCTTTTTTTCCGCTACAAATCTTTTAAGTCTACGGCTGCAGCACTTCAGGATGGCAAGAAGTATCGTCGTGTATTTTGCAGTCCTCGCAGGTGTTGTTCATAGACTCGTATTAACATAATATTTTACTTATTTTTATTATATTATTACTGCTACCAGCCTGAACGTCCGGCTAAAGCCGGACATCAGGCTTATTTTGGTGTTCGCTTCGCTCGCCTTCACCGGTCAGTAAGAAATAACAGTAGCGAAATTTGTTGGGAAATTAGAATTGCTTTTTTCTATCAATGTTTTTTTTCAATTTTTTTCTACCCGAAAATTTAAGCATAGATGAAAGATTTTATGGTTTTTCCCTAAACGCATCGGTTCTATATTTGGAGAACAATAGAACTTGATTTAACATCTATGTTTCTCTCAAATCGCCACATTTTGGAACCAAGTATGAGTTGAGTATGAGTATTAGTATGATTGTCGAAGTATGAGTTTCCGCTGTAAACAGCTATTAGCAAAACTAACGTGCCTTATCAAAGCCAAAATACATAATTTTATACTTTTAGACAATGGTGAAAAGGTAGAGTGCTCGCGCATCAGGTGCATGGCGATGGTTCGGCACCTCACCGGTGCAGCGTTTTGCATCATTATGGAGTATTTTCGTGACACACAGACAAACACACACACACACACACACACACACACACACACACACACACACACACACACACACACACACACACACACACACACACACACACTCACATACATACACACACACACACATGGACTAAGCGCGTTATTATATAGCATGATTATTATTTATTCACATTCTTCGGCTACCTTAGTAGAGGCCCTTCAACTGTTGTATACAAAATCCGAACGACGCGTGGGATTTGGATCGCCTTCGGTCATATCCGACTTTGGCGACTATTTGTCGCGGCGAAGTATAGACTGCATTGCATTGCTTTCGGTCTACGGCGAAATGCGAAGCGATTTTTTCAAGGAGTATCACATTGAATGCAGGAAAATATTAATATTTTCTTTGTTGATTCCCTTTGTTTACTTGTGTTCTCAACTGAACATTCCCGTTCATCCGGATGGAAATTTCCCTCCCAATACACGTCTTCAGAATTTTCAGGATACTAAATTTCGTTCCAGATAAAGTTGGAATATTCTTAGGATGACGTGAATTTTGAAGTTTTCCGGTAAGGAAGATTTGGATCTATCCATATGATCGGCTGTATAAGTCATTTGAACGTCCGTATGACGATCAGCATGAAAAGGAATTGTAGATCCTAGGCGACCACCTCAACATGACGTTACTTCCGTGAAAATAAATTGGAAAATTTGTTAATTAAGGAAGACTTAGGAAATGTGACCTCAAAATTAAAAAAAATAAAGAAAAAAGAAATAAAGAAATGAAATGAAGCTAAGCTTTAGTCCATGGCAGGAAGAATAATTTTTAAAGAACTTCTTCCTTCTCCCCAGAAAGTAGCAGAGTTCAAAAAGAAGTAGGATGAAGTTTGGTGACTGCAATTAAATTTTTCGTTTATTCTGATACTGCAAAGAGTTCGTGTACATAGTTTGCTTATGGAAACTTCATCGCGTAAACAAGTAAATAACTAGTAACTGTGTGACCTGAGTCTGCTGGTTTCAATATCGTTTTTCGCATCCCTGGAACGTCTTCGACATTTTCCACGGCGACCACTCGACGCATTTGTAATGGTCTAATGGGCTCTCCTAATACTTGCTTATTGTTCATCGTCGTCTGCTGAAACGTTTCGTTTCTGCATCGTTGCATCGTCGGGAAGAATCTGGTGAAAAGCGATGTTTTACGTTGAACGATCGTTCGGTAAACAACCGTTTTTAGGAACGTGGTTAGTTCAACAACATCGAATAAACGTGGAACCGCTATTTCTAAAGGGGTTTGAATTTACTTATTCAGCTGGAACGTGAAAACCTTTGCACACACATACACACTGCCTTTTCTCATGTTGTGCTGTTTGCGAGCCGGTGACATGGTCGCTGAATAGTAGTTCCAACCTTGGGACTTCCGTGTCAGAACTCAATTTTTTTTCTGATTCTATGAGAAAATTTTATAAATAAAAAATTTATCGACAAGATTTATTAATCGCGGTTGTCTACCTATTTATTCATTTTTATTTAAAAGTAAGACGAAAATGAAAGAAAAAAAAATGAAGTCATGAAAATGTCTTTATGCCGTTCATATTAGGTTGAGGTTTGGTGAGGTTGTTGAGCACTGTTGTTTACTCCATATAAAGATTATCATCCAGTATAACGTAGTAGTAAATATTTTTTATTTGTTATTGTTTTCTAATATGTTTCTGTGTATGTTTCTGGTATTTTTTTATTCCTTTGTAAGCACCGAGCAATTTCGCGGATCCCGTGCTTCTCAATGTCGCTTGAATGGACTTTTTGATTTGTCTGCAAGCGTGTTAGCGTTTTTTTTAAATGTGTAGGTGTGCGGAACAACTTCGAGTGCTTGCAATGGTGAAGGTGTTTTTCATGGGATAAAAACGAAATTAGAACGTCATAAGCCACTTTAATTTTTTTGAAAATGCAAAAAAAAATACCGTACTTTTGGTCTTTGGTACCTGCAATGATCTCGTTAGCGGAATTACTTCACATTCGCTACACAACTATTCAATGACCTCTTATTTATTTATTTATTCTATTTATTTATTCTCACATACACATCAATTTGTATCATGTTCATGCTGCACCAGAAAAAAGAAGAAAATTCAAAGCACAATTCTTTTCTGAGTCAGAACATTCAAAAAGAATGGCACCGAGCTCATTATCAGTGGAATCTGGCCAGTCTTATGATCGCTTATTCTCTGAAAATGAAAAATTCTGTGAGGAATGAGATGAATTTGAAAAAAAAATCGGAAGATTTGAAGACAGATTCGAATTCGTCCATTTCTTCAACTCGGTCGCTACTATACTTCTGCTCTTAATAATCATAACTCAAACTTCTCGACGCTAATCAAAAATCCCTATGACATCTTCAGTCGCAGTCGAGCTGTCCATAATTACTCACCCTCTCTGGAATCACTATTTTCATGTTGGTTATCGTATATCTAATTGCAGTGGAATTCCGCATCTTCTTCGTATGACAACAAAGAATTTACGATGATTTAACTTTGTCAACATCTTTTTTTTGCATCCACTCACTTCCTAAAGTTGTTGTTTTGTTGTGGGAATATTTTAGTTCCTTGTGTTCATAATAAATAATGCGCTTCCCATCGGCCATTTGCGGAGAAAAATTCGAGGATCGAGAAAAAGATGCTCGCTTTGGGACTTCGGCTTGTTTAATAAATGGATGCCTAGATAAATCGGATAAATTTTTTTGTCGGCAAGATTTAGAATCGTTTTTTCTTTCGATCAGATTCTGTTCAGAATTCATTGTTCCCTGGACAGCTATCAAAGGACATATCCTCTTTTCTAGGATGAATCTCACCATCATTTAAGTTTTGGTTGGCTTGCTTTTGGACACTAGACGATTGTTCTTCTATTAAAAAGGAAACTTTTGCTCGTTCCAGCTTCTTCGTTTCGTCAAATTCACTGCACGTGCAAAGTCGCACGGCGCACGGTTAAGCCGGGGCCAAGTTAAAGTGCTTCTCGTTCAGCAATCCCATTTGAATGCTCTAAACCTCAATCCAGAATCGGAGGGGGTTTACGAACCCATCATATACGGCCTCTGGAAAGATCTGTGAGAGCCAACAGATATGCCAAATCACCCCGTCACTTCTCTTGAACAACTCTGATGCCAATTTATTTAATTCACTTTACTTGTTTACCTGTTTATTTGTAAACATCCATATGCATGCTATCAAACAAAAATAAAAAAAGCACACAGCTCATTCGAATTTCGCCTAAGTTCACGTGCAGCAAAGTTGATCCTTTACATCAAATTCTGGGATGCGTCATTCACATGCTGTAGAAGGTGCTGAGAAGATTTGTGCGTAAAATTTGGTTGGTTTAGAACGGGTTCGAACCAACCACTGACCAACCGTGCAGCAACCGGGGAAACCAGTGAGCATTGTCTGCACAGTGGCGTGGTGCGCATAACATCCATTCATGATATAATGTAATTCCTCTTCATGTTTATGTTTATCATAATAACTAACGAAACGAAACGAACGAAGGAAAACGAGAAGATTGTTTTTATAGAGAATATGAAATACTACCGCCTTGTTTCTGCGTAACTACGTAGTTTATAATCTGGATAAATTCGTATGTATTGAGAAATTACACTCATTTTCACGACGACGACGTCATTTTTTCATTTTTATGCTTGTGTACCTTATTCTAGATCCCTTAAACTCTCTTCAGCTATCGATAAAGTCTCGGATAATTTAACCTGAGTTTAATTTCCATCAATCGAATTTAGGAGATTGACATCTGTTCTGTTCTCTTCACTTTACAATTTCTTCGTATTAGCATCCAGTTCCTGGATATATGACAGAAATAAAATAGAAAGGACATCATCCACAATCCGAGATTCTTTCTAATATAGAATTTTTTGTAGCTAATAAACATTAATTCGCACACAAATGTAATACCGCCAACTCTTTTGTACTGGAAGAGCAACTCTGTTTAGTTTTTCTTTTCCATATGAGTGGATAACATTTCCCTTATCCATTTCTTAGGAAAACACTCTAGTAAATGCAGTTCTTAAAGGCATCACCGCACGAATCTGAGGTGGTACGGACTTCAGGTGGAGTATTCGTATACGGGATAGTAGATTACGGAGGAAAGGGTGATTCCGTCCATTCCTTCCTAATTGCCGTAGAAAACGGCCCGGAAGATACGGCTTCAGGCGTTCTGGCGCACTATTTTCTACAGGGAGTTCGACTGGAGCGCGCCACCCTTGTGCGGCGTGGCATCTTTCGGGCCGTTTTTTACGGCAATCAGGAAGAAATAGACAGAATCACCCACCTCTCCATAATCCACGATCCCGTATACGAATACTCCACCTGAAATCCGTACCACCTCAGATTCGTGGGTGATGCCTCTAAGATCTTGGAACACACTGAAAAAGACAACAAAATTTGTGATCTTTAGAGATTTTTCTTTTCTCGGAATTCCATTGGATTCCATTTCATTGGATTACTTTTTTTTTTTGCAACGATGGAATGCGAATGACCGATAATCCGTTGACGTAGTTTCGTTCGCATTCGTCTAAGGTTCGGGTAGTCTAGGGTCTAAGGTTACTTCTAAGGTGTATTATAAATAAATAATTGTTTGTGGTTGCAATTCTTTTTGCGATTTCGCACATTTTTTTATTTTTATCATTAAATCTCTCTATTTTTGTCTTACACATGGAGTTTCTATCGAATATTCTCAAAGGCTCCTCAAGTTTTTAGTTCTAGATTTTTTTTGTTTTTTTTTCTGACTTGATATAATATCCAGGTTGTTTTTTCTCGTTTCGAAAAATACTCCTCCTGGCCTCATGAATTAGTGAACATTTTCAGACAAATCCCCCTCCCCCCTGAACATCAGGGAAAAACTGCTAGGACAATATCAACCAACATGTCAACAAATCACATCTTTGTCAACCATTCAAATCCCAAGAATTACGGTCTAATTGTATGTACGTGTGTGGATGTGTACTTATGTGGTAATGTGTGTATGTTTATGGGTATATATATATTTGTTTACATGTGTATATGTGATGAAATCTCGGAAATATTATATTACCATTACCTCTGCTAATAAGATGATATTATAGGTGTTTATCAGCGGTAAAGTGCTCTTCAGATTAGGGAAATCTGTTTTTCTCTCTTCTGAGCTCATTTTCGATAACCTCGTTCCCCATCGCTATTTCTACAAGAATTTCTGTAGCTGCCATTAACCACATTGGAGAATTTTTCTCTCCTTCTGGGGATTTTTATGTCCCAATTCCACAATTTTTGTTCTTCTTTGTTGCACAGAAATTTAGAATTCTTTTCTACTTCTCCCACATCTTTATTGGTCGAGCTATTAAAGATTAAACTACACCTTTCGCTTACCTTCATTGGGGAAAAAAACAAAACGGCATTTTATTAGAATACTAAATGGTATTTTATTAGAACAATTTGTAGTTATTACGTAAGCATAAAAATGTTTCCGATAGCATTACTTATAACTTACGTAAATAATTACTTAGAAATGTATTTGATATATTCCAGATGAAAGAAAAACATTTTTCTCGAGAAAAAATTTCCTAGTTCTCAATCTTAAATGTCAGTAAAGTATGTAATTCTCCTCCATGTCTTTTGTAGAAGCAACACTTCTTTAATAACTAGGCTGGGAGCGTTTACTGAGGGGTAAATTTTTCTTTGATTTTCTCCTCTTTGGTTCCTTTCGTTTACAAAATTCTCCACCAAAGAATCCTGTACAAGCGTAGTTTTTTTTCCAGTGGATTTTGTGCATCGTGTAGCCATTAATTAGCGGGTAAGCTGAACCAACAAAACAAAAACCCCTCAAAATTTTATTAGTTTGCTTGCCGGAGCCCCATCGAGTAACAAAATAAAATGAATTATTGATGTAATAATAATCTACCTAATGGAAAAACGAACAATGCTTCAAAAATCACGATTTTGTTTTTGAGGATTCATCAGAAATTCTAGGGTTTTTTGTATGTGCATCCTATAACATTGAAGTGAGATCGTGAATAAATCGCTTTGGATTCTCCTCCTGCACTTAAAAAAAACTGCTGCAGAATACATTAGAGGGTTCTGGAATCTTCTATGGAAATTTCTTCACCAATAAAAGAACTCTTTTTTCTCCGGATATTTCCTATACCTTAAAAATTCCTACCTTGAAAGTTCCGAAGTTCAGGAGAATGTTTGAAGTCTGCTTTGCTTCCGTAATGGACATTGTGGACCGAAAGCATCTGAAACTTTTTACGTTTAAAATCTTGTCATTCCTATGGGTGCAAAACGTTGCTTCGTTGGTTAAAACGATTGCTTTGGTTCTGCTGATTCATTTGAATTCTGGATTTGTAACTGGTATCTCTGTATTACTTGCAGTCTATATACATCACCAAAAATTAGAAAGAAAGTATTATCGGAAATTTTTCTTCGCTTTCAAAGTTACAAGATTTCACTACATACGGATTTCACTTCTTTTGCTCGACAAAGATCCTCAGTGTGAAAATTCCTTATTCATTTTTATTCGTTTTCGTTTTCATTTTTCTATAGCTAATTTTTAGTTCTAGTTGGATTGATCAACAGAATGTGTTAAAATCACTCTTATCTTTGAAAGATTTGGAGTCATCATTGGAAGTTTTTTCAACAGTGAAATTTTCCCAATTTTCCAAGATTTCCACGTTATTGAAATAGTTTTTTGTTCTGAGGAAATGTCTCTTAAATCCCTAAACCATTCAAAGTCCAGCATGACAGTAACACATTGTTATTTGTTGCAAGATTTGCAGGAACACTACCAGGCTTTTTCTTTCGCAAATAGAAATAATAATTTTTCTTAATAAAATAAAATAAAATATAATTTTTTTACACAAATTATCTCACTGATGAGAAATATTTTGATTGAATTCAACATTCTTTATATATATATATATATATATATATAAATTCGAAAGATATATGATATTTTTTATAATAACGAGGAGCGTGCACGTTAAGGACCCTGATTTACTAATATTTTTTACAAGACATACGTTTTGCCATTTCTAGAATACGCCAGCCCTCACACACTTCCTTCCTATGAAAATCGACTTAACGTGTTGAAATTAAAGAGCTTGAAGTACAGACGAGTAGTTAACGGTTTACTTTTGGGTTTTCGGATCCTACGAATGGAAATTAAGCTAAAGGCAAGCAAGTATTGGATTCTCCGACCAACAAGCGGGAGAACAGGAAGCGTCAATTTGCACTACTCTAAACCGAAAACTCTTCTCAACTATGTTTAACTCCTTTTTCTGCAGAGTTGCGCGTTGGATTATTCTACTTCCAGCTGAAATTATGTCTAGTCCAAACTCGAAGATATTCAAAAACAGGCAATCCAGATGAAATGTCCTACCTATTCTCGGAATGGGGGATGACTAAAATCTCATTGTTTCAGAAACGTGGAGCAAGTTCCTCCCCTAACAAGTGGCCAAAATAAGCATTGGGGTGATGAGTGTTTTTTAGCTCGCAGTTTTAGTTCTTCTTTTTGTGTTGTTCATTATGACACTAGCTAGCTGGAATTCTGCATTGATATGCTCCTTTTCAAATTCATCCCTACAGTCAGTCCTTATTCTCTCCTGGTGGTGGAAACCCGCTCAAGGATAGCAAAGTTGGTGAGCCCTTGCGTTTGAGGTTCCCCACCCGTTCCCACCTTTCCCACCTCAGAGTCGCTGACGGATTCCTCCGTTCGAGGTTAAGTTGGTCACCCAAACCCTGGTATCCGTTTATCTACCGTAGTCCGGGTCTGGGAAAAGAATCTCGCGTGAGGATTTCTCACCTTCTGTAGCAGGAGAATGACCTGCCAACCCACCACTCCTCATGTATTGAAGGACCAGTCTTGTTGCGTAAAATTCAGGCGAAATTCTAGTGAGCTCTGTTCCACTTGTTTTTTCTGTTTTTGTGGCACCTGCAGGTGTTTTCAATAAATAAATAACTAACTAAATAAATAAATATGGATTTTGGAGGCCTTCATTTTGTTGGAACATTTAAGTGATCTTGTCCTGGAAGAAATGGGATTTTTCTCGATAAATAAATTAAAGAATTCAATATTCCCAAAGGATTTACTGCTAACTGTTCCGTTACAGCGTCCGATATTGTGAATATACGGAAATCGTGTAATTTTTAAAAATGGTTGCTATACATATGTAGTATAGGACAACCAGTATAACTTATATATACTCATCCTGAGGTCGGCCGTGAGAAGACAATGAGTTTTCCTGATCTTTGAACATCTTGCCAAATGGACCACACTTGTGTTGTTTTCCATTCAGGATCCTAAACTATCTTGAAAGGTACCAATTACGCATCAGGTCATCTTTATTTATAGCACTGATTTTTGCTTCCGCTCTTGTTCTCATACGTTCCTAAATGTTCGTTTGGATTCCTCCGGAAAATTTCACCGTTCTCCGTCCATTTTACCTTTTTTCATTGTTGAGAAGAAAAGAATAAAATAAAAAAGAAGAAATTTGTTGTTTCAGCATGTACAACCGAATTCTTATGGAGCCCCCAATGGCATTATTTGTTATCACGATCCCTGTGATCATCCGGCTTGGTTACTGTACCGATGCTATCAACAACACAAATCACTGTGAGCGTTTTATGGTTTGGTTTTTTAAATTTGTTCGGATCGATATCGATGTCCTCCGCTGCTTTCAGCTCCATTTGAAAATTCGAACGGGAACAAAAATTGCTTCTGCCGTAGTTTCCATGAATTTCACCTAAATGTATAAATTTTCCCTTCGAGACTACACACCATAGTGTGCGTTCGGACATTGCATGCCTGTGCTATGTATAGCCGGGTCAAAATATCCTGACTGGAAGAGTGTAGTGAAGCTGAGCAGGGTCCCACCGCGAGCACAACTGCACACAATGTCAGCTCATTTTGATTCCTGTAAGTTTCATGGACACATGAGCAAATCAAATAAATTTATCTAACTACTTTAGCATCCAGCTTTTCATAAAATTCATTGCGTATTCGCTTTCAGAGCGTTGATATTCACAGGGAATGGGTGAGGTTAAAAATATTATGAACATCAATTATTAATAACTAGAAATAAATAAATATAGAATACTAAAATATTATTGATATATCTTTGAAACCTAATTTAAATTAATAACTTATCATTATTGATTAAATTTGCTCCAATTTTTTTTGGCAGAGTCGACAGAACCATGAATAGTGAGTCACATGAGCTTATGGTAAGGTATGACTGATGATGTGAACAAGATTTCCGGTTGTCTCATCGTTAAATCTGCATTTCTTTAAATTAATCATGTGAAGTAAGCAACATCTAATTTTAGTTAAACTGTTCCGTCGTTACGGTATTTCACTTATTTTTAGAATAGGAATTTACAGGCAAATCAAAATGATGTATGAGGGTTAAATTTTTAAAAATCGTTCTTCATATACAAAATGTATATGATGAATGATTTTTAAAAATTTAACCCTCATACTCATAACTTCTTCGAGGCTTTGCTCTGAATAAGACACTCATCTTCCTGATTGATATGGATTTTGGAGAGAATCCTCTCACTTTCAAGACACAATTCGACAAAATCAAATTCAAACTCATTCAATCAATTTTTTTCAATTTTTTTTTCAAAACCAATTGTTCAATTGATGTTTCCAAGAATTAGCTTTGTCCACTTTTGAAGATTTGGACGAATTGGCTCAAAATAAGTTAGTATCACATTTGAAACACACCTTTCGCCATAAGTTAGCTGCGATTTTGTAATATTATTAAAGCGAGCGTATAATGAAATTTGCGCAGTTGGAATACTTCTGGAAAATACACAGTTCGGTGTTCGGATTACGAGTACGAACGCAACTACGCTCATTTCGCCCTGATCATTCTAAGAATGGCGTGGGAAAGTGCGTTGATTCCTACTACCCACGTAAGAACGCACTGCGTCTGGATAGCGAGCGGCCAAAAGTCGATTGGAGAGAGTTGGATGGGGCTATGGTGATACTCACAATTTACACCACAAACTCAACAATTTTCCCACAGATTTTCCAACTACGCCAGTTTCGTGACACGCTGCCTCTAATGTAAACTACCATGAACTTTGTAGGAGTTCCCGTATGTACATGCATCAAGCACTCTTTCACATCCTTCTTTACTTTGTTTCTGAAGAAGAGAAAGGAACGAGTAAAAGTTTACAAAAGCTATCGTTTCACGACACAATCGACTGAAGAATTCTCAGAAATGTCTATTGATTAGTTAGAGGCTGTGCTGTCAACCTGTACACGCCGCTTATAATTAAAGGTATCACTCCACGAATCTGAGGTGGTACGGATTTTAGGTGGATTATTCCTATAAGGGATAGTATATTATGGAGAAGAGGGTGATTCCGTCCATTTCTTCCTAATTGCCGTAAAAAGCCGAAGATACGGCTTCAGGCGTTCTGGCGCACTATTTTCTACAGGGAGTTCGACTGGAGCGCGCCAGCCTTGTGCTGCGCCGCTTCTTCCGGGTCGCTTTTTACGGCATTTAGGAAGAAATGGACGGAATCACTCTCCTCTCCATAATCTACTTTCCCTTATAAGAATACTCCACCTGAAATCTGCACCACCTCAGATTCGTGGGGTGATGCCTCTAATAAATGTATTTGTATCCGCTTTGGTTTCCTGTCTCTTCGTCTTCGTTAATTGTGAGGAAATTGCGATTGACGTTATTTTCATAGGTACCGTGATAGAGGACAAAGGCACCTGTAAAGAGTGTTGTCGGTTCTTTTCCTACTGAAGAGTAGTAACCTGTTTACTCGTTAGAGATGAGACGATGACAAAATGTTTTTCGCGGATATCTACTACAAACATAATTTTCGTTCATTTACTTGCTGACTTTTGACTCACACTGACTGTCAACAGCCGTAGTTTCATAAATGGGTATTCAAAGCTGGACAGGAGTGAGTTATTCCTAGAATTTTGTAATCAGAGTCTTTTCGGGGCATGGAGTGAGGTTAATAGTCGAGAGAAATGATGCTTCAGAAGATTCAGATAATGGTTCAGATAACGAAGAAAACGCCCCAGATAATGATGAAAAGAGAAATGTTCTAATTCAAACAGGGTGCGGTAACGATAACTCCCACATTTCGAAAAATCACTGGGATCACCAAGTCGTGGATGAATGCTATGTCATCGACGACGGGTGGGTGTAGCGCAGTCGGTAAAAGGTTCCACGGTGTCTTCGAAATTGATCGATGGTTCGAAACCTCCCTACCCCAACCAAGCCTTTGATTCCTTCAGTCGACAAATTGGTGCCAGATTTGTTTCGGATGAAAACACTGATTTGAGACATAGGCTACTCGTCGCAAGTCATTGTTTAGGCCAGACATGCTTTCGTAAGCAACAAACGGTTCTGAATTGAGGTGACGGGATGGCGGCGCATCCCAAACGGATTGACTAACGCCAAACACTTTACCCTTTATCCTTTAATCAATTTGCAGAAAACCACAACGGTGCAAAGAAGATGCGTTTATGAAGATGAAGCTCTGAGGAAGAGCGATACAAGAAGTTCTTAAAGAGAATAACATCGGAGAGCAGAGGAGTATGCGCTTGTTCAGTGTGAGGTCTCCAATCATAAAACGAGGGCGGTCTGCAGTTCAATTGAAAAAATAACCTCGTCGATAACTACGGAAGGGGAAGTCGTCCACTAGTTTCATCCTTATTTCTCGGGCAAAAACCTACTTCTGAGGGAAGGTGGATATGTCATTCCAGTTGTTCTGTTTTCTGATGCACTACATTGCGTCAATAAAGAAGTCGCCTGGTCCGGTCAAGATCTAATCCAAAGGACCAATCCGCACGACCATTCTGACAAGGATCATCACACGATTCCATGATTATATCCAAGATGTCTGACCTGTGGATATTCCATGAGAAGGGAATTTGCAGAATATCGACAACAATACTCCAAACTGTTCAATGGATGTGGTCTACAAGATCTTTACACCAACAGTTCTAAATTACTGGAGGAAAATACGAGGTGAAATTCGACCAAGCATAGCAGAAAACAGAGTATTGAAAATGGTTTTTCACCGCGGTTGTCCATATAAACATCGTCTCAGCAGCAGCAGTTAAAGGGAGCTTGATATCAAGAATCGGACTTGGTGAGGGGTTCTGTGGGAAAAGCTAGGGATGGGGTCATAGATTGTGGGATCCGGGAGGTTCCGTTCACCTCTCTTGGCATGGGAAACGCCGTTTTTGTCGAACATTTCCGTTGGACACCCTTGTGCACACGTCGCATAAAGTGCGAGCGGTCGATGATCGGTGGTGTCTTCTCATCAGTTTAAGTGAGACCATTGAATAGGCTGCTGTGGGAACCGGGAACCGGAACATGGAGGAGCGTTATTACGTACTTTACACGGAGTAAGGCGGTTCCCACGTCCTTTTTTTCTAACAACGACTAGGGATAGATGAGCGGAACTATCCCGGATTCTGGTATTTAGAACTTCATCTTTAGCTTATCCAGAGGATTTCCTCATCGCGACAGAGGGAGTCCTTCGTCGTGGTGTGCTGCCTTTAAAAAAGTGTAGCATCAATACAAGATGCTAATAGGTCTCGTTTTTACTGCATGGGGAACGCCCTTCGTTCGATTGAGACGGATTTGACGAAAGTCTTTTAAGCTTTCGACTATCGAAATGTTCCCGCTCATTACAGGCAGATCCTTCTTCGCACATATGACTACTTCATATCCAGTTTCGTCTATACGACAAAAGAATGGGGCGGTATATGACCTATTTAGGTAAAAATTTGAAAATGAAAAGCAGCGGCTGCAGCGGAGCAGACTTTCGGTAAAAGCGGACGTCCAGCAGTTGCATCATCCTCGTTTCGCTTATGACATCATTGCTATAATGTCAATTACCGGCCGGGCGGGAGGAAATGTGGCGAAATTTCGCGAAACACGTAAAAAGATTGGTCTTCGTCAAAACTTGCTTAATCAAAACTTGAAAAAAAACGAGGAAATCATGTGTATCTGATGATTTTTCTGAACTCAGCAAGACGAATGTTCGACTATATGTAGATGCCAAGGCTTGGAGAAACAGTAGAATGAGCGGGTGGAGAAGAAACAGCAGAATGAGCGGATGGAGACGGAGTGAGCGGAAAGAAGCCGGTTTAGGAGCTTATCATTGCAGCTATTAAAGCCATTAAAGTCGTTAAGGTCGTTAAAATACATTCCTTCAGTTTATTTTCTTTGCAAAGCCCAAATATTCTTTTGCCCAATATTTTCTTTATCGTATCACCACAGTGGTGGGAAAGAACACAATTTTTTGGAATGTTGAACGGGCGGTGCTTCAAACGAAGGTTTCCATTGCTAGTTGTGGAAAAAAACAGATTATCGGCAAGGGTAAGCCGTTTTTAACAGTCCACTTTCTGCTGCTATTCTGTTGTCACAAAAACACTTTGGAAATTCTTGAAATCTCTATGAGTTTTTTTTACAATTACACAACAGCTCATAAAGTATTCTATGAAAGAATATTTTTGCTTTTTACTTTTAGGCGCAGTTATGAAATTAAGTAAATATGACGTTATATCACTCAGTCGAAAAAAAATACGATTTCTGACATCAGCATAATAGACCTGGAAATTCATCTTTTTTTTGAAATTTTATTTCAAAATAGCCAAGGTTGCTTCATATAAGCTAGGCTGCAATTTTTGAGGGAACGTTCTTTCCGTTGTTCTCCATAAATTACCGTTTTTATGTTTTATAGCGTTTTTTCCTATGCAAGCTCATGGCTGTTTTAGTATTTTCGTCTGTTTCAGCAGCAACACAACTCTGCTATTCTGTTGTCACAAAAACACTCTGGAAATTCTTGAAATCTCTATGTGCTTTTTTTTCTCACTCATCATCGTCCTACTCTGTTTTATCAAATTTGCATAGCAGAAATCCTCGTGTTTTAAGTGGATTCATTTCTGGATAAGGATTTTTCATTCCCATAATTTACATTTGGTCTCTCGAATGGCTGCTGTACGCCATGGAATTTGGGAGCTGTCGGTAATCGACGAGGCTTTCGTAGTTGGGAAAGAAAAACAGAGGAATGCTAAACAAATGTCACTTAGCAGATTTGGTAATTCGATAAAGTCAATGGACGTGGATGGTCTAGACCGGAGCTTATTTGTTGTTTTGTTGGAAGAATATGAGAACAGAAGTGTTCAAAGATATCCGTATTATCCATAGCTTCAACGAAAAGGCTTCATAAATTTCTAGTGGTGAGTGGTATTCATTTAAGCGAAAAGAAAGAAAAATACAGAAGAAATACATGTCGCTTTTCTGGATGGAAACCCGATATAGACAACAAGTGACGTGATGGTCACCATCTTATATCTTTACGTCTTTATCTAATTTGCATCCAGTTTGTGCTTAAATTTGGCTATCTGTACCGAATTTTTTATCATGTTTTATCACATGCTTTTTCTAAAGTGAAATTAGTTAATGAATAAGAAACAAATAAAAATAGTACTAAAAAACTAGAGCTGGTGAAATACAGAGGAGTCGAGATTGAGAACCTGCAACAAATCCGAGCAGTCGAAGTGGATTAGCTGTGATGCAAAAGCAAGAAAGATGGTAAATCTGTTAAATAGCACAATACCTACAGTAACTAACTACTGTTAACGATAATGTGTTAACAGTCATTTGATTTGAAAAAGAAGGATACCACAAAATTAGCGACGATTGGACCTGAGCCACGAAAAGATAGGGTGACGGATACAGATCCGCGATGGAATATGAGCGCAATCTTGCTCAGTTCTCCGTGTTTTTCCTGAAAAGGGTACTGAAAACGAATTTGCCGACAGATAATTTTTATGAGGGCAATTTTCTGGGGCAATTGAGAGGAACTAAGTTTAGGATCATGGTGATATCACGTGATCGGCATACCGTGACCACATATCTTCGTGGAGAGACCCTGACGTTGTAAGTTTCGTGGTGCACTGCTTTTAATTACAGATAAATCCTTGACATGTCCATGACGAGTGTTGCTCAGTTCAATTTATTATTATTGCCAGCATTATTATTATTATTATTATTATTATTATTATTATTATTATTATTATTATTATTATTATTATTATTATTATTATTATTATTATTAGTAGTAGTAGTAGTAGTATGAATACTTGTAACGGAGCGTACGTATGTGTTACTATACGAGAGAGGTGGGGTACGTGACAGCTATTACTATTTATATTATTTCGTCTTCTATTTACATTATATTTATATATTTCATACCATATTAATATTATTTTTATTTATATCATTTATTACATGTATGCGCTCATAGATCCATCGGATGCAGGAAGTTCGACTCCATTTCACTCCATTAAATTTATTTTTACCTGAAAAGCTGGCTCGCATCTAAATATTAAATTATGTTAAAATGCTAAAAAAAACTTAGGAACGTGAAAATAAAAAAATATGACGTTGTTGTAAATGAAACCTAGATGTGTCCGTAATTGTGTTTACGATTTCTCGAGTTCTCTCCACTGCTGCTATCCATATTTTCTAATTGATGACATAATAGCAAAGAAGACTGTTGCGTTGCATTAAGTCCACGGTTGTTAACAGCAAGGATAGCGGCGCGAAATCATAAAAGCTTAATGGCATCACCCCACGAATCTGAGGTGGTGCAGATTTCAGGTGGAGTATTCTTATACGGATGAGATGGGAGACTATGGGGAGGGGGGTGATTACGTCAATTTCTTCCTAATTGCCGTAAAAAAACGGCCCGGAAGATGCGGCGCCGCACAAGGCTGGCGCGCTCCAATAGAACTCGTTGTAGAAAATAGCGCAACGGAACGCTCGAAGCTGCATCTTCCTTCTCTCCATAATCTACGACCCCGTATACGAATACTCCACCTGAAATTTGTACCACCTCAGATTCGTGGAGTGATGCCTTAAAGGTATCGTACGGAGGCCAATAGATATTATTTGGATGATACGGATATCCAAAGTAGTAATTAATCTTACTGAACTTTAGTATGTTTTGAAACATTCCTGCGCTCTTTTTGGTGCTTTTTCTTCGCTTCGAGACCTGCTTTGAAATTTCAAACAACGATCCGAGCTGTTAACGGGACGGGCGTGAACCTGATGCACCGTAGTTTTCACTTATTTTATTTGGTGATCAATTAATGTTGTTGACAACAGCATTTGTGGTTTTCGTGGGAAATATAGGATGCAGCAACCGAGAGAAATCGAGAAGTCGTACAATCATTGTAATTGCGATTATTCTGAGAATTTTTGCATAGCGCTATTCTGTCTTTTTCAAAGGCACCATACCAGGAAATTGACGATACTGGAATCTGTTCACGAGAAGATTGGTTTAGGAGTAAAGCGTACGAGCGCACTGACTCTCAATTTCTCCTTTATTTTCCTAAAATACAACGTGAAACGACCTTAACGATCGGATTTTTCTACGAGACACCTAATAACGCACACTCAGTTACCTGCTGACGCTATCTCTCCCGTCCGCTGGTAGGTACGGCGAGAACATGCAGCTCCCATGCGTCACGTCATTACGTGTCTCGTAGGGGAATTTGATCGCGATTGAAGGCTATTTGTCACGTTGTTTTCAGGAGAATTAGGGGATAATTGAGGGTGATTGTGCTCATAATTGTGATTTAACACTGTTTTTGTTAGAGAGATTTTTTTAAAGCATACTTTTCCCCAAACCAAAAAAGGTCCGTCGCTCTCAGACGAAGCTCTGATATGAAAGATTGGAAATGCTAGAAAAAGCATTGCATTAACTTATCTTTTTCTCGAGCAAATGTACGAATTCATATGGATTGGAAATTGCTACTCATGCCCGAGTCGTTGTGTCACTTAGCGCTGTTTCCCGGCGATGGCACCGCCCACAGATCCTTGCCGAGCCGCATCCGCACTGGTGCTTGTTTGGCCACGCGGCGGCGGTAGCCTATTCCCGATGAGCCCTCCCCCCGTGATGATGAAGAGGACATGATAGGATTAACAGCGACGACGAAGAGTGCCGTTCGGAAAGCGTTCTTCGATCAGATCTGTTCGATTCGTCTCCTCTGCTGAGTTACGTGAAGAAGTTCCCCAGCCCTATCCTCCTGCTGCGCTTATTCTATGCTGTACACTTCTGTGCTGATTACTTTGCACATAATTCATGGTGCTACTGGCGCCTCCAATACCGGTGGGTCATCCGCGATTCTGGATTGTTTTTGAGTGATCATTAATTACTCAAGTGTCACACGTTTCGTTATCTCATTGAAATGGACGAATTCATTCAATTTTATGCATTATGCTATCTTGTAATATGCTTTTTATTTCACATATATGATTTTATTTTTTTGTCAGAATTGTTGCTCTTTGTGTAACATTAATTTCTCTAGTGAATTCAACATCCTTTTATCATTTAATGTGGACAATTTTTGTATCAAATAATTCATTCAGCAACTTGTGCAGTGATATATTTGAATGGAAAATTTTCTCTCTTGCAAAGTGCGACAGTTTTCCTCGGTTTTTTCTGAAACATTGACCAGAAGACAGAAATGCTCTGAACATCTGCAAAGGATTACCTCTATAACACAACAGGTTGAAGTAGATTTAGTGCATTTGCGGACATTCAGAGAAAAACGGTTTGAAAATTAAAGGGAATGAGAGGGATGTAATGAGGACGAAATATAACATTATACAGAACTTTGTTTGCTTACGAAGTTTTATGTGAACAAAAAAAAAAGAGGGAGAAAGTAAAAAAAAAGAATTTCCTTCTCAGAGGAGATGTGTTTTTGAAAGTTTTAATATTAATGCTTCTTTTGTCCTGTAAGAATAAGATAAATCTTCGACATTTGCTATCGCTTTTATATTTTGCCCTTTCCGAAACATATGTAATCCTAGAGGAGCCGTACTTTTTAAAACAAAATGGGAATTGTACTTGTGGGATTTGTTGCAATCTTACTGCGTCATGGTGGATTCAGGTCTCATCTAACTTTCTGGAATGCGACTTTTCAAAAAAAAAAAACGAATCAAATAACTAAGAAGTTTATTAGAATAAAATAGTTATTGTACGGTGTATTCCAGAATTAATCAATCAATTAATAAAGCAGATTGTAGATGTAAGCGTTAACATTTTTCTATTATTATTGTAAGTTCACCTCGATCGAAAGAAGTGACCGTTTCCTCTTTTAAACTGCGGGATTTCGATGTTCAAAAAGATGATTTTAGCACTTTTCAACAAAAAAACCTATCTGTTTTTTCCTTTTGCTCGATCGATAGGATTCAAAAATCTCCCGTAGTAGCGAGAAAAAAACCATCGTACTGTCACTTCCTGTACGAACACTGAGGATTGTTTTTCAATTATAAAGCATAGAATAGTACAAATTTCCATTTCAAAACAGAAACGCTTGATTTCTTTGCTTTTCATCTGTCATAGTTTCCCTGTAGATTTCAGTATTGATTTTCCTTCAGTCGATACTTCACCACGAATCAATTGCAAAAACTGAAAATATGATTTCATCTACGTGCACAATGACCATGTAAAATTTTGGTTGCCAGGAGGAACGAGAAATTTGCTCATTGCATGCGCTTCTTTTTCTAAAAGACTGCATGTGACATCCAACATTCACTTAATGCGGATTTTCCCATTTTTTACGAAAGGCTCCGAGACATTGTAATGACTTGTGTCGAAAAAGAAAAGCACAAACTCTGCCACCTGTTTAACCCAAACCCTTTCAAAGCGGATTTGAAACATTGTAACCACTTTATGGATAGTATGTGCCAAGAAATTTGTGACAGGCTCGCAGTAAATCCGTCACAGTCCCTCTAAATAAAGTTATAATAGTCCCTCTAATAAATTAAACGGTGGCGTTTATAAAATGTTCGAATAATATGGTTTCCCTTTAATAGGGGTGGGTGTAGCGCAGTCGGTAAGAGGTTTCGTTGGGGTTGCAACGATAGATCGATGGTTCGGAACCGCCCTGGTGCCGGCTAAGATTTTCATCACTCCCGCGTCTATAAATTGGTACAACACTTGTCTGGAAGGACAAAAACACTGTCTTGACACTTCGGCTGGTCTAATGAATTATTTTACTAGATACATATTCGTAAACCTCAAACTATCCCTAGTTGAAGTGAACGCGGTGGCGCATCGCAAGTGGATTGATTGACGCCAGCCACTCTTTGTTCTCAATAATTTCGATACAAGGCTTATACTGTAGCATTTTTTTGGATGCGTAGATCCCACAACGTGAGAATTTTCTGTAATTACAACATAGTCAATAATCGCTGGGCTGTTAAAATGCTAACAACCAATATACTCTTCGTCTTCAGTGATGTTCTTATGGTTGTAGGAGCATATTTACTGCAACAGCAAAATTCCAGGAACAATAGAAAAGTTTCCACATAATTATTAATGACCGTGACTTTTAAAAATCACAATTCGTTAATATTTGGTGGACGGAAGCCATATTTGTTTACTGTTTTATGTTAATAGTGGTTTATACTCAGTACACAGGGTGCAACTTAAGCTAATAATAGTTTTGTCTTTTTCAAACATGAAAAATGCCAAATAAATTTCTACCCATCACACAAAAACAGCATAGTGAAAAGTTTTTAAATTCCTTTTTAACTATGGTGTTGGAGAACGCAAAATTTATCGATTGATCTGGACTAATTGCTTCCGTCATCGTTGGATGTAGACTTTTGTCTCTGTGTTAGTTACGTCTAAGTTTCCGAGATAATTGTACCTACTTTTTGGATTGGACTTGGACGTAATTTTGAGTGAGATTTGATGGATACAAAATGCTCCGACGGCTAATTAATGAGCAGTGGCTTCGTAACTCTCCGCACAAATTAATCAAAATACCACTGAGTAATTAAATTGAAGCAATAACAGAATTCAAAGAATAATTTGTGAAGATTTATGAGAAATAAAATCGGAGTAGGTTTTCATTTATTGTTCCTCATTTTCTCTTCACTCTTTCCTGTTGTGGTCTTTTTTCATACAAATCGTTTTGGATCATACGACCGTTAGCTGGGGAAACGGTTGAGGAACTGCGCCAACGGTCTCAAAATGAAGAAGATATTTATAAGAGATTTTATAAGATATTTATAGATAAGATAAAGAAGAAGATAGTTTTCGAACTTTCTTCCTTGAAAGTCCTGGATTGTAAACTGAATTTATGCTCTCCTGTTTTGCCGCTAAGGTTTTGGTAAATCGTTATCTATTGCCTCTATTTCAAGAAACATTTTGTAATATGGCACAGAAAAATGTGTAGCATCAGTGAATTTTGCTCTCTTGCTTCTTTTTTTTTGTTGTTGAAGAACCTGTCGGGACCAATTCTTGATGTTTTCTTAAGGCTTTACTGTGTTTGAAAGTATTCGGCTGGATACTGTAGTAGTTAAGTGATCGATTCCTTCGTTCCTATCATTCTCTACTGTTAAGTTCTCTTATTATTTCCAATTTTTGTAGGGATTTTTCGAAGGGTCCGAAATTATTTTTTTTAGCATAAAACTAGACTCTTTTTCCTGCTTTTAATCAATGTTTGTTCAATTTACAATTATTTTTCTTGTTGTTCTCATCTTTTCGTCATTTTTCGGTGACCGAGGTTCTCACTATTATCCGCCGCTTGCATTCCACGATTGTTTTGCAATTTTTTTTTAACTCGCCCAGTTTCAATTACGTTTAAGTGTTTTTAATCGAAATCTCATAGGATCACGTGAATGGGGTTCTGTGCGTTTGTATAAACGCAAGAACACTTCGGAATCACGATGAGCACGTGAATATTTCACACCGGGCGGGAATGGGGTTCACGGTCGAACGCCTAAATCCACGCCGAACCATCACTTCAAAACTTCAAAACTTCAAAACAATGTTGTCATTCACTCATGCAATAGTTATGAGTGGGAGTTGTTTACGAAAGAAAGCAGCTCTAGTTTCAGGATAACTTCAGCTTTTCTGGAATAGGATCAAAAACAGGATATCAGATAGCTGCAGGGGAACTGATTAATGTTGCAATCATAAGACAAACGCTTTTTTGACTCTTTTTAACCTAAAACCCAAAAATCCCAGCGGGACCTTACAAGGGACCACCCGGTTTTTCCCATTTCTCTCATTTCGGCAATGACTTTGTTGACTAAGTCCGGTCGTTTCGCATGTAAATTTATGACAACAAACAGCGCTTCGCGCTACTTCTTCTTCCTCCTCTTCCTCTTCGTCTTCTTCTTCTTCTTCTTCTTCTTCTTCTTCTGCTCACACTCGACAATCGCATTCCATTTCGAATGAGCAACTTTTGTAGGTTTTTTTTTTCAAACATTCATTTTTATCCTACTTAGATAAGAGATTTGCTTAGAACTTATGTGACCTTTTACTTTTCATCCGTCAAAATTATTCACTCCTCTAAAGAGGAGCAAAATGACACCGGGGAACAATAAAATTTACGCCATCCATAAATTCGTATAACAATGGATTATAGAGCAACAAGAAACGAATATATCGAAAAAATACGTGGGACCCAAATGGAAGATACTATCAAGCCCTGTTTCTGTTTTTAAACCGCGACATAACGAGTGTCGATCTCTTTACTTGTTTACTCGAACCCATACATCCAAAAGTGTAGATGGAGAATCATGATAGAATCCTGGGCATATGTTATTTCTTGGATTTGTCAGGGTCTCGATAGATGGGTAGAAATGGGGTGTTCGTCTCCGGTAGAATTTTTCAATGATAAGTTTCCAAACGATAGCTTTCACGTAGTTTTCATTCTAAATAACCTACTTTTTTGGTTTCGGTTTTTTTTAGTTTCCTGGAAAATAGTTGCCTTGACTAGGAGTTTGAAATAAAGAAAAAACCTAATGGTGTAATGATTATGATGCCATTGATGGAAAATAAGTGATGTAATTCGCGTTGACATTCGAATGTTCTATTCATTCCTAAACTTTTCTTTTTTTTCGCTTCCATACACTTGAAGCTAATTTGGAAGGAGGATGCTGGCACTTCTTGTCTGCACAGGCGATGGTTCGATAGTGCTCGAGACCAACTAAGCCTTTCAGCCTTTTGAGATCGATTAGATGTGGTTAGGCATTATTTGAAAAGGTAAGACCATTGAATTCATACACTGGCGGATTTCAGGAAGTCTTCGTGTAGGCCTTATACGCCTTCGTAATCCTTTTCGTTAATGTATTATAGTATGGGAGGGTTTGCTGCATACCGGAGGAATTGATCTACGGAAACCACCTTGTTCTTTATCCCTACATTTTTTTAAACAATGAAACAAATGAGAAGTAATTTTGCTATAAGTATGGTGCTAGAAGGAAATGGGGGGGGGGGGGGTTTAGCGCAGTCAGTGAAAGGTTCGACTGTGACTGCATGGTCGATAGTTCGAAACCGCCTCAAAGCCAACTAAGCTTTTCATCACTTGTGGGTCAATGAGTTGGTAACAAATATACCTAGTAGTGCCAGGTTTCCTGTCCTCAACCTCTTACAAAACACTACGATATAGCCCGAATAATTTGGTTTCTTTTAATAGGAGCAGGTGTGGCGTAGTCGGTTAAAGGTTCTGTTGTGAACGCACGATCGATCGATGGTTCGAAGGCGCTCTAGTGTCAACTAAGTTTCTCATCCCTCCGGCGTCGATAAATTGGAACCAGACTTGTCTGGAAGGATAAAAACACCGTCTTGACACTTCGGCTGGTCTCCGGAAGTCATTGTAAGGCAGCACGTGAATCCATGAACCACAAACAATTCTGAATTGAAGTCAAACGCGTGGGAGTATTCCAGTCAGGATTTGACCAATACCGTGCACTTTATCCCGTATCCCTTTACTTATGGTTCTGAAACCAAAACCCAGTTGAGTAAATGGAGGTTGTTCTCGCGAATTTCCGGAATTGCCCAATCGATAGAGCGTTAGGACTTGAAATTACTTCCAGTTGGACATTTCTTTTGAAAACTTCTTTGCTGTCCATTGTTCTTTAACTTTTTTTTCTGGATTGCCTCGGCATTTTTTTTTGAGAGGACATTGTTAAGTTCTCGTCGACTTTTTGCCGTTCGCTTTGTGGTTTCGAGACGAATTTGCTGAGCTCATTCAGCTTCTGTCTGGATTCTACGTTTAAATCTGATGAGAATTTTCTAAACAAAGAACTTCTCCCTTTGCGAAGAAGTTTTTGGGCTCTCAAAGTACAAACGCAGTGAATTCAAGCGGCGCGAATCTTCAAAAATGTTAAGGTCTAAAATCATGCTTTTTGCTTGCAGCGGGACGGTCATTGTTGTATGCTGCATGGAATGAATCTCTTGAATCAAAGTTCTTCTTACGCAGTTTGATAGACATAAAACATTCTTAAATAGTTACATGGTAATTTTATTTCTGGACCAGACATTTGAAGGAATTTGATACTTTGTTTCTGCTCAAAGGTAGCAATACCATGAATCTGACGTGCTTGGATTTCTCATTGAAGGCTTCTATACAGGGTCGTAGACTGCGGAAAACCCCTTAGTTTCGCTTATCTCTCCGTGATCGTTGAAGGAGATAGCGTGGGAATCGCTTTAGTTCTTACGAGATGCTTTAGAGCACGCTTCTATGTTCACGCTCCGTTCCTCTCAACAGTCTGTTCATTAGTTTAACCTAAATAGGCTTGTGAGTTGATCTTACTCATCCTCGAAAGCTCGATCGTTGAAGCGACGCGTGCGGAGGTGGTGCGTTGCGATAGAAGCAGTCGTAGATAAAAACAGTGGCTTTCGGCCCTTTTCTTACGACCATCAGGGAAACGTGAGCGAACCTCCTGGTTTTCCGCAGTCTACGACGCTGTATAGAAGCTTCTCATGAGAATTCTATACCACGTCAGCTGCCTTTAAAGGTGGAATTCGCAGAACATTTCGACGTTGAGTTCTTTCGCGGATCGGGACAATTATAGGTATTATACTGTAAGTGCGAAATAACCTTACAAACTTAGTTAAGAGATAGATCAAAAGCATCTATAATAGAATGATTAGCTTAGCCGAAGGAACAACCCTGTACACAAATACGTATGACGGAACGAATGCGCAAAGGTGGATTGTATCCATAGATTTTTTCGTTCGTAAAAGGAATAAGATGCTTCTTCTTAGGTCCGATTTAAATCCGCTTCGCCGGAAATTTTCATCACTCGATTTAAATCGGACCTAAGAAGAAGCATCTTAAGAAGATTTCATCATTAACAGACGCTGCGCGCTTTCATTCCAGTAGTGGTGCGTGTGCAAAGAGTTGCATCGTAGGACAAACCGATTTGTCCGAACTGCTCTCTATCCACAAAATCGTCAAAATCCATTGCGTTGGTAAAGAGAATTCCGCACTCTTGCTGTGACACTCTGGAAAATACGTCAAGAAATTTTTTTTACCAGTGGAGAAATTCAATAAAGTGAAATTGAAGTTTGAATATAATTTGCCTGAATGGCTTTTTGAAAGTTGGAATGATTAGGTTGTTTGAGCGAGGGAAATTTCAAAAGAAAAAGCGATTTTTTATGTCTTACAAAGATGCCGTGGAAAATTCATACTTCATTCTTTTTTGATTTTCTCTTTTTGGTTTTGGTTCAACTTTGGACGTGTTAGGTGTGTGAAGAACTCGACATATTCATCTGAAATTGTTAAAAATTGATTTCAACACGTCTGAGAACCGATGTTCGCCGTGACCACGGTAAGTTGAGTGTCGCAAAAAATACCATACTATGATAGAGCATCTGGCGATGATCAGTTCGCAGGATACGCCTACGCTTTCGACTTAAATTCAGGATCGTTTGAGGTTTACGAACGTGTATCTGGCCTACACAATGACTTGCGGGGGCTAACCGATATGTTAAGTCAGTGTTTTTATCCTCCCACACAAGTCTGGTAGCAATTTATCGACACCGGAGGGATGAAGGGCTTGGTGAGCACTAGGGCGGACTCGAACCTCCTATCGATCGTGCAGGAAGCGGAACCACTAACCGACTGCGCCACATCGCCCCTTAAAGAGTGTAGTATGCGTTAAATGTTATATGTTATATAAAATTTTATATTTTAATAGATGTGATCACTTTGATAGATGATAAATGGATGGTGCGCAGGTACACCTATGGGGAATAAATCTCAAACTTCCTGTATTTTTCATTGCTTCAATACACAACACCTGCACAACCGAATAAAAAGACTCATTACAACGGGGAATTATTTCCAAAAACCGAAAAAGATTAAAATTAGAAGAAATACTATGGAGCACTTTTTTTGGGAAGCTGTTAAAATTATTTTATGCTTATAGAGAAGTACATACATATAGGTATTGGGCTAATACGAAAATTTTTTTGTCATGAATAATTATTTCCTGATGTTCTCTTTTCATAACTTCTCTTTCTCTCTTCCAAATTTCTCTCGAGTTCTTCATTTCACGTATCATTTTTGCAACGATCACCTTGATCACCTTGATCACCTTGACTCCCGTTGATCTTCGAACTGGTCGAGCGGGCGCCAGTAATTCTTCCATTTGTCCCGATCGCGTGCCAGAGTAGCCCAGTGGTTCCTCCTTTCGCGTGGGACACGAAGAGCATCATATTTTTCTTTCAAGGACTTCGTGAAGAAATCTGACCATCGGGTCGGCGGTCTTCCTGTAGTGCGCTTAATATCGCGGGGAACCCAGTCGCTCACGGCTCTGGTCCAACGGTTGTCATCAAAGCGCATCACGTGTCCGGCCCACCTTATTTTACTTTCCTTGGCAAACGCGGCGGCGTCTCTAATCTTCGATCGCTGACGTAGGAGGGAACTTCGAATTCCGTCCCTCACTTGCGTGAAACGGGATACTCCTAGCATCACTCTCTCAATTGCGCGTTCAATGACGCTCACCGCGTTTTCTTCCTGCTTGCGAAATGCCCAGGTTTCCGAAGCATAGGTCAAAGCAGGAAGTACGGTGGTGTTGAAGAGGTGAGCACGGAGCCGGGTGTTCCTGGTCTTCTTCACTACATCCTCGATGCTCTTGTACGCTCCCCAAGCCGCTCGTCTCCTCCTGCCCAGCTCGGGGGTCAGGTCGTTCATCATGTTCAGTTCCCGACCCAGATAAACGTAGCTGGTGCATTCGGATATGTTCGTTCCGTTGAGCGTGAATGGGGCATCCGAGACCCATCCGTTCCGCATGAACATCGTCTTTTGTAGATTCAGCTGAAGACCGATGCATCCACATGTTTCGTCGAATTCGGTCAGCATTCGTTCCGCTTGGCTGATGCTAGGTGTTATCAGTACGATGTCATCAGCAAAGCGCAAATGGTGTAGCTGCCGACCATCAACCTTCACTCCCATGTCGTCCCATTCCAACTTTCGCATTGCGTTCTCGAGGGTGGCTGTGAATATTTTGGGGGAAATTGTATCACCCTGTCGGACCCCCCTCTTCACGTCAATGATGATGTTCTTGTAGAATGGCGAAATTCCGGTCGTGAAGTTACTGTACAACTCTCGAAGTACCTTAATATACTGAGTAGGGACGCCTTGGTTGTCCAAGGCTTCCACGACCGCTTCCGTCTCAACCGAGTCGAAAGCCTTCTTTAAGTCGATGAAGGTGAGACAGAGCGGCATCTTGTACTCTCGTGATACCTCGATGAGTTTCGAAACAGTGTGAATGTGGTCAATCGTGCTGAATCCTTTTCGAAACCCTGCTTGTTCGCATGGCTGTCCTTCATCCAAGACTTTTTCAATCCTATTAAGGATTACTCTTGTAAAGAGCTTGTAGATGACGGACAGTAGGCAGATTGGGCGATAGTTGCCGATGTCATGTGGATCTCCCTTTTTATACAACAACACGGTCTTGCTGGTCTTCCACTGTTTAGGAACCTTGCATTCCGACAGATAACGTGTAAAGAGCCTCGCCAGGGTGTTGATGAGTACTGGCGGAAGGCTCTTCAGGTGTTCTGGTCTTACTCTGTCGGGACCGGGTGCTGTACGATTTCTTACCGACATGATAGCATGTCGTATTTCGGACGGGAGAACCTCTGGAATGACTTGTCCATCTTCCCTCAGATGGTGAGGAGGCAAGTGGACATGGCTGTCGAAGAGATCAGAGTAGAAGTCGTAGATGATTTTCTCCATCCCCCTTCTCGATGCAATGGCTGTTCCCTTTGGGTTCCGGAGAGCAGTCATCCTCGTCTTGCGACTGGCGAAGTCTCGACGGGCATAGCGGATGCTTTTCCCCGCCTCTGCAGCTTCAGCCAGCACTTCTACTCTTCTCTCTTTAAGGTCTTCCTTTATCGCCTCTCGGCAAAGCCTTCCGAGCTCGGACGTGAGTTCTTGTTTCCCTGCGGCTCGTGCTGTTCCACGCTGGCGTATCAGCTCAAGAGTTTGAAGAGACATTCGCCTCTTGGTGGTTTTAAAACTCTCAGCCTTCTTCGCGCAGTCGTGAAAGTGTTCGACAAGCCGGTCATATTCCTCGTCGATGTTGTCCATTGCAGAATCTTCCCAAAAGCCGGCTAGCGTAGCGAAGAGATCCCAGTTGATGGTAGTCCTGGGATTTCTCTCTCTGAACTTGGCGGCTTTCTCTGCTCCCCTTGTGAAGGAAAATCTTCCTCGGAGGAGGCGATGGTCCGATCCCGTATAGAACTTTGGTACAACAGCGACGTCCGTCAGGCAGAACCTTTTATTGACGATGATGTGGTCTATTTCATTACAGTACCCTCCACCGGGTGACTCCCACGTCCAGCGTAGAGAGGAGGGCTTCTGGAATTGCGAGTTCCCATGGATGGTCTTAGTCGTCATGAGGAACTCGGAGAGCCTCTCTCCCTGGTCATTCCATTGTAGGCCGTGGGTCCCGATGTGAAGTTCCTCCGGCGTTCTTCTTGGGCCAACCTTAGCGTTGAAATCGCCAACTATGACGTTGTAGAAGGCATGATCTTCTTGGTGAAACTTCTCCAAGTCCATATAGAAAGCTTCGACTTCTTCTTCTTCGTAGCTTGATGTTGAAGCGTAAGCGACGAAGATAGTCAAAGCTGGTATTGGGCCACATCTTCTCATCCGCAGACGTCCGATTCGGGTCGTAAGTTGTTCAAAAGAGTCGATGTTCTTTGCCATACTCGTGTTGACGAGGACGCCAACTCCACCAACACCTCTACTGCCGCATGTTCCTAAGAACAGTTCTTCTCCAGTTTCATATACGGCGTTGAGAGGGTGACGTCGTCTCGTCTCGGTCAGTCCGATGACGTCGTACTTGATCTTCTTGGCTTGCATCATCAGATTTTCGATGGCCGCTTCCGATGCAAGCGTACGTGCGTTATAAGTACAGATCGCCATCCTAGTCCTTTTCCGTTTTGGTAGCCTACATGACTCCTGCAACCCCGTCCTACCTGGCGCTACCGTACCAGGCTTTCCTCCGGAATCAGGAGACTCTTTTCTATTACTGTGTTTTGCTCAACATTTTAAAACCCATGGGCAGGTTGCAAGCCTCTAGTCCCATGAGTTTCTGGGAGAACTTTCGTTCTCCCGGTGTGGACATGTGGAGCTTATTTGTTGGAGGCGACTCCAAACCGCCTCCCTTGCACCTCCCAGTCACTTGATTGCAGGCTTTTGGCCGGACCGACGTGCGGGATACAAGGATGTCATGAGTCAGTCCTGGCTCAGCAGAAACAGGGAGTCCATCCCCTGAATCCACCTGCGTCTCTGGGCAAGCGCAAGGTCGCTTTTGGTCCGCGATTAGCCCCCTATCCGCCACCCGGGGACGCGCCACGTAGCCTCGCGACTAACCGGCTGTGATCCCTCTAGTGAGGGAGATCCGTGGTTGCAACGATCAGGTTACTATAATTACATTGAGCTAAACAGAATTCTTTTAAGATTAGAAAAAAATGTTTCGTTCGTTCCTGTCGGCTTAAAACGTCCGTCCATTAAATGAATATGTCTATGCTCTCTCTTAATGGTATTCCATTTCCCATTGGTGTTATTAGTGAAATTCAATATGCTATGTTATAAATATATGTGACTTAAAGGCATCACCCCACGAATCTGAGGTGGTACGGATTTCAAGTGGACTATTCGTATACGGGATCGTAGATTGTGGAGAAAAGGGTGATCCCGTCCATTTCTTCCTAAATGCCGTAAAAAACGGCCGCGCGGGGCTGGCGCGCTCCAATCGAACTGCTTGTAGAAAGTAGCGCGCTGGAACGCTCGAAGCCGTATCTTCCGGGCTGTTTTTCACGGCAAATAGGGAGCGATGAACAGAATCACCCTTCTCCCCATAATCTACGACCTCGTATACGAATACTCAACCGGAAATCCGTACTCTCCGGATTAATGAGGTGATGCCTTTAAAAGTATGTTTTCAAGAAATTGTGGACCAACACTTCTCGATATTGATCGGTGGAGCGGGCTATACATTTATGTGTGGAGGGTGGGAGAATTAGTATGAAGGGAGCGACATAAAATAAAATGTATTTGAAAAAAAGTTCAAATTATTAAAAATTCCTAAGAAGAATTTTTAAAAATTAATAAAATTTTCAAAAAATTAAGAAAAACTTAAAAGTTAAGGATTATTAAAAACAAAATATTTTGAGTTTTTCATATATAAGAAGTGTTCCAAAAAAGAGTTCAGAAATAGAATAACTGGAAATTGTAAAGATATCATTTTGGAAATGTGTAGTAAGATTTAGACAACAAGATTTGAGAACTATTCAGCCCTTTACATGAATAAAGCAGTCATATTCATTAATTTTTTGATATAAAATAGCCAAAACATTTCATGTTCGAAAATATGCTTTTCTTTCTAATTCTTTCTTCACAAATTCTTCACACTCCATTTGCTTCTTTATGAGAACTCAAAATTTGATTATTCGGAGAAAAAATTAGAGTTTGACTAGAAAATTTGAAGTTATTCTGTTGTTATTCTGTTATTCTGAATGTTATTGTACAGAAATACTGAAAAAAAATTCTAGCGATTTTGAAATTTGAACTACTTGGATAATTCATCTACATAGATTTTTTTTTATATTGTGTTTTTAAGAGAGTATTAGGCTTTTAATTAATAAAAATGAATACGTAAGTTGAGGAGCGAAAATTTGAATTAAGATAACTTTCTCTAGTAGTACTAGTAGCAATGGAGAGAGTAGAATAGTTTTTAAGTCTGTTGCCATAGATTTTTCTTTTTTCATGAACAAAAAAAAACGAACCATTGGGATTATTTCCACATATAGAGTAAATATATGTGTAAATAAAAAGGGTGAATCTTGGCATATGGTTATCCTCACAGCCCACATACGTCTGATGTTTTAATGCTTGGTATAAACATGCCGTTTTTGTTTACCCTAGGGAACATCTAGAATCACATCATGAATGTTGTTAAGTGACTGAGGCAAATTTGAGGCGTATCACAAAAAATATGGAAAAATGCCTTACGAATGAAGATTAGCCTAATCCGTGTCATGCCTTCACATACACACCGAGTATATATATATATATATATATATATATATATATATATATTGCTATTCTTCCCCAACATAGTTTTTTTTTCGAATTGCGTCCTTTCTTCGACATTTGAAAAGTTTGCATCTGCTCATCCACTCCTCGATAAATGTCAGGCGATATTTCGAATCATGTTCGGATGACGTTCCTTTGAATGCGTCCATCCAAGCAATGTGCTCATTGCAAAGTTTTCTTGCTTGCTAGGAAAATACACCGTTCTGCAATTTAGTATCAATGAAGAGCAAAAAAGAACCTAGCAGATTGACGGTGACGTCATTGTTATTAATTAGAAAAGTGCGTATAACCTTATAATTAGGGAGAATACAAGTAGCAACAAAGTAGTTAAGAAGGAAAGAAGAGCGAAAATTGCTTTTCTAGGTTTTTTGAGTAATTCAATATTTAAATTATAATGTTTGACTATCACGTCCTTGTGGGCCATATGATTCTGTAGGTTGAAAAGTTTATTACCCTGAATTCTTACAAACTTGTTATTGTCGCTTGAACTCCATATCGGATATATCAAAATTTTATGGAATCAAATTCATTAATTAATTAAAAATTTTTGATTTTTTAATTTTTGGTTTTGAAAACATTAATTTGTTCTGGCATTAAGTGCATTTTTTTGTTTATCTCTGCTTCCAATGACAACGCTCTTTGTTCTGAAATCGCAGTTGAATCATGTGACACTTAATGAAGAGAGACATTTAGTTTCTGCATTGAAGTGAACTCGGTCCTTAAAAATATGGAGAAAAGAACTTTCATCGAATTCTGCAGAGTTATCGGATCGAAAACGATTGTTCTAAGCTTAGAAAAAATCCGAAAAATTTCAGCAGATTCTGTATACACATGTGGTTGCGTATATTGTAATAATTTACATATGTAATTGTTTTCAAATACATTTTTTTCTCTGTCTAAGTTTTTCCATTCACAGTGGTAAACTTTCGTATGGTTGTCCAAATGTTTTTCGCAAAAGAGATTAGAGGGTAAAAGTGAATGGAAGAAAGAAAAAATCACAACTCCACCGTTGGAGGAAAAAAAAATCACAACTTTTTAATTGTTCCGATCGTTAAATTTAACGAGTTTGGATTTTGTTTCCTCCACAATCGTTTTCGTCTATTTGAAGGGAAAATAGTTCCCTAAAATTGGCTCATAAATTTGCCGAATGGGAGATGCAACATTGGAACAAAATAAAAAGATTTCCTCGAAATTTTCAATAAAGGCCTCTGAAATTGCCTCATAAATTTGCCGAACGTGAGATGCAATTCCAGGATAAAATTTTTAAAAAATTTCGAAAATTTTCCTGTGAAGGTAAGTTATTGATATAATCTATATGATACAAAAATTGACTTGCTAGGACTAGGTCTTTGTTTTACCCAAAAAAAGAGATTAGCTCTGTGGCAGTCAAATTATGTGAAAATAATGGTTAGCTGAAGAGTCATCGTTGATGCACGAATTCGCAAAAAAGTGGTCTCTGTAAACACATGCCGCAAATTGGCGGCGATGAATTTAGCGAAGGCAACAGAAATCGGTCCCGATCCTCGACCCTACGCTCATTAGAGTATAGTGGAGCCAAACTTAAATATTATTTTGAAGCAACTGTTCAAAATTTTTGAGATCTATCAACTAACTGCCATTTGGTAGGAGCCCATCATTTGGTGCTGTCGAACATTCGCAACATCAGTTCAGAAAAAAAGGGCAGTTTCTTAAATTTTAATTTTATAACGGTGATATAATATTGCCCATGTTTGACTGTCTTTGAATCTCGGCAAGTTGAAACGTAGTTTTTAATTAATTTTTTTGAGCTGTAGCCAAGATTGGTATTGATCGTCTTTGTTAAACAACGGCTAACGTTTCGGCGTTATCGCCTTCGTCAGAGCCTGGCAAATTCAAAGCCATTAGTGATTTGTCCTCTCAAGCACCTTATCACCTACAGAAAGCATCCAAACGGTAGGGAAACTCAAACAGAAACAAATTGGCTAGTACTTACCTCATTAGCTAGACTTGGTGACGCAACAGACCACCACGTACCACAACGATTATATAGGGGAAACAGGACGTCCGCTGTGTATTAGGGTCAAGGAGCATCTAGATGGACTCGCAAAATCTAAAACCTTCACTCCACTTGGAGCACATCGTAGAATATATCATCCAAACTCCGAGTAGAGGTAGAAGCTAGTACGAGTCCAAGATCACAGCACGCAGATTAGAGGATTTTCTGGATAACCGCCAAAAGTCTAAAAACCTACTTGATACTTAAGACTTCTACGATTGAAGGCATCACCCCACGAATCTGACGCGGCATGGATTTTCGTAGGAGTATACCTATATCGGGTAGTGGATTATGTATACAGAGCTGTATGCGCTCAACTCTCCCTCCATCACTGTAAACAGACGACTCCGGGACGCTGTTTCCTACGACGTCCTCTATTGCAACGCGCCACCATTGCGCTCCGCCCCCGCCTACAATTCGTCAAAAATCCATTCGGACACCCCGATGGGCAATTCATTTCATTCGACGAATCGTAGGTGGGGGCGGGGCCAAAGGGTGGTGCGCTGCAATAGAGGACGTCGTAAAGAACCGTGCTCCGGAGCCGTCTGTTTACTGTGATGCAGGAAGAAATGAGCGGAACCACCTCTGTATTCATAATCTACGACACGATATAGGTATACTCCAACGAAAATCCTTTTGCGCCAGATTCGTGGGGTGATTCCCTCAAGACAGAGTGATCACATTGATATACAAATTTTTCGTCTGCTTCATATGAAGGTAAAATACAATTTTCTTCCTTGCACGTTCACCTCAAAGTGTTTTTTGGTGAGTTTTGGAAGAGCTGGTTATGCGATGTAGCTAAAATTTTACGGAATATTGGAAAAATTTCGAAACGTCTCGACAGCGTCTCCCGCACGTGTGCAAATCGATGCAAATAAGCGCTTTCTGTGCGATTATTGTGGAAGCGGCATGATCGGTATTTTGGCAGAAACACTGTGGAACGTTGAGAGAGTTGTTAGATACGAAGAAGCATTAGTCCGGAAGAAAGAATCATGTGCTCCCGTATTTTCGAACAACGTTTTTGACTGGACATTGTGCTGCTCATGAAGCGACTACGGGTTCCAGATAGATGGCGGACACTAGGGGACCTGTCGCATCCGAGAAGCACTTTTTTCGTACTCTTCCGGATCCTCGCACAAAATTCTTTTATACTGTCGTCCATCACCATCTTACTTTTTTTTTCCGGAGAATGAGTAGGTCCATTTCTCTTTTCGAGTCTTGACTAAGCATAAGTAAATTAATTGAACATTAGGAAAAACTTTTGTTTGTCGGAAGGATACTCTTGTTTATTCAAATGTAAATCAGTCTGTCTATCCCCTCTTCGAGAAAAGTCATTGAAGGATAAGGAATGCAGTGGGCGGCGTGGAATAATCCTTATGAGGATGCCCCAAAGTGTTTGACGTTAGTTCAGAATCGCTTGATGTTTATGAAGGCGTTGCAGCCTTACAATGACTTGCGGGGGCGAGCCGATGCGCCAAGTCAGTGTTTTGGTTCTCCCACGCAAATCAAGTAGCAGTTTATTGACCTGGCAAGGTTTGGTTGGCAGTAGAGCGTTTTCGAACCATCAATTGTGCAGTCATAGCCGAACCTCTTACCGATCTATTTCATCATCAAGGCAGTATTCACTGAATTTGTCGGAGAAATGGAAAAGGAAAATAATTTGACTAAGTAACTATAGAAATAGGGATTTGGACATAAAAGGAATTTTCGAGGTCGCCTCATCAAATGTGCTTTTTTTGTTTTGACAAACAGCGATATTCGCATATGTGCCGACCCCTATTGTCAAAAAAAAGAGTGAGATGAGCTCTCTTGAGTGACTTCTTCTGATTTCAATAGAAACACGGCCTGACTGACGTTATCGAAGCAATTTTTGCACAAATTTTCATCAAATAGCAGCCATACCTACGTTTTTCCTGTTTATTCAAGAAAGCGTCATTTAGAACCACTAAAAAAAACCTCACACAGAAATCTTATTAGTACTTTTTCTTACCGCGATAATGCACACTAAATCTTTTTTTTACCTTAAATATAAATATCGTTGCTACATTAGTAGCATTATTAGTACAACCTATCTGTCTTTCAGTAGAACGATTACGGTAATTGGATAAAAGTGCTGGAAATGTCAAGAACAGAAATGCGCCCACGAAAAAAAAAACTGAATCCTTTGCGAGGCATCCAGTATAGGAGAATGGGGGATGAGAGGGCATATTTCAAGATTTATGAAATTAAATTTTGAAAATCATACTTATTCCTTTTTTACTGAAATTCAAACGTTTAATTTTCCAAGTCTATTTTTATTAAATTATTATACAGCTTGAAAAAAGTGTGAGAGATATGTTTTCGGAAAAAGTAGTTAACTGTTAATCTCTTCCCATCACTCTTCTTCTGATTCTAGTCAGGTAGGGACGGAAATTCCTAGAATTTCGCATTATTTTAGTATGTTTATACAATATATCGATCTAAGATTAGTTAGAAACATCCTACAGTACGCCTACAGTGACGCTTTTGCATAATTTTTTTTTCGTATGTATGCATTAATAATCATCTGTTTCGGTAAGTCCTTCAAAAAAGTGGATCGTAAGAATTAAGGCGTATCAGACAGTGCGTAGTTACGTACGTACACTTATTCATACATTATTATACGAAAAGGAAAAGAAAAACTCCCGGAAGCCAGGGAAAAAAAGAGCCAATACAAAAACGTTGGGCCAGTACAGACAATACGGTTCACGGGTGGTCACATACGGTAAATCAAAAACAACGTTCTGGTCCTCTGTTCCACAAGAACCGGAAGCGATCGTCATTTTGTTGAGGATGGTGTTTAGAAGGATTTTCAGGGAGATTTCTTTGAGGAAAATGGAAACGGAAAATACATGAAAATGGACATGAAAATGCTATGTAGGCTCCAATCAATAAATTCCCAGTGATATTTTCTGTCGTATATCTAGGATTCACATCTTGTTTGTGGTGAATTTTAATGAAATGAGAAAGGTAGTAAATAGCAAGAGACGAGAAATCTTTGGACTGACGATGGTTTCAATAATCACGATAACGACAAAATGAAAATTCGATTAGTGTTTCAGGGATATTCGATGGTAAATTAGTGGTTTTTTTTACGTAGATGATATTAGATTGTGCTCAAGGGTAGATCATTTGACAGTCGATTAGAATTTTTCTATAAGGCGTTATTACTTCTTTTTTTTTTCTATAAGGCGTTATTGCCTTTTTCGCTTATAAAGTAGTAAAAGGACCGTGGAAAAACTAAAAACAAGGATTCTCTACAAGAAAAAATGGAAAATATTCTGTTCTAAAAAGTTTTCTAAAATACATCTTGTATCCATTACATCCGAGGTTGGGAATTATGCGAACATTCTTCGACTGAAAAAAGCGGTACGATTTTCGTAGGGAATATTTGAAAGAGGTTCTTTTTTCATTACTGTAGAACAACGTTCGAGGTCGGTTGAGTAGTTGGGATGAGCAGCGAACTCAAGAAGGTGCCCATGGTCACTTTCTTTCCGGAGTACGACTATGCTGGAAAGGAGTTCCTTTCCGGGCCTTTTCGCTGGCTGAAATAGAGAGACGGTGGTTAGAAGCATCACCCCACGAATCTGGGGTTGTGCAGGTTTCAGGTAGGTTATGCCTGTATGGAGTCGTAGATTATGGAGAGAAGGGTGATTCCGTCCATTTCTTCGCAATTACCGTAAAAAAGGCCCGGAAGATACGGCTTCGAGCTTTTTTCGAGCGTTTCGGCGCGCTATTTTCTACAACAAGTTCGATTGGAGCGCGCCAGCCTTGTGCACTCACCGCTCTTCCGGGCCATTTTATTTGCGGCAATTAGGAGGAAATAGATGGAATCACCCTCTCTCCATAATATACGACCAACTATAGGCATAACCCACCTGAAACCCGCCTCAGATTCGTGGGCTGATGCCTTTAACCCAAACTACTTCGTAACCCAGCTGTACCTCCTCCACGTCGTTATGTCTTTCTGTAGGAGCCAACACTTAGGGTATGCAATTCCTATGATCATCTCGAAATGAGAGAATTTTGCTCGCGATTCATCTCTCTACGATAGAGCTCACATGTACACCAATACCTAGCTATTCTCGAGATTTTTGGAACTTAACGAATGCCATTCAAAAAAAACTTTCACTTCCAGTTGTTTAAGCAAGATTCATCAAAAATTTATAAACTCATTGTGAGCGTGGATGTTGTTGATTTAGGTTGAGGTGTGGACGTGTACACACACGGGGGAAAATCCTAGGATTCATAATGGGCCACAGCACGTGGGGACGAGTACTTAAATCTTTCTTTAAGCTGATGGTTATGTAGATTACAGCCTGATTGAGCCAAAATGAACAAGAAGTTTAAAATACTATAAACAAGTACGATGACGGAGGCTATTACATATACCTTTGCCTTATTTTTTGTATACAGTTATATTATTTTATTATTTTTATTTTGTATTATTTATATCACAATAATATTATTTTATACAACTATTTTAATTTTATTTTTATTATTTTTATTTTTTATTTTTTCGGTTTGTTGTTAGATATTAAAGCCTATTAACGCCAGCCAAATTACGTAAATTACAGTATTTCCATCCTTACAAAAGTACTTAAGAAACACAAGAGTCCTACTTTACACAGCATGTTCTAATACAAAATCCATTAACTGCTATTTTCTCAAATAAACAGACAAGTAATGAATGAATCTGTGGAACTTTCCCTAACTTTCAACGTTATGCTAGATTTTTTTGCTTGGAGCCTCACTTGTGTTACATTTCTGCGACTAATTTGTTAACTTCATGTGCACAGTATTTCAGACAACGACACCTCGTTGATCCTACGCGATATTTTCGCCTCCTACGACAAAAGAGTGATTCCATTCACTCATGGGCCGGTTGTCATCAACATGACCATCGTTCTTGGGATTCTCGTGGAAGTGGTGAGGCTCTATAGATGTTGCTATTAAAGTTACAGTAAAATAAAACTAAAATAATTCATTAAAACTAATTGAAAATGATTATCGGGTCCTATCTTGGATGTTAAGAGAACTGTGCATTAGGAAGTATAAACGCTTGAGAAAACAGTTAAGGAAGAAACTTTCCGTTCTCGAATTTTCCTTATTCAGAGAGAAAACGAACAACTTGCCGCCTACGTTATATCACATACTCAGAGGTGGTATGATCGACGGCTACGATGGGACCCAAACAATTATCGTGGACAGAAAGAGGTATGTAGGTAGAACTTTAAAGCACGAAGCAAATACTGGACAAATTAAGAGAAATATTGCTTGGAAAAATCCGTTCCTACAAATAATTTATGAGTATTTTTTTTAATGAAAAGAGGAGGAAATGCATGAATTTGTTGAGTAAAACACACTCATAAAAGAAAATAAAAAACCCTGATTAAATTTTTTTTGCTTTTTAGGTCATTGTCCCCCAAAGCATGGTTTGGATACCTAAATTGTTTGTGTATAACAGGTAAATATTGTTTTTTTCTAAACTACTATTAAAAACCTACAGTATTAGGAGAACTGGGTGGTTTGTCGGTATCTCATATCTTTCACAGGGAATTCGATTATTCTAGCTTTCCATATTCTTCGCTACAAATTTCACAAGCAAAGTTCTTCGAATCGATAAGGCATCCCGTCCTCTGTAAAACACATATTACAGGGCAAGGGAGCGGGAAATTTTGAATGTAGCACTGGGAGACCTGAGGAGTTGGTAGGAAGGTGGGAGTGGGATCCTCCAATATACAACTACTAACGTCATTTAGTAATTAGGGATCAGTCGATCGGTTCACATTTGCTGTGAAGTCATTTTACAAAAATGGTGAGAATGCGACTGCAGCTGAACGGCTCAACTTTACATTTACATACTGGAAATGTACTGGAAATGTACGTTCACCTACATACCCCAACAGATACTGTAGTGTACTCGGCGGACGGTTGTACGGTTTAGGCTCAATGTTGCTGCATGTTTCCTTTCCGAATGTTGTGGAGTTCCATGCAATTGAGGCACGAACTGCTTCATTGTTTTCTGGGGGTTCGGTGACTACTTTGGAACCTCGGTGGTTTCCTTTTTCCGAGCTGCTCGACGTCTCCTCAAAATTTTTCACCCATCAATTGATAGCATTGCAAGATGGAACGCGGGCACGGCGTCCTGCATTTGTAATGAAAATGGAAATTCCAGTCGTACTATCACCATTTTTGTTATATGACTTCACTGCAGATTCATGATTACTCGAACTCCTCGGGGCTGCCAGCGCCACATTCAAAATTCCCCTCTTTCCGGTGACATTCTGTAAAGACTTCTTTGTGTATTTCAGCCTTGAATCGAAAGAGATGCTCACACCTAATCGAGCTGACGTTCGTCTCTATCATAATGGTGCGATCAAAGTAAACATACCGCAGTATGTTAGTGCTATATGTCGCATACAAACGCAATCGTTTCCGTTCGATTGTCAGGTAAATTTCGCGTTAAAAATTTGACATTTGTGGTTTCTGACAAAGTGAAACAAGAAGACTTGAAGATTTCTTCTTGTATAGTTGGGTCAAAACGACATGAAGCACGGACAGTCGCGTAAGCGGCGGTGCTCGAAGCGGCGCGGTGGAGCGTAGCGGGTGGGACCGCGTAGGGATCATCGCTACCGCCACCCGTCTCTGCAGTTCGCCATGGTCCCACTTCGACTCCAACCGCTGTCTCCACCGCACCGCTGCGAACGCAGCCGCTTACGCAACTGCCCGTGCTTCATGTCGTTTTGACCCGGCTGTATCCATTAATTGCAGTTTCTGACTAAGTGAAATATGAAGCTTTTAAGACTTCTTCTTGTACCTTCAGTTTCACGAGCAGCAATTAATTTGTACCTGTATTACTTGATTCTTATATAGACTATTCCCTACAATAACCTTAACATTCCGTACAGTATTCTATTGCTCAGAGACCATACAGCTGTGAGATGAATGATATTTTTTTTCATTAAAGGAGATTTCAGAGAAGAATAAACTCGTTGGGTTAAAGATCTTTCTGTGAAGTACTTTTCTGGGTAGACTAAGCATTGTCCAAAGGAGAAAACGAAAATTCCTTTGCTCAACGGTCCTGGTCAGACAATAAAAAAAGACCCAAAATGAACTATCAAGTAACGAATAGCCTCAACGTCAAGATTTATCGGTGCACGACTGTATCGCCTGACTGCTCCTATGGTGCTGCTAAAATTTGAATTTAAAGTGCTAATTAATTCACTCGATTTGCATACGGCATTTTCTCTAAAATATGCTAAGTGCTGAGGTGAAAATGTGCACCAACGCGATGGCCCTCAGGAAAATATTAGTGTCTTCTTAAACGTAGTGTGTACTGATTCATTACGTAATTTTCGAATGGATCGAAAGCTTCAGGAAAGGAAGAAGGTTGGAGACAGTTAAATACTTGCCGGCAGTTCTTGCGCATATTTGGTATCACAACTAACATTTACTAATTATTTGCATCACCCTTGGAATGAAATATTTATCTTAATTCCAAATTTTATTTCTTATATTTTCAAGTGAAACAAACCGTCTTGCCAGAACATTTTGTCATCGGAGGGGAAGAAATGAAATAAAGAAAAAAAAGAAGTTGCAGCATATTTTGATTGGTACATAAAAACAGATAATGAAAAACTGCTACACATTTCAGTTCTGTGCAGTCGCCCTGGCTTCACCGTTGTTGAATGTTGACGAAATGATTGTGGACGCTACACAACCGCCGAAGGATTCGTATTTTGCGGTGAGTACTCTTACCGTACCAAAGTAGTGTAGAGAGAAATTCTCCACGAAAATCTACGCACCGCTTCGGTGGTGACGACTGCATTGGGCGATGATGGTTCGATGCCATCCCTACGTCAACCAAACATTTCATCCTTCCAGAGTCGTTGGATTGATAGACACCAAACGTCCATGAGGGTTAATAGCGCTTTTGAGCTTCTTTAATGAATTGAAGAGTAATAATTGGGGAATTTTTGAGACCTTACTTACGTTTACTCCGAAATCGTCGTAGTGTTATGTCACGAATAATTATGGTTCTATTATTTATTTATTTATTTATTTATTTATGACGCTCAAAGGCGTGCTCAGAGTAACTGGCAAAGAATGAATACAAATAAATAATAGAAAATCCAATTTCTTACTATTATGCAACTTTTACCATCCAATTTCTTACTATTACACTAGTTTTATTAGTATTTTATGTCACATTTATATTTACTATTTATATTTATATTATTATACTATGTATTTTTTATTTTCCTCACTCTACAAGCTATATTATCAAATTTCACTTCGAATTGGTACCTTCTATTGTAATAAAATAATTTTTAATTTTCAGGGTAATGCAGAATGGTATCTTTTCAATGTAACAGTACGGCATATGCGATTCGTTGAAGAAGGGGAATCACGCGTTGAGGTTTCTCATGTTTTCGTTACTTAATTTCGGTTAGACTTAGGCCCAAAAAAAACTTCACCAAAATCCACAAAAACTGCAAAAATTATCATACATATTTACCAAATAACCTCTTCTTATGTGTCTATATAACTGTAAACGTGTACATTTAATAAGAATACATTCGTTGTTAAAAAGTGCGATCATAATTTTAAAAATTTGGTCAGATCGGAAGAAAAAAATGAGAGATATTGTGAAAGACATTTTCTAGAACAATAAGCATTCATTTTACAGGTTCACTATATTTTTCATCTTCAACGGCGACCAATCTACTACATTACGGTCATCGTTGCACCGACATTTCTTATCTCAGCTCTTTCAATACTTGGAATCTTCTCGCCAGGATCTAGCGATGGACCACGAAATGAGAAGGTAACCCTAAACTTTTTGGACAACATTTTTTTTCGTATCTTTGTAGAATGCTCATCCGAGCAAAGTTTGTTGTCCAGCAATTTCCTGCAATTTTTCTTCCATTACGACATGAAGGATGTCGCATCTTTGTCTGGATAACTTTTCTGCATCTAGAGTAGTTTTGTTTTGTGTGTCCTAGTAGTCAAAAGTGAAAGGTGAAAGTTCTCTTTCTGTTAATGTATTTTTGTATTTTACAGTTTTCTGAGAAGATTTCTGATTCTATCATTACTTATATTGAAATTTTAATTAAAATCGTTTCAGAATTCTGCAAACGAGAATGTAATACTTGCGTCAAGGCGTTTCATGTTTTCATTTTCTTTCTGTTCCTCTAACATCACAAATTAGAAATTAGATCATCCCTTCTCGCATGCGAATCACTTCGACACCAACTCGCCTCAAAAGCTAACAATTTCTAAAAGTTGGAGATCATAACTTTTTAAGGTTTCGCTTGGACTTGGAAGTCTACTCGCTATGACAGTTCTTCTTGGAATTGTAGCGGGTGCGATGCCAAAAAGTAATGCAATTCCTCTGTTAGGTGAGCATTTTAGAAAACACGGCAGTTTCTTTATCAATTCAATTTTTACTAGTACGGTACCATCCAGGATATTTTCAACATCTTGTTATGGGAAAATAAAGGAAAATTAATTTCGTACTGTAAGTTATTCACGTCACCACTGTGAACTATTGCTGGCAAAACAAGTTCTTATTTCCTCACCATGTTTTCACTATCATTTTTTGGTAGCCTCTTGGGATTGCCCAGGTTGTACGTAGGAACCAAGGTATGAATGCAATCAGCCATCGCGCGCACAAAAGTCTGAACCAGTGGTGGTGCTTTCCAACACATTCTACCAGCGGCAAGCGCCGGTTCACCCCAAGGCGTGTATAACCCCGGTTGTTGATGGTACTAATTGATGTGGTTTCCGCCTAAATCGGTGCCAAATACGCGGTATCACAACTGCTTACGGTGGTCCTGCGCTATCAACCTGTGAACGATTCCTCAGAGGCATTGCCGTAGGAAACGGCCCCGAAGATACGGCTTCGTGCGTTCCGGCGCACTATTTTCTACAACGAGTTCGATTGGAGCGCACCAGCCTTTTGCACGCGCCGCATCTTCCGGGTCGTTTTTTACGGCTACTAGGAAGAAATGTACGGAATCATCCTCCCTCTCTATAATCTACTATCCCGTGTAAGAATACTCCACATGAAATCCGTATCACCTCAGATTCGTGGGGTGATGCCTTTAATAACCAACCCCTCTCACTAGCACGTGCGCACTTTCTCTATACTTGTGGATTAGATGAATATGTTAGTCAAGTAGACGTTCAAAGGGATAGAGCTTAACAATCATCAGTCACCATCCCGCCACCACTGAATCTGCGTACGAACACATACACGAGCAAAGGAGTGGGCGTAACTTTATCACATGAGCGAAAATATGGCTTTTCCTTTTGAAATATCCACAGAAGAGCTTAAGTTTTGACTTTCACTGGATAGCAGAGAAGGCTTTATTCGACAACTCACAAGTGTTTTAAAAAACCATGCTTGCGATGGGACGTGAGCTATCGAAGTATGTACCTACATATAATTGCGATATCCAACTCCACTCTCTCTATCGCACTCGGACGCAACTGTCCACATGCCTTCATTGCAATTAAAGACCCCACTTTTGCTAGAAGAGGACAGCAATGGTGGTGATGATCGAAGGAACGATGGGATCCTTTCGATCAGCTATCTTCAAAGGCAGCTCATCAGGGAACAGATACGGTGATACGGATGCTGCAGGGATAACATAGAGTTTGGATTGGAGAATACGGAAAAGAGAATAGCCACGTTCCGCTCTCTCAGTCTTCCCAAAAAAAAAAAATGGCATGGGAACCGCTTTAGTTCCAACAAGGTACGTTAGAACGCTCACCTTTTTACACGCTCTGGTGCCCTCAGCAGCCCATTCATTGGTTTTGTTTGAATAGGCTGCCAAAGAAACCTCGTTGATCGTTCGCTTGTGAGCGCGATGCGTGCAAAAGGATTGCGCGTCAACTGATTTCGAAGGGGAGAACGGTATTCACCCCGCCGTTTTTTTTTTACGACGATTAGGGAAGGATGAGCGGATCCACTCTGGTTTCGATAATAATCCGAGCTCTATGTTTTCTCTGGGGCTTTCGTTCCACATCAATTTTGTGAAACGCTGCCTTCAACTGACGCAGCGAGAGATGAACGGAATCACCCTTCTCCCCACAATCTATGGCCCCTATATGTATTGCCCGGTTGAAATCCGTACCATCCCAGATTCGTGGGGTGATGCCTTTAGGTCTAATGCGGTCCTAGGTAATCACGTAAATGCATTGCTTCGGGTTTCGCACACTTCCCCGTTTTTTGAAGATAGATTGCTTTGGAAGGAGTAAATTGTCAGCTCATATAAACAACCAATCATTTTCAACCGTTGCTTAAAAACCGGATAGTTGATTTATTTCAATTAACACACCCCAATATGGGTATTACGAGTAACTTCATCATTTCAGGATACTACATCCTCATAGTGATTCTTCTGTGCGCAGTAGCTGTCAGCATATCGATGGCTTTTCTTGCCATCAGTCGACAGTACATCCAGAAAGGTGTGTATGTTTGTCGTAACTTTCGTTTTCACTCCTCTTCGTCCTAGAAGTCTAGTGTAGAGGTTGGAGGCAAATGACAAATAAAGGAAATGAATTTTGTTAATTTGCTTTTAAAATCATATTAGCACATATTTGCTGAACTTTCTCCGATCTCCTACTCTGTTTTTTATATTGGAAGAAATTTCTTCACATTTTTGCTTAGGAGTAGCGTCTTTTGATACAGAAAGTGTAATATAGGATAATCAATGTCCTGGATATTTATAGATCAAATGCCATCAAAGCGAATGCTGAGGTTCATGCTAATTCCCGAGTCTCGAAAAAGACGGTCAACAGTCCTCACGAGAAACTCATTCCACAATGCTTGTCTTGATAAAGAAAGGTTTGGTGCTATTACTTTGCTTCGAGTGCTATCATACTGTAGAATTACTGCGCTCTGCGTGTACGTGAGTATGTCGCGTATTTGTTTGTATTTGTCTTTGTCTTTGTGTAACGAAATAAATTACTCCATAAAGAAAAAAGGCGTTCCACTAGCGGTGGGACCCGAACCCAGGGCGTCCCGGTTGCGTAGCATGGCAACATTCTGCCACTGAACGGCCGCCAGCACGGTATGAAAGACGTGAAAGGAAAGGTTTGATTAAGTCACCAGTTGAAGACAGTTCATCCTTGCTATTCTTAGGACATAGGAATCAAAAACTAATTTCATGTTCTGAGTAAGTTGAAAAAGACCGATTTGAAAGAAAATACAGAAGTTGAAAACTTCAGCCTTATTTTTTGTGGAATTTTTCTCTTGATAACAGGAATTTGAACGTATTTTTGAGATTTCTGCGAGAGATGAAAAAGGAACTTTATCACATGTTAATGTTAGCGGGATTAGTTTGTGTATATGTTTTTTTGTCTGTTTGTTTGTGCCTTTGTCACGGAACCATTCATTGAGGAAGAAAACAGGAGGTTCTTTTCTATCTCTTGGGAAAGAAGCTCCGCAAAATTATTCAACCCGCCTAAATTTTTGAAAAACGAAAAGAACCGTTACTAGCAACTTAGAAAAAGTACATCTAACTTAAGTTCTTATTGAACCCTGAAAGCATGCGAAATCTGAATGTCCGGCTTTAGCCGAATATTCAACTTGTTGCAAATAAGAACTAATAACCTTCTGTTATTCCAGCATCGATCGTCCCAAAGTTCCGGAGTTGGTATTGATTTACAATATCCTTGAAGAAATTGCTGAGTCACACAGGAATCTTCGTCGGAAGACCGAACAAAAGATGCAGAGGAAAAATGTACGTTCCTCATATTTATGAGCTATGAGATTCGCGATCTCATATCACGCTTCTCTGATTCTCCCATTTGCAGGTGCAGCATGAATGGGCAAAAGTGTTTTCGCGATTCGATTATTTCTTCCTCTTCATATTCGAATTGCTCAATATGGCTGCTCTAGCTGTTTTCCTACGAGTCGCTTGGTTGCCAACACCGGAGTTACGAGAACAAATCCTATGAATATAGCTACCATTCCGATGTATGTATAATGTATCCTCGATGTATACGGGCACGCAGTTTTGATGGAGGTTCAAAGGCATCACCCCACGAATGTGAGGTGGTACGGATTTCAAGTGGAGTATTCGTTTACGGGATCGTAGATTAAGGAGAGGGGATGATCCCGTCCATTTCTTCCTAATTGCCGTAGAAAACGGCCCGGAAGATACGGCTTTGAGCGTTCCGGCGCCCTATTTTCTACAAAGAATTCGATTGGAGCGCGCCAACCTTTTGCACGCACAGCATCTTCCGGACCGTTTTTTACGGCAATTAGCAAGAAATGGAAGGAATCATCCCCTCTTCATAATCTACGATCCCGTATACGAAAACTCCACCTGAAATCCGTACCACCTCAGATTCGTGGGGTGATACTTTTAACGCTTCGCAAGAGTGAAATACGTTTTTTCCTTTTATTCCACCTTCGAATATTTGTTTATTTCTAAAACGGGTTTGCTATATGCTAAGGATCTGTTGTGAAAGCGTAGAATTAATATTCCATGGCTCTACTCCTATAATGCTACGGTGACTAATTCGGATAACTAATGTTGGTGTGAACTATGCTTCTTGTTCTCCAGACCCACTAACCTCAACCATTCCTGCTCTTTTTCTTCTTATTGACTGTTTTAAACTTTATCTTATCTACTACTATTTTGCTCAGCTTCACTAGATTTCGTTCTGAACAAGATGTTCTTAAGACGGATTTTTCAAGATTCTAAAGACTCTCCGTTTGGATGCGTTCACTGGAATTATTGTAGCGCTGTTCGTTATTTTCTGTCACGCGAGCCACACTTTTCAAATTTGTACCTCGAGCTTTATTTTTGTGTGTGGTGTGAAGCTTCTGATGCTCATGTGTTTGGTGAGAGATATCTTCAAGATTAAAATGTTTTGCCTATTCATTCTACAAAATCTTCAGTTGTTCTCCTCTATTAGGAATTTTCATCAGCGACTGTTTAAGTGAAATACATCAATGCTAACCATTGTCATTCGTTGCGAATTATCTCCTCTTCTTAATAACAAAACATTTAAAATCAGGGGCTAACATAGTTTACTTTTCAATGTATGAAGAAATTACTTGCTTCTAGTACTCTCTTTGTTGTTTTGTAATTCTTGTACGAGTAATACCGAACATTTAGTAGAAGCTTAGTAGAACATACTAAACCTACCTGAGTTACTTATGGAAGTTTATGAAAATGTTACCATTGAATTGAGCAATAATGCGTGTTCGTTTTATTCGAACATAAAAATGCACCTATATCTGAATTGGGAGTAACATGCACAAAAGGAGACAAAAAATTAGAAACTGTCCTCGAATCTTGGCATGATTTAGGATATAGTCGGTTCGGTTGAGCCATAGCCAAGATTAGCATTGATCTTTCTTTACGAACTAACGTTTCAGCGTTATCGCCTCCGTCAGAGCCTGGAAAAATCAAAGCCATTAGTGACATACCTTTAAAGCGCCTTATCAACCTACAGAAGGAATTCAAATGACCAAACTCAAAGGACAACGCATTGGCTAGCGCATACCTCGTTTATTAAAATTTGGTAGTGTAACAGAGCACCACGTAACAGAACTTTGAATCATAAGGCTGTTTTATAGGGGCACGTACATCAAAACCCGCCCAGATATGCTTGCCAACATCCTCTACTGTTCTGCGCGCTATTATCTCGGAATTAAAGGATAGTATCGTAACTTCCCCTACAATTTCGGAGTTTTGATGATATTTTCCACGGTGTGATTCAAGAGGGGTACAGAGTTTAGATTTTGCGAGTCCATTTAGATGCTCCTTGACCCGAATACACAGAGAGCGTCCCTTTTCCCCTAGATGATAGATCGTCACCACCCGACCTGCATATGATACACCACTCCTGATACCATGCGGTCACCCCTCTTCGATATGGTCAATCCACGCAGCTGGGAGTTGAGCAGAGTCGATCATACGCACCGCTACGTTCCAGTTGACACTTAAGGTTCGCTGGTGGCATCTCTACAACTCTTGCGTCGTTTTGTAAACCAGCTTTGAGTAGACAGCTAGCTCCGTACCGTTCCGTTGATCTCATCACATATGTAACGTAGTAGACAGAACGGAATATTTTCTCGGCCGTCCACGATGTTGGACTTTGAGGAGGACAGTCGTGTCTGTCAAGTAACACAATTCTCTTTAGGGTACCTGCTGGAAATAGCCACTTTGGCCAGTTTACGAACAATATTTTACTCCCTGGCTGCTCGATGCTCGATACTCTTGCCACCGTCCTGTGCATGCTACATATGAAGGAGTATTTCATTTTACAGAAAAGCGGAGCAATAAAATGTTTTTACTACTGGGTTTCCGATACCACTTGGTATTCCATATTCCTTTGTGCAAACAGATGTGCACATTCAAGAAAGGCAACCAATTGTCCGTTGGTTTCGCCCTTGTGAACTTAATGTGCGGACAATGCTGGTTGACAAGATTTAAGCACGTGTCTAATTCTGCCTGTATTGGGCATACCTCGCAACAATCCTCTATGTAACGACAATAAAGCAGTGGTAATAAAGCGATCGAGTTTAAGCCTTTCGATTTTCGATACAAAGATAATGGCAAGATTGGGTGCCAGTCTCTGTCCCACGGCCAGGCCTCCTAAGTTTCGTTTTCATTTAGAGGTTTTCACTTAGAAGTGAACGCTTTTTGTACGCATTTATTTGCATGGAGTAGCATTTTCTTGCAAAGTTTTTATCCGTTAGCAAAATTTTGTAGGCGTGAATCCCGTTATCATATACCAAACTTCGTAGTCCAAGCGTTAACTTAAAAAATTTCTTTAAATTGCTTCCGGAATCCCCATGTGAGTGCACGGATAGAAACGTCCAAAAAGAGAGTCAAGTTGACTGAATTGTAAAGAACATGATTATGAAATGCCAGTTGAACCCCGATTCCTCTCCTAACAAGTGAAGAATATATTTCATACGTTCCTCACAACATGATTGTTGGCACTGGTTACATGTCAAGAAGCGGAAATAGTGATAAGTGTTTTGAAGAAGTGTTTTGAACCCCGTCTTTCTTGTTGAGTGCGTTTTGGCAACACACCATATACGATTGACCAGCTGTCCTTTATATGAATCCATTTCAGGGTTTTTCAGTGATCCATGTCTAGGCATCGCCTTATTCATGTTGAGCACTCGCCAGCATCATGCAGTGAGTTTTTTTGATGACGACAGCGGTCACCTGTTGCATTAATTGGGTGCTTAAAGGCATCACCCCACGAATCTGAGGTGGTGCAGATTTCATGTGGAGTATTCGTATACGGGATGGGAGACTATGGTGAGAGGGGCGATTCCGTCCAATTCTTCTTAATTGCGGTAAAAATTGGCCTGGAAGATGCGGCGCCGCACAAGGCTGGCGCGCTCCAGTCGAACTCCTTGCAGAAAATAGTGCGCCAAAACGCCTGAAGCCGTATCTTCCGGGCCGTTTTTTACGGCAATTAAGAAGAAATGGACGGAATCAGCCCCTCTCCATAGTCTCCAATCCCGTATACGAATACTCCAGCTGAAATCCGTACCACCTTAGATTCGTGGAGTGATGCCTTTAACTGAACGCACCCAAGCTTCTCCATTTGGTCACAGTTCACAAACTCTCCATTTGGGATTGATGAAAGCCGCCCGCAAAGCCGAGGCCAAATACTTGGGTCATCGATTTGGTTGAGAAGTCTTTTAGCCTTTGCTTAGTTCAGAGATAAATGAGAAAAAAAAATATAGTTTTAACCAAGAGCAAATAGTTTGTTTCGTTTATATCCCATAATTACGAATACAGGGTACTAAGAAGAATCTGTATAATAAATCATTTGCTTAGGCTTTTCGCAGTGTTGCTTGTTTTGCGATGAAGGGATGATTTTGTCAATAATCGTGTGATATTCAATTTTAAGCAACAGCCAAGATTGTTAACAAACTTTATTACGGTCAACGTTTCGGCGTTGTCGCCTTTGTCAGAGTCTGGAAAGTAGAAACATTTGCAATAGATCCTCACAAGTGCCTCATCTGAAACTTCATCATCCCCTAAGATATTACACCCGGAAATAAAACCAAAAAACCCCAAATCGTTGTGCCTGCCTCAGTAGCCGCGTTGCCGTGATGTTAGCGGATATCCGCGTGGTGCAATCGCCCCGCGAATAATGATAATCGTGTGATACTTCAAACATTCAGGCATGATCTGCTAAGGCAAAAATTTGTTTTACTTTTCAGAGGTGGGAAAGGTGAAGAGTTTTTTTTTTCGCTTCAGCGTTAGAAATGTTGCACAGGTGATAACAGAGCTAGACGAGACCTACACGATCAACACTGTCTGAAATCCTTCAAGAAACTCAAAAAAAAAAATAAATTGATTTATTGAAAAATCTCTGCAATTGTGTCTGGACTTGTCTTGTCAGTCTGTCAGTTTTGAATTTCCACTGTTTATCAGAACAGCTTTAAAATGAATCCAAAAAAATTGGAGCACTATGTTCCATAAGCACAGTGAGAAATCAGCCATTTATTGATAATCGCATGTAATCGCCGACGCCTCTGCCACTTACCAATACACCACTAGTGCGAAGATCTGAGATGAGCAATGTTTAGTCAATGTGTGCGATTTTTTTTCTCTACAACTGCTACTATCAAGTGGTTGCATTAGATAATTTGGAAGCGTTGTTTATGATAAACCTGTCATATACTACGGTGGCCTGATGGTTGTTCTCCTTTTCTCGAAAATAGAGAAACGTATCTTGCATTGGCAACGGCTATGAGGAACAAGATCTTTCATTTGGAACTAGTAGGTAACTACAATTTTGCAGAAATCTCCAATTCTTGTCCTTTCCATGATCTTTGTCAACAAAAATCTCTATTTCTGTTCTCATAGAGCGTTGAAAAAGGTTTTTGAACAAGGTATTGTGTTACAGCAAAGCCAAATATGCTAAGTAATGGATTGTTGCAAAGTAGGTGAATTATCACTTTCACAAAGAGCGAGAAGAAGAGAGACAAGAAAATTTGCGATGAAAGTCTCTAGTGCTATTGTTTCATTCTTGCACATGGTATACTTAAAGACATCACTCCACGAATCTGAGGTGGCACGGATTTCAGGTGGAGTATTTGTATACGGGATGGGAGACTGTGGAGAGGTGAGTGACTCCGTCCATTTCTTCCTAATTTCCGTAAAAAACGGCCCGGAAGATACGGCTTCAGGGGTTCTGGCGCACTATTTTCCACAAGGAGTTCGACTGGAGCGCGCCAGCCTTGTGCGGCGCCGCATCTTTCGGGCCGTTTTTTACGGCAATTAGGAAGAAATGGACGGAATCACCTCCTCTCCTTAATCTACGATCCCGTATTCGAATACTCCACCTGAAATCTGTACCACCTCAGACTCGTGGGGTGATGCCTTTAATGACCTGCTAAACTGCATTTAACGAGATGTCGTAGCTCTATAGGAACAGATGCAAGAAGCATGAATTCTAGAATTTCTAACCTTAACTGTGAATTCTACACTTCTGACAGACCTCTGAAGATTGCCGAATATGACCTGTTCTGTCCACTTGACACCTCATTGACATATTCATCACGAAAGCAAAGTTTGAAGACTGCAAAAAACTGTAAAAGCAACTTGAAGAGAGAGAAATTCTGTACTCATGTGGTACAAGATATTCCACCAATACTTTTTTAATTCGTGTGGGCACTTTTATGTTTGAAAAAAAGCGGTCACTACTCCTCCTTTCGTCGTCCATAAACTGGAGTGTTGGATATTCAGTGTTGCTTTAATATTTCGTAATACTGCTACTACGAATATTTGTGAAGTTATTATTTATTTATTTACCAGTCTAAGCGTCCGGCTAAAGTTGGACTTCAGACATTTTGTGGTGTTCCTTTCGCCCGACTTCACTGATCTACATAAACTAAAAGTAGTGCATTTCTTCTATTAAGTTTGTATTTTTTCAAACAACGTTTTCTTACTGATCTTGTCTAGTAATTTAAATATTAATGAAAGTTTTCGTTGATCCTAAAACAGCAGGACTACATTTGAAGAGTATTCAAAGTTGATTTTACAACTATGTTCCTTCGATACCGCTACACTTTGGAAACACTATTTAAAGTGTATGATTTTCTCATGTATTACCGCAACCATTGACATGCCGTGGGACCCTTTCAAATCATTTTTCCGTTTTCTGGGGGCGGGCTTGCCTATTCAGCGCCGTAATGACACGTCCCAACCCATTATAACGGTTATTGGCGTTGGCACACAAATTCGACGCCGTTGGAATCCGTCCCACAGCCTTCTGGAATTTGTCACATTTTTTGTGGTATGTATGTGTGTAATTCATTACATTCGAATGAATTACACACACACATACCACAAAAAATGTGACAAAATAGGTACGTCATTATATAGCAAGATTGGACGACCTCTGGACGTGGATAGATCAGCAGTAGCGGTTTGCATCACTGGTTCCTCATGCTCACTTATGCGATAGTTCTTCCATTTGTATTGCTTCGGCTGGTTTTGACTTTCGTTGGATTGAAGGATGCGACAGTTGGCACATTTTGGCAATCCAGAGCATTTTCCATGCTGGACGAGTTGTTCACGCCTTATGTCTAAGCAGCTTACTCAAATTGATCGAAGGAAATGAGGAGGTACTAACACTGCTCATGGTTGAGGAATGCAGCCAACTAAGCGGTGTTATATTTGTAACTACAAATGGCTACTAGAGAAATAAATCCAAGCACTAGAGAGAGTTATTACACAACGGGTCATAACTGATCTACCTACCTTAAAAATTGTCCTTAACCGGTCAAATTGAGTAAGCGTAAGAGTCCGCACTCAAAGCGTAACCGTGGAAATAACGGTTGAAATTGAAGTGAAATCTCATGGTTATTTTTCTTTTTCTGTCGAGAAAGCTTCGTTTTTATGTGATACACCAATATTTAAGATGTACTTTATTATTTGTACAACGGATGGTCAGTCCTGCACATTTAAGCACTTCTTTTGAAATATATTTTAGAATACTGCAGGTGTCGTGCCGATGTTCGTTTTTTTGTTGTCGCGATGTACTTCTTAGCAGAGATTGCACGTCTTGGCACAGTACTGCTTCCTCTGAGCCAGAGTATAGAAGGTATTGGTGCAGAATCCGTTCTTATACCATGTAGCACAGCTGTAAATTCCCAGAATAAGTATTCTACAGAAGTGGTTGAATGTAACACTCACTTTGCATTACTGTCAACGGCTGATGTGCAAATAGCAGTTGCACTCGCACTTTTCGCTGTAAATATGGATTCCTTCAGATAAGAGTTGAGCTATCTTGTACCTGAGAAAAAAGAAATGTGTACCTGTTGTGGCGACAGTTACGGCTGCTGCTGATGCTGCTGTAGTAGACGTTGGACAATATCCACAAGTACGCTGACAGTTTTCCTGAAACCCAGCAACTATTTCGTTAGATTGACATCTTTTTTAAACAGGAACAAATTGAAATTAAGCGTTTATCGGAAAGAAAAACCCGTCGAACCTTTACGAAAGTCTGCATGTCAACCTGTCTGCAAATGTTTATATCGTTCGCACACTGAATCACCTTATCCACACATCCTCCTGAAATTGTCCAGTACAACAGTACAGTACAGGGAGTACGTTACAGACTTTTTGGTTCATTATAGTGGGATTATTTTAGTGTATAATTTCACCAGTAAGACAGAATCCGCAGACATTCGGGCAATCCTCAGCAAGAATTGGACGCCAAGTTGCGTCGGAGCATTGAGCGACAGTTACGGTAGCGCAGTTTGTTCGTGGGACTGAAAGTGAGAAGAAAATTATCTTTTCCAATTAGTTTGGAATGCACTCAAACATACATAATTTGTTGGAACATTGGTATTCGGGAGTATTGCAGCAATATCCGCAATGCTTGGGGCAAACGGAAATGGCGAGCTGTTTCACGTCTTCGCTGATACCGTTAGCATCCTATATGATGACACAATGAATAGCATGAATCAAACGGCTTATCTTCCAACAAACCGTGTTGCATTTCACGTCTCTGTCGGTCGTACTGCCGGCTACAACAGCCGCTCCGAAAAGCGCAAGACAAGTGCTGGGCGCGTAAATGTCGCTGCACGCCGTGGAGGAAGCAATGAACTGAAACTCTTGGAGTTGATCCAGAAAGGAGCGAGTTGTGAGTTTACGCAAAGAAAAGAGGCACACCTTAGTCGTTGTGGTATCACCGTTGGTGCAATTCATGTCTGTGAATGAGGCATCGGTGAACACGGAAAGACTGACGAAGGCGATGACTACACGCAGCATTTTACCTAGAGTTCAGAATTGCTAAAGCTAAACTTACCACTCCACTACACCCAAGAGAATTCAGTAGGGCCAGAAGTACGTTACACCACATTTCGTTTTGCAACATTATAAAAAAATTCATAGAATGGAAGTTTTTCAAGTGTAAATATAGGATGAAACGATGAGAAATGTTGTGCTGATTCCGCTCCACGGCGGCTGCTTTTGTAGTGATCCTCATGCGCTTGTCGTGTAGGTTTGTCGTGCTGCTGATTAAACATTTATGTTACATGGCTTCCGTTTGTACAGTTGTCATTGTTAAGTTTTTGATCCGATTCATTATGTTCGATCATATTTTGGACAGAACAATGATCTGTACTAAGCAAACAAATCCAGAAAGACAGCGATCAGCACCGGCGGTCAACGCAAACGCTTCATTTGTGCTTCGACAGCAAAATTATATTCTTACTAGATCATGAATTGTTTCACAGAAGATGGGTGGTCGATTATAGGATTCTCTGGCATGTATGCAGGTGAACCTGAGCCCCTTTTCTAAGCACAGTGAACTCAATCTTACGCTCCTACTTACCTATGTAATGAATCAATAATCAATAATGAATAATCAATGGAAGGTGGAATTGAAATTCATTCATAAATTTCTTTTTCCTTTTTTTCTTATTTTCAGGAATTTAATTTTTATCAGAACATTTTCGCCGCTTTCTTCTTTCTCACTGAGTTTTGTTTTTTTTTCTCAAAAAAGTAAAATTGGAGGATATCCAGTGTACGTAATGGTACGCGCTTAAAGGGAACCATGGAAAAAATTAAGAGAATCTAAAATTTAAGCACTTTATAGTGGTTAATAATCCCATATTTCTTACAAACATACTCTCTTGTTATTAAAAATATACTAGGTGAGAGCAAGTAATTTTTAAAAAATGCTATGCAAATGTTTTTGTAGCTAACAGTGTATCAGCATAATTTATATTTTTTTTTAAAATATAAATCATGCTGATGCACTGTTAATTGCAGAAAAAAGTTATTTGTCAATGAGGCAATTTTCAAAAAGGTAAAGTAGCAGGTGGAGTTAGAGTCATATGTTGTTTAGAACAGGTATCTAAAAAAACACTGCTAACATCAGAAAACAGTCGTTTCCCCTCTTATACTCATATACGCTTCGGAATGAAAAAAAGAACGACGTTAAATGTTTGGCGAATTTTGATAAAATGTTGGCTAAATTAATTTATTTGCAATCCTTTCCTTGTTTCATATTTTTTGACGTAATGGCAGTTATTCGACTTTTGTAAACCGTTCGACGTTTGAATCGAAGCGTAACGGAAATCCAAAGTCGAATTACAAAAGTAGAAGAAAACATGTGGTCTTCCGGCTGGGACCGACACCTTAGAATAGTTTTGATCTTGAGCGTTCAAAAGTTTCGGTTGCGTTCAATTTAGGGACTAGGCCCGCTTCTGGTCAGAGAAAGCGGTCGCTTCGTAGATTTTGGGGGTGGAAAATCTGTGTTTCACCTTTAACACTCATTCTGCTTCATTAAACTAACGTTAGTTCAAGTTCACATAAATGTTCGAACATCTGTATCTGATTATTCGCCATTCATACTCAATATCTCATTCAAAAAGATTCTTATGCCTCCATTCGTAACGTTTCAGCGACGTAACGAATTTGATTTATTCTTCAACTTTCCCGCACCAACAATGCGTTTCGTAAAAACCCCAAACTGCAATTGGCGTAAAATAAAAATCTACAAAACAAGAAAATGATATATGGAGTGTTTCGTAAGTCTTCGTTACTAATTGCTCGAATGTTCCATTGAATTTCTGCGTCTATTTATTATTTATTAGACATTTATTAGATTAGATTATTTATTAGGCATTTATTAAAAAACACTAGAATGCTTCAAATACAATATCACATATATAACTAAAGAAAATAGAGAGAGAGAATTAAAACAGTTAAGATTTGAAGAAGTAAAAAATAAAAATAAAGTTAAATTAATAGAGAATAAATAAAATACAAGATAAGATATGGTACCCAAAGGTAGAGGCGAAATGATCCAACCTTACAATTTTAGTCTCTATCTTTTTTCTTAACGAGGTTCTGAAGAAATTTTCATTCCTTCCTTTTAAGCCTCTTCCTTGATATTTCATCTTAAAATAAAAACTACAGCGTTTTAATAGCTCTGAATGTTTCTACTTTTACATTCTTCTTGACATAGAAATATTTCTTCATTAGAATTAAAATGAGCAGTTCTTTTAGCAACCGTAGTATTTTTTAAAAGAATTATTCTATCTCCTTATTTCGTCAGGAGTTCTCAATAATCACTGTAACCACCTTAACGTTGTTATTGTTTTTTATGTTGTGATTTTACGGTAATTTTCAAACACTGTTTTTAATAACGGCAATAGAGGTTAACGCGAGGTTTTCCATTAGTTTTACGTCTTGCATTTTGCTCTTTTCTATTTTGCTGAGATCGGCCCTCGAAGACTGAAAACGGTGAGAATAGGAATCAAGGAAAGAAGCAAAGAAGACATACTATGTACCGCTTCTTCCTAAAAATTTCCAGTGCAAAAAATAATCCAGAAAATATTCAGTTCGGAAGAAAGTTTGACATTGATTTAGGAATCTTAACGTCGGATTTGCTGATAGCACTATGTACTTGGTTAGGAGGCCAGTAGTGTTAAACACTACTTGAAGATCGGATATGTGTCTATATGTTATTCTGTTTATTTATTAAAAACTTATTATAAAATTATTATAAAATTAAATGTTGGCGTACTCATTGGATAATTATGTTACGGTGTTGCATATGTACGGATGTGAGAATAGTTTAAATAAACTATAGAGATCAGATAAGTTGCGTGATCTATAAATTCCACAAAATTTACGAGCGACTCATTAAAAAACGCTGTAGCAAGCGTTTTTAAACCAATACACATGGTAATTTCACTACCTTTTATTTTTTAACACTTTTCAAAAGAGAGTTTGTATACAATTTCCTTTTGAGAGTTAGGTATACACAAAAAAGGCAAATTTATATGCATTATTAATATATTTACTATTTATTATATTTGTATTCTACAACAAATCTGGGCTTTGTACCCGGCTAAATTTGTAAACAACAAGGATCCCGCACCTTTTAATTCTCTTAAAATGTAATATATTAATGTTTTGCTGTCTTCTTATGGTCCTACGAAGATAATTTCTGCTAATTTGAACATATTTTAATAGTACAAACTGTTAACATCTTTTTTGAAATGTTTTATTCATATTTTATGTGTTTTTTTATGAAATGTTTTATTCATATTTTATGTGTTTTTTTATGAAATGTTTTATACATATTTTATGTGTTTTTTTATGGATCTCTTCTGTAAATATCTGTTCAGAGATCGCTGTTCAGATCCGAATATTGTTATTTAGAGCTGTGTGCGTCTCAATTACTTTTGTTTTCGGATTCCGAAGGTTATAATATTATAGTTGATCTCATAATCTTCATAGAAGGAAAAGCAGTCAGCTTTGAGGACGGGAGGAAATGAGGAAAAGAGGCTACTGTAGTTTGAAGAAAAGGTTCACTGTTCGCCAAAGGATCAAGAGGCTTCCCTTCCACTCCCGGTACCCTTTACTTTTACAGTCATTTTTGTTCTTTCCTCTTATTTTTTATTGGATTAAAAAATTTATAACGTCTATTGGACGCTTTCTTAACAGTTTTCTTGGCAAATATATCATTCTACAATAGATTGTGATCAATCTGTGTAATGTTCCTATGTACTAAAGTAATTTAATTCTTATTCTGACCAGCATTAAATCGCCAAGATCAGTTAGACAAAGAGAATTGAAATTTCTATTTTATTTTCTGTAGTCCACAAACATTGCAGAAGTGAAAAAACCGCAGTTATTTGTTTTGCGGAAGTGTTAACTGCTATGAATCATTATTGCATGTTGTCGTTTGTCTGCACAGATGCTAATACCATATTAATTGTCTCCTGGGTCTCATCACATTCTCGCAATAGTTGTGATGTTAAACATAAATGGCACCTCGCCTTTCTAATAGTAAAGTTGACTCATCAGAGTTTCTTGCACTGTACTGTCAGAATAATTCTGGAATAATCTCAGTAGCTCTCTACTCACAATATTGTAGAGGACAAAGAATACTTTTTTTTCCATTGAAGGCATCACCCCACGAATCTGGAGTGGTACGGATTTCCGGCGGAGTATTCGTATACGGGGTCGTAGATTATGGGGAGGAGGGTGGTTCCGTCCATTTCTTCCTAATTGTCGTAGAAAACGGCCCGGAAGATACGGCTTCGAGCGTTCCGGCGCACTATTTTGTACAAGGAGTTCGACTGGAGCGCGCCAGCCCTGTGCGGCGCCGCATCTTCTGGTCTGTTTTTTACGGTAATTAGGAAGGAATGGACGGAACCACTCTCTCCGTAATCTACTATTCCGTATACGAATATTCCACCTGAAATCCGTACCACCTCAGATTCATGGAGTGAGGCCTTTAAGAAATTTTACAGCGTTTTTTTACTCTCCACATTTCAGTATAGTGATGTCTGTACTGATTTATATGCTTGTTTATAGAAATAATTTTCAAGAAAATTACTAAACTGGTTTTCAGAAGACCCAAACAGAGGAAGCTTCGAGTGAAATCCCTTTTGACTCGCCTCGCCATTACTGAGGAAGTCAGCCTCAATTCTCCTAGCACTTCTTTATGCAAAGACCTCAACACTCAATGACGAACATGAAAGACATTTTCACACACACACACTCCGTTATTTATGAAAATTCATTTAGAATCGTAGCGATCAAACAGCGACATGTTATACCCTTGAACAACCCAAGCATATACACACACAGAAGAAGGGAAAAAATGCACAGTACAATTTTTTTAGATTTGGCCGAAAAAAGGCGACAACGTTCAACGTGGACGATTTTAGTAATTTTTTCTCTTGACCTAATTATACATATAAATAGTTGGATAGATAGATAGATAGAGAGAAAAAGAAAAAAAAGCAGTGAGCCATTGAAACCTCTTTTATACGAGGTGTACACGAAAGGAATAGAGATCGATCCGATATATAATACATGTACATTTAATGTCATAGTAGTGAATTTCTAGTTTCTATTTTTTTAGGCATTAATTCAGAATTGATAAGGACGAGTTTGCAAGGCACTGTGCTCTCACAGAAATGCATCTTCGTGTGCTGATAGCGATCGTTCCGTCATCAGATACGATTCGGTCAAATAACCTGCTGAAAGTATGTGTTCATACACGAAACTACATCAGATCTACAAATTTGTTACAGTTTCTCGTACGCAAAAACACCTACGCGAATTTTTCAATTAATATTTGAATTTTTCTTGAGGGCATCATCCCACGAATCTGACGTGAAATGGATTTCCAATGGACAAATTCTATACGGGGGTATAGAGTGCGGGCTCAGGGATGTTTCCGCTCATCACTTCCTAATCGAGGTAAAAAAAAAACGGCGTGAAAGACTCCGGTCTTTACAACGACTTCATTTCAGTTTCACTTCAATTTCATTTCAGTTGCAACGCTCCACTCTCGTGCACGCGCTGCATCCAGCTGCGCAGCGGTCGAAAGCCAATGAGTTCTCCTCGACTGCTTATTCAAGTGTAACCTATGAATATGTTGCTGAGGGACCAGAACGTATACATAGAGGAGCGTACTAACGTTCCTCGTAGGAACTAAAGCGGCTCCCACGCCATTTTTTTCGACGATTAGTGAGAGATGGACGGAACCGTCCCCCCGAACCCGAAATCCGCAACTTCATCTCTAGCTTCTGCCGTTAGATTCGTAGTATGCTGCCATGGGAAGCGACAAAAAAAGTGGAGTCATTCATGAGTAGGGTTTAGGAAATACTTCTTATACAAATGTTTTTTCAGGTATAAAACTAAAGAATTTAAACATTATTTAAAGTATCACGAAATTGACGTAGTGCGGAAACCTGATGGAAAGCACAAAATTCGGAGTGTAGATTACGTGATTTACGAGAGCGTTACAAATTTCAATTTTCCTTAGTGGTCCTAAAAAATGTGTGGGAACGGCATTTTTTCCTACGGGGTACGTTAGAACGATCGATCGATGTCGATATCGATCCTCGACAGCTCACTAGTGGATGCGGCGCGTGCATAAAGGTGGTGCGTTCCAACTGATTTCATAGGAGAGAATGTCCGCCTTCCACACCGTTTTTTACGTCGATTAGGGAAGGATTAGCGTAACAACGGTCGCTACCGTAATCTAGACTCCGAATTCTGTATTTTCCATCAGTGTATTCCACACTACGTCAATTTCCCGATACGCTGCCTTATTTAACCGTGGTCTAAACCTACACTCACACTCACTTCCTTTCCGAACGTTGAGAAAAGTCCGTTGTCCGTATGGTTCCGTTTGATAGGACAATTTAGAATTGATAGTCGAGCAACACGGTAGGAAACGTACAGATAATTCGTGGAGACGGCTAAAATCAAATTAAGTGAGAAAATTCGGACGCCTTGAATACGTAGCAGTGGTAACCGTAAGGATTTTTCCAAAATACTCCAGAGATGCACATTAAAAGGAACCAAAAATTCACCTGTAAACCATCTGACGAAATTTCTGCGAAAGCATCACATAGACGAAAAATGATAGACTCATATTGCATAAGCCAAGGAATATGCCGACCGTATTCCATACGCATACCGGAATCTCGTTGATTACATGTGGTCCGGAAATTGCTGCATAGATGAATACGGGAATTGGTGGAAGTTCGGCAAGTAGCTGAAATGAAAAATTTTTGTTGTAGTGAAGAAATAGGAGAAAATTTGTGGAACACAAAAAATTATTTAATTCAGAAAAAAAAGACCACAAATAGAACTTAAATAGAGTCAGGAAGAATATGTTGTTCTGAAATGACGATAACATGTCCATAAATCAGATTTTTTTAAAAGAGAAAACACTTTTTCTTCTATTCTTCAACTGCTTTGCTTCGAGGGAATTCGATTACAGTATGCTCTTTCTTTGTGGTGGTCTTGACTGGAATCTAACCCTTTAAAAAGTAAAATAAGCATAAAATCGTCCCTATTTTTGCATCCAACCTCAATTTTAAAGTATATGTAGATGGTGTTGAAACTTCAGGTGATATTGGCATTTATTAGCAGCGAATTAGGTGCACGTTACAGAAAAACCCTTACACAAAACACTTATTGTGGGCACCAAGGCACCTCAATGTGACAGATAACGGTTAGCAGCTCCCGGGAAAAGGGAAAAGGATCGAAAATCCGAAAAAAAACTTTTCAACTAATAATAAATAAATGATAGCTGGAAGCGAACACCAAAAAATCAACTAAAAGGTATTATTTCGCTCATGTTATAGGTAGTTACGGAAATTTTTAACCTTTTTTCCTCTAAAAAGTTTCCCATTGGTTCCCGCCTGGAACAACTTCAACCTCACTCACTTTGCCTACAATTTCATTCGCATATTCTGAAGAACTACATATGTAGGGGAATGGAAAAAAGCTCAGTAATTGTATTGAAAGTTTCAATGAATATAAAAATGCTACTTGTTATAATACCTAGATCTCTGAGCAAAATTCCTAGTTAGTAGGAGGGTAATTAACGATTATATAAAGTGATTAGTAATTATAGTAAGTTCTGAATTCTAGTTTTTTCCATGATAATAATGGATGTTTTCAGTAATTATTAGTCTCAGTAATCATTTGGAAATTATGGTAATACCGTTAACGATACTATTATTAATTTTCAGGCCCAAAAATGATTCTACCCAGTAATTAACAATTTTATAAGGTAATTAAAGTAATTTATAAAAACTAATTTTTTTCATTTAATAATAATACATGATTTCAGTAATCGGTATTCTTAGTAATCATCTAAAAATTCAGTCCACACCATCAACGGAGCTATTTTAAGGTTCTAGTCCAAAAATTTAGCATGGACACCTAGGAATTTAAAAAAAAATGAGAACAACGAGTTCGAGATCATTCCCCAATACCAGTCATTTTACGTAAGTCCAACCTATCTTCCTGTCAAGAATTCTTTCCATGGAATATTTTTCTTCTAGTTGTTAGATGGAGTTGTCAATTAATTCTTTGTTTTTTCCAGGTTTGAGAAGAGGATGAATACGAGAAGTGACATCGGGATCAACTTTGGAATATTCCCTAGCTACAACATTTTTCACTGAGAAGATTTGCAATTTGCATTCATCGTTAATGTAAAACATCAAAGTTCCAGCTAATGATCACGTAAAGCTAATTATGCTCACCTGTAAACTTGTTGTGATCAACGTAATTCGAGTGACGCACCTCTTCTCAGACCTGGAAAAAAATATAGAATTAATTGACATCTCCATCTAAGAACTAGAAGAAAAATGTTCTATGGAAAGAATTTTAGATAGGAAGATAGGTTGAACTTACGTAAAATGACTGGTATTGGGGAATTCAGATTTTCGCAATACGAGTTTCCAAACAACTGAGATGGTCATGAATACGAGAAGTGACATCGGGATCAAAATGGAGAATAGAAGATTAGCGATTGTGTGTAAGCGTTCGATCAACGTCATCAATGGTGCTACAAGAGCCATTTGTAGCATAGAAAAAATGTAATATAAATGAAATATAATAAATAATAGAGGAAATAAAATGGGCCGGTCACATCATGAGAAGAATCGACGACAGATGGACCAAAAGAACGCTAGAGTGGATCACAAGAGATGCCAAACGCCCCCAGGGGAGACCGCGCCAACGAGGTGGGGTGAAGTGACGTGTTCGCTACACGGATGGACCAGCTGAAAGCTCGGCCGGATACGGTTCAAGTACCTCGTCAAAGTCACTCAAGAAACGTGAGGACATCTTGGATGACAATGGCGAGGGAAAGAAACGAGTGGAAGAGATCCTGGAGCCCACACGTCCAGTGAAGACGGACCATCTAAGTATCTAAGTAAGAGGAGATATGCGCTTTTCCTTTGAGATTTTTTCGCTTTCTTCCCATAAACATTAGCGAACGTGGTTTCAGTAGTTAGCAAAGTAGGAAATGTAAGCTGTAAAAAGTTATAGGAAGAAAAAAAAACTCACAGTCACTGGAGATGATCTGAATTATTACTCGATCACAAGAATCCACAACAACGGAAACGGAACGGTTCAACGGATAAATCAACGCTAAGAGGAGTCCGGCAACACCAATCACAACATAACTTCTGAAAAAAAGTTTGTATTAGGAATTTTGAGTAGTAAGTATCCAGGAATGAATATCACTTAACATACTTCGACAGATTCCTCTTTGTGCATAATGATTTTGAGTGAGCCGGAAAGAACACATGCAGATAGCACTCACCAGTCATCAGAACCGTTAACCTAAATTTTTTTCTCGTTTTTATCGTCCTTCTTCTTATTTTTGCAGGTTTCCTTTAGAAAATAGAAATATATGTTTAACTATGGAATGAATGACTGGTTATTTTTGCTTATCCTCTCCTTACTGTTCTGACATTTCTAAATTTTCTTTTCTTTTTTCCCACTGTTTTTAACTTTTTCACCGTTTTCTTCTGTTATTGCTAATGCAACTACCCTTTTGCTCATCCATAGCTAGCCCTTTGGGTGCATATATAAGTAAAGAAACAAGTCAGTAGGTAAATAAATTAATAAATAAATGTGAATAAATAAGTACATATACAGTATGTAAGTAGCATATGGATAAGCGTGGCATTCGAAAACTTTCAGTTTTTTCATGGCATCTCAGTGAAAACTGGTTCGGAAATCATTAGATAACATCCGAAACCGGAACCGTACTCTTTGAAAAACTAGCGATTCGCGAAAAATTAAAGGCATCACTCCACGAATCTGAGGTGGTACGGATTTCAGGTGGAGTATTCGTGGACGGGATCGTGGATTATGGAGAGGAAGGCGATTCCGTCCATTTCTTCCTAATTGCCGTAAAAAACTGCCCGAAAGATACGGCGTAATGGACGTAATCACCACCTCCCCCTCTCCATAATCTGCGATCCCGTATACGAATACTCCACCCGAAATCCGTACCACCTCAAATTCGTGGTGTGATGCTTTTAACTTCACTGTGTTTGCAATGAAATCCCTGCGGGACCACTTCACACACTCACATCGAATGTGTTTGACTAGGAAAGTTTTTCCAGAAAATCAAATTGCTCAAGTAATTTTCTAGGAATTTTCGAGAAAAAGAAATTAAATTGTAACCGCACAAGTTTCCCATATTTAATGAGTTGAATGCTTTCATTTGATCTAGAGCTGGTTATGAGGAAATTCACGTTGCGCACGTACATGGGACTTTTCTTTTGCCAGGAGGAAATGAATTTTCTGCAAAAACTGCTCACTTCTATGTGAAATGACTTAGAGAATCAGGGAAACTCGTAAATCAATTTCTCCCATGATTTCTCCTAAGAAAACAAAAATATTGTTCACATATTTAAGAGAAAAAAAGAAGAGAGAGAAAAAGAAAAGAGGAACAAAGATATTGTTACTCATATTTATTTATTTGTTATTTATCATATTTCGCATATTTTGTTTATTTCATGTTCCAATTGGCAATTGTGGTAATCGTAAGATATTTATAAATATGTCTGATTCGCTTGAAATGCATCCGAAATATTTTAAAAGGACGGAAATTATAGATTTTTAAGGAAAAGAATTTCAGATGATTTTTTCAGTTCATTTAGTTAATGAGCGAATGTTTAAGCTGTGTTTTAGTAATCAATTATCGAGAAAACGGATAAGATATTGATCGAATATTATCCTCTCCATAGCTAGAGATGGTTTCATTCGGGAAGAAATTGATTTCACTCACCACATTGCACAAAATCCGAAAACATTGACAAAATACGCTTGATACGGATAATAACCCCAGTAGACGGCATCGGCGGCGGAATTCACTTCCCATGCGCCAACCGTACGAAGCGCTTGTGGCAGTAGAAATAACATCGCCAACGTGTTCATCAACTGAAATCATTAATAAATTACCGTAGGACTGTATGTAGCAAATTGTGTAATCACGTACCAATCGTGTGCAGAGCATACGAATTGCTATATAGTAACGAATTTGATCGGAATTATAGATCAGCAAATTGATACAATTACCAAACATCGCTAGAAGAAACACAACTAGAAATCCGTAACCCATCAGTAAGATATGAAATGGTCGTTGATCGCATCGGAGCTGAAAATTAGAAAATTATGTTTCAGTTCTTTTTTTTGGATTTTTGCACCACGTTTGAAACATTTAAGAACAATAAAGTCAATGAATGAAAAAGTAAGTAAACGAACCGATTTAGTAGAAAAATAAATAACGTAAAGTAAATAAACAATCCGATACGATAGAGGAAAAAGCGTTACTCTCAGTATTTATGTGGCTTGGTCTGAATTTCTATGCCCGAAAAATTCACTGTTAAGAATAATTTTCTCTTTAGCTCTACTTCTTCCAAGTTCCTAAATAGTTTTAGTTTCTAGGATGTAATTTAACAAATCCAGATACTAAATATAAAAATTTTTTTACTTAAAGCTTTGCTTCAATAAATCGAGGAAATGTACTAAAACGTTACTAAAACGTCCATATGTTGATGAATAGAGGTTGAAAATATTTTTAAAAAATTAGCCTACATATAATTGCACATTTATCTAATACGAACCTTCTATTATCTAATGTTCAACAGAATCTCGTATAAAATTAAACAAACTAAGATAAACTACCTTTCTTAGAAACTTAGTAAACAATAAAAATGGACAGGTTAACATTTTAGGAGACGAGAACTGATCTCTTTGAAATTTCATATTCTCTCCATCTCTAGGCTCTCCATCAAATGTTCACTATTTGCCGACATTCCTACGTTTTTCGCCGCTTTCCCCTTTGTAGAATCGCTATTATTCTATTTCTGACTGTCATTGCCGTAGCGACGTTAAATTTGTTGCGTTCATCCTTCTTTAGTAGACAATTACCTTAGTGCATCAACTTTCTAGAAGGAGCTCTGCGTCTCTGACTTTTTGTGCAGAGAAGGGGCACGAGCTTCACATATTTTTACACGGAAAACATCAACAATGGAAGAATTGAGGGGTTAAAAAGGAAAACCCAGAAAAAACCCATCCGATTCTTCTAGAACAACCTTCTAATTCCTCTCTAATTTATTTATCTTCTTGCAGTAAATAGTTATTAAGCAGTAAGACCGTAAACATAGAAGAAAGGAAAAGAGGAAAATCCCTCTCTATTCTCAGCAGCCAATGGGATTTCCTACGTAGATTATCCAGAAGAGAAAACGTATGGACGCTGCAGTGGATATTGGAGCGTAAGGCTATTATTTCTTTTTTTTTTCGAGAAAAAGGAAAAGAAGAGAGACGAAGGCGGTGCACTTTTATTTATTCTATTAAATCGAACACTAATGACATTTACGGACCCTAAATGCTACATTCAGAAAAAAGAAGAGGAAGTGACTTCTGTGCTCGTTCTAGTAGCAATAGCAAGAGATAAATAAATAAATAAATAAATAAGTAAATAAATAAATAGATAAATAAGAAATAAATAAATAAATTACGACATCTGACGGTCCTTTTTCTGAAAATTACCTGTTAAAAATCATATTTTATTCCTCTCTCTTGAGATGAAAATTGTTGTTTGAGTAATAAATTAACGGATAAAAATAATAACATTAAGAAATAAGAACTAAACTAAATTTTCTATGCAGTCTACATGAAAACTTATCTACATAGTTGTAAGATTGGAAAGCTTGAGAGTTCTTGTAGACTTTTGTTGTACTTCATCTTTGTTCGCCTCAAAAAATTTTACGTGGTGTTCTTTTACAATTTTTATGCGATTATTGGTTTACAACTAACCGATTTATTTTCTTTTTTCTAGAATAAAACTAAGATATTAATCACAACATTTCAAAGAATTTTTACCTCTCGTTGATTACACGCCTTGTTGTAAACGGTCTCAATCATTCGCATAATATCCTTCATCGGATCCTCCGTCGAATTCGGGTCTAAGACCATTTTCTGAAAAGACACCAAATGTCCCATATAGAGAGCAACAAATTCGCGAACGATGGCACGATGGCACACGAAACAAACGCACTTTGAACAAAAGCACGTAGAGCGGTAATTAGTGTGATTCGAGAGGAAAATCCCCCGAAAGAAAGCTAGAAATACGATAAGATCATGGAAAAAATGTAGTCAATTGGCAATCTGTGGGTTCTTTGCTGCGCTACGTTGAATCACAAAATTATACAACTGAACGATATACAACCAGTAAGAATTGTTAGCTATTTGAATCATATACATTTTAAATTAATCCCAGTTGAATTGTTGGGTACTGTAACAGTTAGGAGGATGAATAAATAATTTAGTTACAGCAGTCAGAATCATTCAACAAAGGTAAATATAAAGGTATAAAGGTATGACGAAACAAGACGGAAATTTCTCTGCGAATAGAGACGAGTATGGAGAAATTCTGTCCACGAATAAGAGCGCAGTAGCGCTCAACTCCTCTAGGTAATCCAGATAGAAATGCATGTGGAACAGCATTCTGTGATTCTATTCTCAAGACGATGCAACTTATTACGCGATAAAACGTGAGCAACTTGTCCAAATTTCCTGCTATGCAGCTGATTCACCACGGATAAGTAGCAGAAGCCGTCCAATGCGCCCAACTGTGGACGTGTGGCGGATTGTATCACCCGTAATAAGTTGCATCGTTGGAAACACAACCAAGACTGTTCCATACCTCTTTTTCGATTACTGATGTGAACTGTCCGTGATTACGGTCGTATTCATGAATTTTCTCAAATAATATGAATAATTTATTCTCTTTCTGGTAGAAGACAACATCGTAAATTTCTGGATACTTTCCCTTTAATATTGCCTCTCGGAAATAGTGTACTGGATATTAAAAATACACAGGAACAAAGATCTACACAATTCCTAAGTAGATTATTAGTCAGAATGATCAAATCTACATAATAAGTATGACCCCTACACTGAAAATAGTTTTGTAGCTAGAAGCATATCTCAAGAAATTAGATCAGAATGACATCGACGCGTCCTAGTTGGAAATAATTGTCTAATGATAAATACGTAGCTGCTAGAATTACTGCAATATTGATTATACCGCCCTTTCACCGTAATTTACTTTTTAATGAGCTCAAGTTACGAAAGGATGGCGCAAAGGAGAAGAAAAAAAAAACGCTCGAATCCATCGACACCGAGTGGAAAATTTGTGTGGGAGAGAAATATGGTTCTTTCCTACGTGTAGCTATGTGGCCACACAGTAAACTTAGGACTTTCTTTGTTGTGGGAGTAGGCTCGGATTAATCACCTTTGATTTCATCCTTTTAGTCTCTGAAAAAAACGATATTGCCGAAATGTTAGCCACGAATAACGGATAATAACAACATCGTTTCCGGCTCTATCAAAGAATCCAAATACTGAAAAATATGATTTTTATTGTAGTTCTTAGTTTTTTTGCTAATATCAGTGCAAAATGTGCATTCACATAAAACCAGATGAACCATGTTAAAAATAAATTCCAAAACTAAATGGACCATATGAAGCTGATTCTGAGTCATTAGTCAAATGCATAGAGCTGGAAAATTTTCTCCGGAACATTCCAGAAGAAAATTCACTTTTCTCTCTAGAAAATCTAGAAAAGAAATCTAGATCAAAATGGCAATGCCGACGCGTGCTCACTGGAAATAATTGGAGTTTCCACTCTCTATTGTTAAATAACTTCTAGAAAATTCGAAAAAAAACACGGAAGAAAAGTTTCCGATCGAACAACGACAGGATTTTTTCTTTGAAGTTAGTTACAGTCTAGTTATGGATGACATTAAAACATACTCTGATTCGCTGTAGGTTGTTGACGCGATAATTCGCGATAGGACCAAACATGGTATCCGCCCGTGTACCGTAATCAGAATATGTTTCAACTTGAACTATAACTAGACCATAATTAGCTTCAGAGAAAAAATTCTGTTTCTTTGAAAACTCTGAAAGTTTTCTTTTGTTTTTTTTTTCGAATTTTCTAGAAGCTATTCCACAATAGGGAATGGAAACTGCAATTATTTCCAACGCCACTTTAATCTAATTTTTAGAGAGAAAAATGAAACTAATAGACGGTGCATAATAAAATAAATGTTGTAGGATATTGACGCGATAATTCGAGATAGGATCAAACGCGGTATCCGCTTGTGTACCGTAATCAGAGCATGTTTCAATGACAACGAAAACCAGATCAGAAAAACGGTCGTAGACGAAGAGAACACGCGAATAGATCAAATAAAACCCTAATAAAACTAGATAACTAGTTTTATAATCTTGTCATTATTAGCTATGATGGGAGCTACTTCGAAAGGGTCGTAAAGAAGTTTCATCGAGGTTCAGAGGTATTCCTGGGAAGAAAAGATTGTTCTTTGAGAATGATGAGGGAGTGTGAGGAAAGTTGATCGGGAAAATGTGATGCCGTGTGCAATTGCACAAGTGCAGGTGTTCCCGAGACTTCATTGGGACGTATCGGATGATCTACACCCGCAGTCGGCGCTGTGTATTCACGATAACAAGTTGCTTAGGATTTTGATTAAGCCAGTTAGGCAACATCGAGGTAACCAAAGCACAGGAACATTGATCAAATTGGAGACGAGCGACAACTGACACCAATTCTTTTCAGGACCGAAAAATTGCTTTGTTTCGCCGGAACAATTGTTTCGTTTTGCAGTGATTGCTTTACAGAAATAAACAAACAAGATTAATCACCGGGAGGATCGCGAGGAGATGCCCGAGAAAAACAGAGTTGCTTTTTACGTAGGAAAATTTAGTTTTTACGTGACCTCTACGTAATAAATAAGCAGCTTAAGCAAAATTTAGAACACTCTACTCTCTCATGAGGCTGAGCCGTCCGAGAAGGATTATATGAACGAGGAAAAAAAACAGAAGGAAAGAAAGTATTCTCTATTTAGGGTTGTTGGCCATCCTAAATTTGCGAGATAAAGTCATTATAATTGCACTAAAGCTCATCGCACATGCAGCAGCAACGCAGTGTCTGCTATCGATTTGTTGGCAGAATGCCAATGTCCACCGCGCCGCGGACGGATGCGTCGCGTCAGCTCGGTTGAAAGTGTTGGCTCCGTGTGTGTCTGTGCATGTGTGCAGAAGAATGGGGAATCGTAGGGCCTGCTTGAAATCCCGGCGCTCACCAATGGTCCAGTAATCTCATTCCCTTCTGTACACACTGAGATATCGTCAAAAAATTCTGACTCGATTTAAAAAGAAAAGGGACAAAATTATTTTGAAAAAGTTTCAGGAAGAATGAAATTAGGAAAATCAAAAAATGGCAAGAAAACCACAGGGTAAGACTTTCATTTCGTACGTGAACCTTCCATTCATAGAAAACGGAATGCCGAGGAGAACTTGAATAAATAAAAATAATAAATAAACATGTTCCCATAACTCCGGCACAAACTTTTAGCACCTAAGGCATAAGAAAGAGTGTTAGCGATTTCTAAGCGTTATGCGATTATGTCGGAGCCAATGCATTCGAAAGGGTTGTTGTTATTTTCGCAAAATAGCATGCATGTAGATACCGCTGGATGGCTAGCAGCCTTTTATTATCTGTTTCTACCTTTCTAACACCTGTTTATATTCTGTTCTGTTTTCAGCAGTGAAAATCAATTCGATGTTGATCGTTATGCGATTGCATGTTTTTAAAAGCAAATCTCTCATGGGTGTGTGTGCGTTCATCAGAGCTACATAGTAACGTGATGAAATACTAATACTTCCGGTACAGCACACGTATTTTCGTACAGTATTCATCTAGACGGAGAAAAAAATAGCAACACGTGTAAATATGTACGTTTGCAGGAGAAGGTTATGTTTACAAGACATGATATAGATAATCAAGACGGCCACAACCGGATCAGCTGGTGGTGTGAACCTTGTGGATTCTCAACTGATCCGATCAATAATTTCTGCTTAAAGGCATCACCCCCCGAATCTGAGATGGTACGGATTTCAAGTGGAGTATTCGTATACGGGATCGTAGATTATGGAGAGAAGGGTGATCCCGTCCAATTCAATTTTTTTACGGCAATTCTTTCCAATTGCCGTAAAAACGGCCCCGAAGATGCGGCTCCGAGCGTTCCGGCGCGCTATTTTTTGCAACGAGTTCGATTGGAGCGCGCCAGCCGTGTGCACATGCCGCATCTTCCGAGCCATTTTTAACCGCAATTAGTAAAAAATGGACGGAATCACCCACTTCTCCATAATCTACGATTCCGTGTACAAATCCGCCACCTGAAATCCGTACCACCTCAGATTGGTGGGGTAATGCCTTTAACTCGCAAAAACTAGTAGTAGGTCGAAAATATAGTACTGAGCACAAGAATCAGATAAAAGCCAAACAGAAAACAAATAAAGACGCCAAAAACGTCACTCTGACTGATGAAGTGGAATAGGCCACGCCCATTGGCGAAAGTTTTCGGAAGCAGTACCCGACTTTAATCTTAGTCCGAAAATTAGCCCTTCCGCTTGATGTCCCCCACCGGCCCGCCTGGGGTCCCTAACGGGATTCCTCCGTTCTAGATTAAGTTGCTCACCCAAAGCCCACTAGTTCTGGTTTGGGAAATTATCTTGTGTGAGGATTTCTCATCTTCTGAAGCAAAAAAATGATCTATTAATCCACCACATAGTGTGCTGAAGAGAATTAACTCTGCTGTATAAAAATAAGGCAAAATTCCTTTGAGTTCTGATCTTTCTAGGTTCTGTTTTGTCGCACACCCATTTTTCAAATAAACCTGCTTTCAAATAAATAAAAAAAAATGAAGAATAAATAAATAACTACAATCTAGCGTGCCGGTAACGTTTTACAGCAGTGGAAACGGAAAAAACAATACGAACTTTCCAGCAAGAAAAATTTATTTAATTGTAGAACCTATCGTATCACCAATGGCATCTAAAGTATCCTTGGGATTCACTGGAATATTTTATTTATCAAAACAATACGATATGCAAGTACTGCGTGAATAAAAGAAAAGAAATAAAGGAAAAAGTACGGAGCAAAAGGCGATAGTATTCAAATTCGGATTCGTAGAATTTAAAAAAAAAGTGTTAGACCGATTCCAATCAGAGATATCGCATCGAAAAACCTGTGGTGATATTTATCCTCAAAAATAAGCAGAAGAAAAAGCAGTTTACACCCTAGGTATTTCAAATTCAATAGAAATTTCTGAAACTCGCGTCATCATGGATGAATAGATTTTGAAAATTCCAGCGATACCACAAGATATTCTCTTTCTTGAATTTCTGATTATACTGCCGTGCACATTCCGCAAATGAGATTTCATAATGTGGCACGTAATAATGGCGCAGTCGGTAATAGGACCGACTGTGAGCGGACGATCGATCGATGGTTCGAAACCACTCTTGTGCTAACCAATTCTCTCATCATACATAGAGATTGATGGACCCAGTGCACTTTCTCCTTTATACACTTTATTGAAAGTGATATAGTTGAACCGATCGATACTCTTTACCCAATAACGATCAATATCTATCAAAGATGGATTTTTTATACCGGCAATTTTTCATAGCGATAAACTAGGAATATGAATCTAAAGATGTATGATGGATATTTTTCTGAAACGAATGGTTGGTTTGCTGTGCACCGCAATGCGAGAAAAATTCTGGAATTTGATATCTTTAGAATCGAGTTGTACTAAGAAAGGAAAAAAAAAAACAAGAAATGTTTTTCAAATGAGGTAGACTTTGAAGGTGGCCGATATTCAAAAAGTAATTATTTTTCAATAAAAAAAACATAAAGATTGTTATAATCAAGAGCAGTTTTCTACCTTTCAAGCGGTTTCTTTTTCAGAATTCAAATGCTATCCCAGTAAGTCTCCAGATAGAGCAAGTGATCAGCAGATCAGAAAACATGGCTTTCTGTCTATGGATCGATATCGTTCAAAACGAAGGATACAGGCGGAGAAAAGGACGAGGCGGAAAATTCAGCAAACATTTGAATAGTGGTGTATCGTTTACACAGAAAAGTGAACTGAATTGAATTGAGAAAAATTTGTGTTGATAGCAGATCATAAAAACCTTTCAATCCTCCACAGAATCTAAAATTGGTATTTATTTCTCGTTGATTCATTAATTCATAGCATTGATAGAAAAATTTCAGCTGTTAGTGACGAAGCATGAGCCGAAATTTCTCAAGAATTCCCATTCTCCGTGGAGAAATATGCGGTTATGTTGGTCATAACTCTTAAAGATCCAAACTGGTCTTCTTATTCGGAATGTTCTACGATTTATCCACACAAAACTCCTCTTTAAAGCAGAATCACTCACGAGTTACCGTATTCGCCTTACTATTTATATTTGCTATGTAGAATATAGAAGTGAGATTTTCGTTACGCAAGGGAAGAGGTGGAAGGAATGAGAATGAGAAAGTAAAAAAATCCCGGGAAATCCCGTTCTCTGCGTCTCATATCATTTGTCTTCCTCAGTTAAACGATTATGCTTCCGCGTATGCCACTGTCGCTCTTGAATCAGTGCTTGGATGCGATTTCTTATGGAGACGATAGTTTTTGAAAGAATCGAAGTCTCAGTGGTTTTGTTAAAAGTTAAGCGTATCGCGAGACTAACGATATTCAAGTGCATGTGGGCAAATATAGAGTTTGAAGTGTAGAGCACGAGTATAAACGTGGCTCCGCCCACCTCCATAATCGCGCTGAAAAACGGCGTGAGAAACTGTGTTTGTTCACAGGAAATACGTTAGGACGCCCGCACACACATCTGCTCCCTCACCTAGTTTACTAGTCGATTTTGCCTGATTAGTCTGCTGAGGAGACTTAATCGATTCTCCACCGCTCGCTCGTGGATGCGGCGCGTGCGCAGGGCTTCGCGTCTCGGCATGCGTCGTAGGGACAAAAAGCCTTTCCCACGCCGCCTTCCAGCAGGATTAGAGGGAGTTGAGCGCGGGCGCGCTCATACTTGTAATCTAGAGTACGAATTCTATATTTCTTCCCAGAGACCACAACATCGTTAATTTCACGAAACACTGCGTTTAACAATAAATTACGCGAACGAGGGGCAGCGTGTACGACTCTAATTGCTACCTGCTCTCAATGGCCCCTGCTTTTACTGAGCACAACCAGGCAATTGAGTGCATCCCCCCGAGGCAAGCACGAGCCATTAAGGTGAGTTATAACTGTTCACTTCTGTTTTGTCTCCCATACTTTTATTGTGATGCTGATTTATTGCGATTGTGACAAATTGAGCTTCTTTGCTAACGTTGCTCTCGTTGTTCGATGTGGATTTTTTTTCCAACACTGACTACAGGATATGGTAATCGAAATCTGAAGAGGGACCCTCTTGATTCGGGTTTGAACGTCGGATCTCCGGAACGTAATTTGACAAACCAATTTCTAACCATCGATTATCACCACACACCCCGCAATTATTTTTTTTTTTTGCGGTGGTGGTCGCAGCGCTATTGCTTCGTAAAAACTTCCAAAGCATCAAATTTCGCGTGTGTATTTCTTTATTTCTAGTGTATTCCTTTATTTTCTATTTTTTTAAAGTGAAGAAAAAATTAAAACGTAACGCTCACAACACTAAATTGCTGACTAAGCCATAACCATAACCATAACCTCTGCCTGTGTAGCGACAACATAATCCCATGTTTAGGTAACTCCTTCCATGCGTAAACAATAACAATAGGTACTATGTGCTTGGGCGGAAGTTATTTATGACTTAACCTGATATATATTTTGAAGGTGCTGTTTTTCAGCATTGCCGTGCACCGCAATAACATCAGGGCACCAACTAAGGCATCACCCCATGAATCTGAGGTGGTACGGATTTCAGGTGGCGTATTCGTATACGGGATGGGAGACTATAGAGAGGGGAGTGATTTCGTCAATTTCTTCCTAATTGGCGTAAAAAACGGCCCGGGAAGATGTGTCATGTGCACACGGCTGGGGCGCTCCAATCGAACTCGTTGTGAAAAGTAGCGCGCCGGAACGCTCGAAGCCGTATCTTCCGGTCCGTTTTTTACGGTAATTAGGAACAAATGGACGGAATCACCCTTCTCTCCATATACTACGATCCCGTATACGAATACTCCGCCTGAAATCCGTACCACCTCAGATTCGTGGAGTGATGCGTTTAAGTAAAATAAGTCATACACAGTCAAACGCAAAGTTCTTGTTTTTTAGGATAGCAGAGAGTGATCGAGCTGTTGTCCACTTCGCCACGAATCGTTAATTCCCAAAAATTTCGCATCGTACGTTACGCTATAACTTACATGAATTGACGTATGTTTGCAGGAATCCATTTTTTCCCCATGGAATTCACTTTTGTTACCGATATTAGTTAGTTAACCGTGCAAAGCTATTGTTATTTCTTCTGTTCTTCTTTTTGTCCTTATCTTCGTTGCTGAAGAGAACCATTGAAGAGTTTTTTTTTTTTGAAAAACGTGCTCTTTTCTATCCAAGTAGTAATAATCAAAAATTCCACGATAACGGAAAAAATTCCGTAACTAATCCTAGTCTTATTTTCGGGTCATTGCGGAAAATTCCTTAGTATCTGTTCGAAAACGAAAACCTTGCCAGCTGATCTATGTTCCTTCCGCATTCCTGAGCATTCATAGAATTCAATTATCACAAAGTATCCAATTTCTCATTTACGTCTATTCCTACTCAATTAAAACCAATATGAACTCGTCAAACGGAAGCAACTAGCAGTTTATGATGAAAATACTCCAAAAAAAAAGAAGAGAAAAAGAAAATAAAAAAATGTCGTGCACTTTTTAACGGAATGTACTCAAATGGAAATGGATAGAAAAAGTGGAAAGTGCACGACGTTGACTAATCGCTATGGGAACAGTCGTTCGGTTTTAATTTAGAATCGTTAAAAATTGATGAAGGTGTGTGAGGTCTTACAATCGCTTGCGGAGACAAGCCGATGTACCACGTGTGTGTTTTTATTCACGCAGAGAAGTCTGACACCAATTTATCAACCGCGGATGGATGAAAGGCTTGGTTGGCACCGGGGCGGTTTCGAACCACCAATCGATCGTGCCCTCACAGTTGGACCTTCTACCGATTGCGCCATAGTTATGTTAATTATAATATTTGAAATAGCAAGTTAATTTTCAATGGATGTTAAAAGTTGATGGATAGTGCTGTCGATGAGAGGTTTGATGAACACGTTTGTAGTCTTTTAATGACTTGCGGAGACCAGCCGATGTATTAAATCCAGGTTTTTACCCTCCCGAACAACTTCTCAAGTCTAGTAGCAATTTAACCATCCTGAAAGAATCAAGAAATTCTCGGTCCAAAAAGCAAACAAAATAAAATGGTATTAATATGATGTTTTGAAGGCAGATGGTGACACAAAAAAAGAAGAAACTTTGAGCAAAGACTGAGGATAAAGTATAAAGTGTCCAGCGTTAATCAATCCGCTTGGGATGCGCCGCTGCGTTCACTTCAATTCAGAATCGAAGGTTCACGAACGCGTATCCGTAAGCATACAACGGCTTACTTACGGGAGCCAGGCGATGTATTAACTTAGTGTTTTTGGCCTCTCAGACAAGTCTGATTCCAATTTTTGACCCCGGGGATGAAGGGCTTGGTTGGTATTAGGGCGGTTTCGAACCATCGATCGGTCGGGCAGTAACAGTCGGACTTTTTCCCCCAACCGCACTACACCCGGCTTGTTTAGCAAAAGTAAGTACATTTAACACGTGAAATATATATATATATATAAATATATATAATATGCAACAATGACGTTATTCCCAGAGTCGCATGCATTCAACGACAGGAAATGGGGGGAGTTCCCGTATTTCCGCCAAAACATAAGGTCAACCGATTAACACATGCATGACAAAGGTATCTAAAAGAGAAATTTCTAAGAAAACAATATTGAGACCGTTAAGGACATCAAAGACTAATGTCTGGAACCATAAGAATAGGGTGTGAGCTTTCATGGATGCCTTAGAAACCTCAAGATTCCCTGAGAAAGCTATTAATGAAATATGTATATGTTCACTTTCATTAATTTAATTTTTATTCCTCTATTCAAGAGGCTCCACAACAGCGGAGAAAAAATTCGTCTGCAAATTCTGAAACAGAGCGATGGCGCGAAAAAAGTGATGCGGAAGTGAAAACGAAAACAAGTTGGTCGAATCGAATGGGTATTCAAACGAATTTCTTTCACGCGTCAAAAATTCTAATCGTTTACTTGTTTACTTGTTTATCCTAAGTTTGAGGATGTGGACAGTGTTTCCCCCCATTTTTAAGGGTCCCACACAGGGACATGCAAGCCGAGAATTTAACTGATCAATGTTCTATCTCGGATGACCAGTGATGAGCCCACTTTGAAGCTGTTCTGCTAAAATCTCCCTACGAATCTGTGAATGAAGGCTATTACTCTTCCACCTCTTCCACATCCAGCGAATTACTTCATTCCACAAATGGGTATTTTGTATTTTAAAAAATGTTATTAATTAGGGATTTCTGTACGGTTAGTTCTCGGGCAAAAAAATCTTACTAAGCGGCTACAAAAATTTACAGCTTTACTTTTTTATCATTGAAAAAGGTTTTTATGGCGACTCTATAAAACTACAATTTTGTTCAGAAGTGAATTTGAAAAAAATCAGAAAAAATTCTGGTTTAAAAACAAATTTCTCAATTTCAATTTTTTTGCGTATGGCTATCACTGACCACTTACAAGCATTCTTTAAAATCTTCTTTGGAAGGTGAGAAAAGAGATGCGAACAATAAAAGAAATTGATGCAGCACTCAAAAATCAAGAAAAAATCAAACCCAATAAAGTTAAAATTAATAAGCGATTAAAATAATGAATACAAAGATCATTAGTACTAGAATTAAAATCAATAAAAGTAGAGGCAAATTTTAATGAAAAAAATCAAATACCTAAAGTTAATCAAATGTTCCTTGACCGAACAATCACATAATCAAATTTCAAACTTTTCAAGCAAGTTAGGCGAGGAAAAGGATCAAAGGAGGTGTGTTAAACAGACGAAGGGCGTGCGTTGCGGTAGCGTCGCGACTCACAGGGCTGAACATGGAATTACTATTATATTTATAAAGCTGCTTCACTTAATACGGATCTGGTTCAACCATAATGTACTTATACCATAGAACACTTTCGGTGAGCAGAGTCTAGCTCACATAGCCAGGTGTACCTCCCATGAGCTGAAGCCGCAAAGATTACACGTGCCCCAAAAATATATGACCAGATTAAAGTGATTTTTTTCATTCTCTTTGTTTTCTTACTTTTTATCAAGCAGAATAAACGATTGTTTCCATTTCATCCCTGAAATATCCACGAAGAGAAAAGTTGCAGAAAGTTTCTCTAACCTTCTCTGCCATTCCAAAGTCATATCAACTTCATAGATTCAAATGGAGGTTTTCTATCATGCTCACTGTGAAACCATGCATTACAGCTGACGGAATTTCTGTTCACGAAGGTTCGAGTTCGGAGATCCGTTGGTGGTGATCATGAACAGATCGATCGATCGAACAGATAGTTCTCAATGTTGGCAGGCAAAGAAAAAAGCGGAGAGAGAAAAAAAGATGTTCATCATTTTTTGCGCAAAAATTGCTATGACGCAAGTAGTCGACGAGTGAAAACTTGAAGTTATTTAGGGGAGAGAAAAGAAGAGGAGGGAGAGGTTAACAGCAATAAATTTAGGCTTGTTATAAATATCCAGGAATCTTTTGCTAAACCTCATAGCTCATGCACTGAATTCTGCTCACAAAAGCAATAATTTCGAGTGAATGTGGGACGCAAATATCAACTAATAAGGTTAAGGTGCCGTTTCCTACATTAGGAGACATGCCTGACTTTTGTGGGACGTCACTACCTTTCATTTATTTTTTTTTCCATGTATTCAGGAAGTGAATGTCAAGGAAATGAAATTCGAAGAGTACAGAAATGATGTCACCGTTCAAAATTTGCTGAATGGTGTGTGAATTCATATTGATTCACCCAAGATTTTCTTTTGGGATTTAAGAAATGGGCGCTTTTTTTGCACTTTTTGTAGTTCTGGATTCATGGTTCATGGATAACGTTTCAATTCTCGAAAAAGAAACCATATGGATGTGTTGACATAAGACACGTGAAAAGGGCAAACAAAAAACTCGTGAGGGTTTTTCCGAGTAACTTCGGAGGCGAGAACCTCGTGAGGAAAAGGGCGTGGAAGCGTGGAGATTTCCCAGCTAGAAGAATTTTCAGCAATTTCAGCAGCAACTCGGCTGATAGCGTAAATGATTAACTGCCTTAGCGGCTGAATCCATTTGGCGACGTATCGAAGTAATTTATTCGACGTGATGTTTGTTGTGTTCGACCCATTTCATTAGGGAGTCTGGACAACAATGATCAAAAAAGCCTTTAAATTCGAGAACGGAGAATACATATGTCCCGATTTATAACAAAACTGTTTCTGGGGACCAGTTTTCGCGACCGGAAAATGGGAAGAACTGTGAGACGAAAACTTTCCAAGCGTGATTCTTTTTTCTGTTGTGTGAATGCATGAAATGAGTTTCATACAAAATTTACTGCATATTAAATCTACGCCGTTTGAAAACTACTAGAAAGTAAAATTGTTCAGAGATCGAACAGTTTATAAAGCGGAAATTATAAAATTTTCGAGAAAATTCGTAGAATAATCCAAAAAAAGATATGATCTTATTGTGACTGCAACATTTAAAGAACGTTATTTTAACGATTTAGGAGGAAATAAATGAGAACGAGATTCGCAGACAAATCGTACACAGCAAAATAAACCGGTGAGCAGTCACGCAAAACCTGAAAATAATTATTTTGGCTAGCGACTGTTCAAAAATCGCGTAGAGCGCCGCACGAAAATGTGTCCAAGAACCTTTGGAACGCAAATTTTCATACCATTGAGAAATTTTGTGGAGTTGTGTCAGAATTCCCAGGAAGATTACATGAATACTCGTTATTTGGTTAAAGATTTCTGAAAAAACCTCCCAAACCTTACGGCTTATCCTTGTGGCAAGAATCCGTAGAAAATGAAGCGGTGATTAGGATGAATGACGGGAACGACCGTTTTAATGAAATATTTCCATGAAATGAACATGTATATCTGATTTTGACATTTCTCGAATAAATACTTTTTTTGAAGGTTAACAGTAAAATTCAAAAAATAATCGTTGGCGGAAATGTACGCGGTTTGAGGGCGTATGCGTTATTTTATAAGAAAAACAGTGGAAAAAATTATAGCAGAAAAAATACCAATAAAATTCATTTGGAAATAAAGTGAATAGCGCTAAATTCAGATCATAAGAAAATTTTTGAGAATATATTTAAATTGTGGAAATGAACACAGCTAAAGCACAGAAAATGAGTGAACAACGACCATGGAGCAGGAAAAACGAACCTAAATAGAGCAATTCTGGCCGAAATCCACCAAATTTTTCGATTCTTAAAAAATTTGCGATCTAAATAATTTTAATAGGAGGTTCGCGCGCAGAAAAATAAGACGTAGTACAAATAATTGGTGTCGAATGCATTAAAATGGATGATACCAATGCACCTTCGTTTGGAGCGAGGCAGAGAGGAGAGTGTGGCTGTGGGGCGTAGGTAAAGCATGCGTCGCGACAGACGCGTCGCGCTCACCCGCTTAAACATATTCGACGCCAACTATGTGCGCATGCTTGAGAATCAGATTATACTGTCATGTGTGCGCTTCAATAGAATTTTTTGAGTTGGTAAAAAGTTTTGGGATCAAAATAAAGTTAGCAGCGAATGAACTCGCAAAGTTCTTCTTGCTGTTTAGATCCAACTTCAATTTCTCTTTCCAGGTATTAATTTCAGATATATTCACTAGTTTGCTTTTTATAGGTTTCAAAACTTTTCATCTAGAATTTTTGCCTGTAAATTTTAGAGAAAACTTCATTTTTAGAGGTATAAACTAGAGTAATGATGTTCCAATCTCACCTCGAAAAACGATTCTGCTGACGATTAGTGAAGGACTCCACCGAGCACAAGCTGTTGCATTGACATTAGTGGGAAATCGAGGAAATCCACGATATTTTAGTGGCCCGATTAGAGGTGCAGAGAAAATCAGCAACAAATCCCAGTTGCGGGAAAATTGACGCTAGGCGAAAAAGTTGAGAGAAGTGCAACTCTTCGCAGGCAGGGTGTAATGAAATTGACTATATCTACGAATAGATAGGGGTAGAGTTGGAGAGTAACCGCATTGAGTTCCTTTTCGTAATCCAAAAAAGGTGTGCAAGAACATTATGAGGCCCCTTTCTTTGCAAAGGTGCAACTTATTACACCTTCTATCTTTTATGAGACCTCAATATTGTAGACCTTGTAGTTGTAAAAAATAGTTTCGGAGAAAATTCTTTTACAAAAATAGTGCTTTCAGACATTTTAAAACAGTTTTTTTTCCATTCAGTTTTTGTCTTAATTAGCAGCTTATAATAGGGATGAAAGATAAAAGGCATTTCGTTAATCAATCCGGTTGGGATGCGCCCTCACGTCCACTTCAATTCTGAGTCATTTGAGGTTTACGAACTCACGTCTAGCCTACAAAATGACTTGCGGTGGCTAGCCGATGTATTAAGTCAGTCAGCTCATTGATAAGCACTTGTTTCCATGATGGATGATTGACGTAAATTTGCTCATATCACGGTATATCAATGACTTTTTCTGCATGTAGAACCCGTAAATAGCAAACTATGCCAAAACAACTATAATAAGCAACTATAACATAGCAATACCACTCCCATTTAAACAACAGCAAAGTTTTTTTTTTAAATTAAATTATTTGAGCTGTAGCCAAGATAAGTATTCATCTTTATTTATTAACAGCTAACGCTTCGACGTTTTCGTCTTCGTCAGAGTCTAAAAAATCAAAGTCATTAGCGATTTATTCTCTGAAGTGCCTTATCAACAAAATAATGAAATGAAGTTCAATTAATAATAATTGATTCTGAAAAAAATCGGCAGCTGAAAAAATGTCCCCAGTTGATTGCAAACCATTCCTATGTATGGAATAGTCTTCGAAAAAAAGTTCGAATCGAAATATTCGAAAAAAGTCAAATTACTTCCGCCTTATCCATTGCAAAAAAAAACAAACGTAATTAATTAGGGGATAAACAATTATAACGACCGTCTTACGGTATGATATCAAGACGATGATTAGGGTTAAAACAGCCAGCCATAAACAATCATCCACGATTTTTTTTAAACAAATCCCTAAAAATTCCAACAAATGCATACATATGAAAGAAGGAAACTGAGGCCACCTGGAGAAAATCTTGGAATTCCTGCGGTACAAAAAAAAACAGTCTGCTTATCCATGTATTCCTTCTTCGTAAAGTAACTTTTGGTGCAGCAAAAAATGCGAGATCGATTAGTGTTGCGTTTTTGCCACAAACAAAAAAAAACACAGACAAAATTCTTTTATCATTTTAAAACAGTTGAGAATTTGTGGGTTGAGAACCGTAAATGAACGGAAACAGAGCGATAATTGGTAGAAAGCAGGAAAAGTAGCGATTTGCCCAATTTTAACTTGTAATTATATTTTTGAGAGAAGGTTCCAGATGTTTTTTATATCTGATGTTAATTAGGATGCATCGTAAATTTGAGTTTTCCTTTTATAATGTGGTTCAACATTGCGTTGAGTGGCTCGGAGGTGAACTAACTCCTCCTTCTATGCAAGTGAAGAAAAGATAATGAAAGAGGAAGCTGGGGAGCGGAAAAATTGTTTTTACATCTAAATGAAGCAGAAAATGAAAGATTTTCGGTCCGTTTGTGCACTCATTTGAGGAGCTAGCTTTTTTGTTCAGGCGTAAAGGCAAAAAGGAAAATCTTTGATGTTTGGCATATGAGAGGGAGAAATTAAAAAAAAAGGATATGAAAGAAGAAAAAAAAAGAAATAGCAAGAAGATGCTCTGGCACTCAGGATAATTCGTTTACGAGCGGTTTAGAAGTGAAACCAGTGACTTCATGGAGCGATTGAGGGTTAGATTATGGTCATTATAGCATGGTAGTAGAATAAAGTATAAAGGCTACAGTATCTGGCTGATCCGCTTGGGATGCGCTCCCACTTCCACTTCAAGTCTGAATCGTTTGAGGTTTACGAACTCGCGTCTAGCCTATAAAATGGGTAGTGGGGGCTAACCCATGTACTATGTCAGTGTTGTTACCCTCCAAACAAGTCTGCAGTCAATTTATCGACGACGGAGGATGGAACGCCTGATTGGCACCAGGGCGGCTTCGAACCGTCGATCGATCGTGCACACAAAGTCGAAGCACTTACCGATTGCGCCATAGTTACATTCCACATTATAAAATTATAATGAGATTCACAGATTAGCAAGGACCGTATGCACTTGGGAGAAAATGTTCTTTTCATGCAGAAATGTCATCAGCGGAATGTGCACGCCAGTACAATTGGAAATTCAGGAAAGACAAACTTGAAAAGACTTCGAAAAAAAGTCAAAATTTGAAAAAAAAAGTTTTAAAAAAGTCTCAGAAAGTTTTCTCAAATTCGGGAAGGGAATTACAATATATATATATATATATTACAATGGGATTACTGCAGAATTTTTTACTTTTTGACATACATAGCTACCCTAATGACCCGCTTTTACGTTGGCAGAGATTTCTTAGTACCATTTCCATTTGTTTATTTCTTTTGTCATCCATAAAGACTAGAGAAAGAGCGGGATAGAGACGGAGAAACCTTGCAGGAGTTCACTTGAGCCGTGAGGAATTTTTAAGTTGTATTCAGCTGAGCTCTCTGACGACTGACGTCCATCTTACTACGTACACATTAGCCCATCACATTGCCGGTCTCTCCTGACAGCTTTTTTTTCCTTCATCTTTTGGGATCTACTCTAATGCTGCCCTAACCCATCTATCCTCGATTCTTCGCACAATGAGTCCATCAACGAATGCTTTCCGTAATGTATTCCATTGATTTGAGGAAGCACGAGATTTTCTTTCTGTCGAAGCTACGAAACTTGACCTAACTCGATGTAAAATGTGCTAATCAAACCAGTTCAGTTCAAATTAGATTCAGTATCTGAATCTGCTCATGTCAGATTCTCTATAAGGAAGTTTCCAGAGTGAATATGTGGGATTTGGAATTTGGAATGGGAATATAATGAATTTTTGAGGATGCTCATCCTGAGCCTAAAGAGTGACGTTGCAGCGGAGGAGAAAGAAGTTCTGTGATCAAATTGCAGATATTTTATCATGCGTGAGAAAGAGTTCTCATCAACGGAAGCGTTAAAAAAAACAGCCGATATCTGACAAGGCTATTTCAATGGGTGGATAAGCTTCTGCCTTTTCCTCGGGAATTTTGCAGCGATCTGAGACTGATTCAGGTTAGGAGCATTGAAAGACGAGCACTGTTTGATAACAAGCTGGAAGATTTGAAGTTATTTTATCTCCTGAAAATTACGAAATTAGAATATTGAGTTATTACACATAATTCACAAAATCGATATATCCATGGAAAGTAGATGTGATCCCTTTTTTTAATGTCGCAAAATCACCTGGTAAAAATTTCGGGTTAGGAAAGACTGCTGGTTAGGAAAGTGGTCAAGGTATTGTTATCCAGTGCCAAATTCAGGAGTATGTGGAAAGGAGACATAAAATTTTCATGTAACTCATTTTTCAACGCCATGTGACACTGTAGATAAAAAAAAATTGCTGCATCTTGTTTCATCCCTTTAATTTTTCTATGTTGGGCCACGATCATTTTTAATAAAACTATTGATCGGTTCAAATTTTCGTTTTCGGACGAAGGAAAAATAGTTGAGTAGTAATAGCAGTAGCAGCATGAATGGATTTCCATTGAACGAAGTTTCTCAACGTTGAACGGTCGACTTATACTCAAAATAGTGATGAAATCCATTTATGAGACTTTTCAGCAGGAAATTAAATAACACACACTCAGCGAATTCCTCGATAATCACTTGCGCTTTCAGGAACCTGTGAAAGTTCCGTGTTCGGTTATACGTATATTTCTTTCTGATATATTAGTTCTACGAAGGCCTTGAAAATGTATGGAGGATCATGCTCAAAAATTGGATAAACGCAGACACAAGCAGTTGTTTAATTGGTAACTAATAGTACCTGATATGGGACCTTTATTTTTTTTATCAATATGATGATGTTCATCTCATTTCATGCTATATAGTAGTGTGCATAGTCTGACGGGTTCAATTTCGAATTAGCGTTTTTTTTAAAGACGGCTCCTGAGGAGTAGAATTGATGGGTCGGTGCCAGAAAGCAGTGAAATGACATGGGTGATACGGGTCCCACTGCGAAGAGTAGGGTTAAAGGCACCCCACGAATCTGAGGTGTTACGGATTTCACGTGGAGTATTCGTATACGGCACAGTAGATTATGGAGAGGGGGGTGATTCCGTCCATTTCTTCCTAATTGCCGTAAAAAAACGGCCCGGATGATGCACACGGCTGGCGCGCTCCAATCGAACTCGTTGTGGAAAGTAGCGCGCCGAATCGCTCGAAGCCGAATCTTCTGGGGCGTTTTTTACGGGAATTAGGAAGAAATGGACGGAATCACCCCCTCTCCATAATCTACTATGCCGCATACGAGTACTCCACCTGAAATCCTTGTGGGAACCTCTTAGCATTGCGCTATCCTCGCCTGATAGCAGCTTGGTACAGTAGCCTTGCATGTTTTGCCTTTCCGACGATGCAAGTTACTAACGATGATGCTTCCCGCGACTCATCCGGACTCATCTTCCTGTAGATCATTTTTGATTTTTCTGGGTCATTTTTAGCTGCTAAAGCTGTAGCTGCAGGTAATTTTTTCAGAAACTGTTTTAATGGAAAGATTCCACAAAATTCTAGCTATGTCCAATCGATAGATCTAGACCATTCATCAATCAAATGATGTCCAGATACTATGGTAGAGATCAGATTGAGGTATACTGAGTGATAAAATATGAGGATGCGCGTTTTTTCGTCTTCTGCCGAAGAATTAGCAACTGTTCGCAGTGATTATGCGAATGGAGCAGCACCTCTCGCTTATTTGAGTTGGTGGAATCGCGGGCGGTTCGATGACATTTTCCAGATTTTTGATGGGGTTGAACCCTTATAGCTGTAAACTAATCCAAAACCACCATCTAATCGCGTAAGGATCCAACTTTGAAAATTCCTCGACACGCTGCTATTAAATTATTTCGTTTTTATATTATGGGGACGAAACGACTCACAAAGTCTCACAAAGTTTATAACTCTCTTCAAGTCCACTTTCCTTGAAACGTCGGTATGGTGAACTGCATTTATGTTTCCTTGGTTTGGAGACGAGGTTTCGGTGGAAATTTATTTACAGCCTTACGTTTCGACGACTTCGCTTTTGTTAGAAGCTTGGAAATGGTTCGAGGAAAATTCCTCACTCATTGCCAAACCTCGACATCGTTCTAAGACAAGAAGTTAAGTCACCACGCAAGAAATAATCGATAACTCAATTTGGCGAGCCATAAGGTTAAATTTAATATCATTCAACGAAAACTAGAAGAAAAACTTGGGAGGAAACGAAAAACGAAACGAAACGAAGAAATTGAAACGTCTGGATGATTTCATGGATTCCCAATAATATAAGGGTTTGCTGGTTAATTACGGTTCTCTAAATTATCCAACATCGCTCCGCCCTTGCATAATTATGGAGAAGCGCTCCAGAACAGCTCCCTACTGCAACTGTTTAAGTTTTGAGAGGATTTGTACAAATGTTGTTGGCTTGTTAGTATACAAAAATATCTGTTCTCTACAGTTTTCGAAATAAAATATATGCGCTTTTGAGAAATGATAAAACGGCAAGAGGAAATGACAGAAAAATCACTTTTTTTTCTGACAAAACGACGTTGATAAACTAGTGGGTCTGAGTGAATTCTCATCAAGTTGTGTACGCGATTTCCATAGCTGGGAACGAACACTCGAACGGGAACAATCGCAACGTCGCCGCCTATGACAATCGATGTGTTGTTGACAAACAGACAATACATCCAATATGAAGCAATGAAATGGAATAATGCCACCACACAAGCGCAAAAGCAGAATCTCCTGTTGTCGTCCACAAACACGTACTCCGCTTATTTCGATGATATCGAGATTTCCCAACTCCTCGTCGAAACAAGAATTTTTCACACCGGGACTTTTTCTTTGCCTCGAAACTTAAATATCCGAGTAGAAGATAAAATTCAGGGAATTAATGGAGAACAAAATCTTCTCTTTAAAAATTGAAGAACGATAGTGAAAGAATACAAAATTTCGTTGCTTCGAGAAAACGATAACCAGGAGGTTTCGTTGGTGGAAAAATGAATCAAACATAGAAATGCTCTTTTTTTTTCAAAAAAAAGGTCACGAAGCTAAGGAAGATAAAGGACGTCTCCGGAAAAAGAACTGATCTTAAGAGAAAAATTTTTTCTTGCTAATCTTTGTTGGGACTAAAATAGGATGTTTTCACTCTCTAGTGATCATTGTTTTGGAGATATCCCTAGAAATTGTTATTTCCTATCTCTAAAATAGGACTAAAAATACTGAGAAGAACTTTAAGGCAAAACGATACGGTACCCATACAATTATTTTTCAAAAAACAGAACCCGATAACTCTAAATCCAGTGAGCAGCTAAGAGTTATCACTTACAATCCCAAAAATAAAGCGTCAAGCATGAATTTGTACTAGTAAAACAAGTAAAAAGAACTTCAGAGCAAATTTGTCCTGGAAAGGAAAGAAAAATCATGGAAACAAATAATTATTGAAGGGTAGTGAACGGGATTTCACTGCTATTCGATGATTATTTGAAAGAGAGACCAGGGAATTCAAAAACACTATAGAGGAAAAATCCAGCTCTATAATAATAATATTGATTAGATCACCATCCGATAATGTTGCTGCTCTAGAGGGAGGAGAATTCAGTTCACAAAAAAATTCGGATTATGTCAGGAATCACGATAGAATCCCTGAAAAAAAAAGGCGTTAAAGTCAAGAAACGAGCATCACGGACAAAATTTCGACTCATCTCATATCCAACTCTTCGGATTTCCATCCACCACCCATAGTTTCGTTGATAGTGGTTTTTCGTCGGAAGTAATCGGCCATATATTATTATTTATTTATTTATTTGTTTATTTATTTATTTATTGAAAAAACCTGCAGGTGTGCCATAAAATAAAAAAAAAACAAGATGGAACAGAGCTCACTAGAATTTTGCCCGAATTTTACACAACAAGACTGGCCCTTCAAAGCGTGAGGAGTGGCAGGTCATTCTCCTGCTACAGAAGGTTAGAAATCCTCACACGAGATCCTTTTCTCAGATCCAGAACGCTACGGTAGATAAACGGATTATATTAATTATATATTAGTATAATAATCAATACATCATATTATCGCCATTATCTATTATTATTTTAATGATTATGTAGTTATATAATAATTCTCATAATACTATTCTATAAATAGGATCTTTAATGCCTATTTGCACTACGACTACTTGTTAACCTAAGAATTTTTTTTTGATTTTTGATCTTAGATGTTCAAATCTGTATCAGTGCTCCAAGACAAAAAGTTTTTAGTAGGGCCAATATGGAAAATATCTGGATAAGTATGTTTTTTTTTACCATTCACAACAAATCGAAAAGTGACTCACAGAAAGTGCACTCGCACGAAAAATGTTAAAATTTGTAATTTAAAAATCCTTTTGATGTCATGAAGTAAAAGTAAAATGTGGCTATAACAAAATTGGCTGCCATTGCATCGATTACGATGCTTACGATGCTTGTACCGTGGAAATTGCATGGTGTTTTTTTTCGCAAACTCATAAAATGTGAGTAAATTGAATTGGCCGAACGAAAATCACTTCAGGACCTTGGAGAAAAGAAATGTATAAGAAAGAGGAGTGTATGACTTGATACGGACGCGTTGCGGTCACTTTAACAAACAAAAGTGCTTAGGGCACACAACAACCCAAGACCTAACCAGACACAATTATTGAGATCTTTAAAATGCCAGAAAAAAGTTCCAAAGAAAAACCGCTTAAATGGACGAAAAGTGTTGGAAAACCAGCAATAGAACGCATGAAATTTCTTTTTAGATCCTAGAAGATTCAAGAAATTCTTGACGAAAATGGCTCCTGGCTTCCGGAAAAGATAGTAGGAGACGCGATAAAGTGGTACATCCAGAGCTTTGCTTTTTACCGAAAATGCGTTGGTATGATTTGAAAAATAGATTTTTCATGGATCGGTAGCTTGGTGTTCAGAGGCGTGGGGAAAAAACTTCCCATATTGGAATTTGTTACGGAAATGGCAGCATGTTTTGAACGTGAACCATGATGACGACAGCACCTGAAGGCCAGCGAAAAAAGAAAAAACCAACACACTCATTCGTCGAGAGCTTCCCAGCTTGAGTTGAGTGTTTTGTTGTTTATATACACGTACATAATGCGTGACTCGATATGAGAAAATAATTGAGGGTTTGTTTGTTTGTTTCGGTTTAGTCAGTAGTAGCAGTAGTCAGTTCCCAGTTGATGCTGCTGTCATCCAGCACTCCGTCTCCATCTCGTGAGATCTGAAAAAATGAGAAAAATGATCGTAACCACCGAATTTTAGTACGGACATCTGCAATCGAGTTACACACAAACAAGAACAAAAACGAGCATAACAGTGTCGTCGTCGTCGTCGTCGTGGTCGTTTGCTAACTGCATAGCAAACAGAAATTTGAGATATTGTTTTGGTGTTTTCTGTTTGAAATAAGCAGTAAACAACGTGTGCCTTAAAAGGTATAAGTTCCCGTTATAGGATCTTTTGCGAAGGTTCGTAAAAGAAAAACGTTCTAGTATTTCCATCTCTACGAATCAATAAGTGGGGTAATTTCCTTGAGATTCTATCAAAAATTTTAATTAGACTCTGGATGACGACAGTTGAATTTCCAGGAATTAAACACGAAAAATGTGGCGGGAATTCGTCATATCTGCTCCACGCCCATAGCGATTATTAGGGAGTGAATTAGTTAAGGAGAGCAATAACCATGGCTGGATTTCAGTTAGTCCAGAGTTTAAATAAATATGAGCGCAGAAATTACCAGAAAAGGTTCATTTTAATATTATATGAGGGGAGAATATAAATATTTGAAGTATAGAATAGCCTATAATAAATCTAGAAAAAACGTAATAAATTTCACATGTGCTTTTTGGCGAAAAATAAAAAAAATTAATTAAAATCAGTGATCGAAATATGAAATAAAATAAGTGAGCGAAAAATGTATCTTCAATGAAAAAGACAATTGGTCATTTTGTGGAAAACAAAATAAATTTACATATATTCATATAGTTAGACTTAGATAGATCGATAGGTGCAGAAATAGCCATGGAAATACATTTTAGGAAATTTTAACCCCATGCACATATATTTTAGAATATTTTAACCAGACATACAAGCAGGAGAGTACGGGAGCTACAATAGTTCTACCAAATATATTATCCAAGTAATTATTCATAACATATGCATGTAAAGTAAGGAGTACATATATACATAATAACCGGGCTTCAGATATTTACACCTACATATGTGCGTATGTGGGCAGTTATCTGAATTCGGTTAACTTACGTTCCAATATGGGGCGGGTGTTGTGTAGCGGTTAGAGGTTCCGCTCGCTGCACGATCGATCGGAGGTTCGAAACCGCCCTAATGCTCACCAAACCCTTCATCTCTGCGGGGTCGATAAATTGGCACCAGACGTGTCTAGGAGGATAAAAACACTGACTTGACACATCGACTAGGCCTCCGAAAGTCATTGTATAGGCCAATCTTATAAATGACTGTGATCTCTGATTTTCTGTACAGTTCTGGAAAAATAAACACAGAGTAACAGTACACAGTCAGACGTTATAGCGTGGATGAAGAATTATTTGGAAGACATGGAAATGAAATAGAATTCGATAAAAGGAATGACTCAAACGGATAAATCAGGAAATTCGCATGGAAGAAATCAGGAAATTCCAAGCACACAAGGATCTGGCGTTGAAATAACACTTCCTGTACGTGGCTCGCTGGCGTAATACTTCAAATATTCAAAATAACAGCAACAACTCTCACGCACTATGAGTTTCTAGGAGGCAGGAAGTGGTTATTTTAGGGAGAATGACGAAATGTTCCTGTGCGCTGAAAAACCTCAAACGGAAACTTCATAAAAGAGGAAATGGCTGAAAACTTCATGGAAACCTGGAATGGAATGGGATACTGTAAGTCGAATAATTATCCTTAATAGAATTTTATGAAATTATCGAAAATCGAAAGAGGATTTTCCTTTCATGCGCTACACATGGATTCCATGCTTAATTACCGTAATATCTAACTGCACAGAAGATTAATGTGCAACGGATGTATAATGTAATGAACACATTACTTTACGAGACCCTACGCTACATATGCCCTAATTTCGCTGAAATCAAATTTATTCCTGTTATTCATTAAATTTTGACCTACACAGTAAACAGTCGGAGTTATGTGATTTATTATACGTAGACGTGATTTCATAAATAAGAGTTATGTACATTCATTTGTAAAAATTCCAGGAACTCATCAAAGTTTTTGTTTTTCTCAGAGTTTATTTTAGTTATTAAAATAATAAAATAAAAATAATTTTGTATTATTCGATTATTTATATTATTATTATATTACTATTCTATTATTATTATTATTATTATTATTATTACTATTATTATTATTATTATTATTATTATTATTATTATTATTATTATTATTATCATTATTATTATTATTGTTATTGTTATTGTTATTATTATTATTATTATTATTATTATTATTATTATTATTATTATTATTATTATTATTATAGCATTCTTTTGAAGTAATTAGGATAATTATCGTCATTGGACATAAGAAAATTCTGGACTAAGGATTGACTCAAAAAAGTAGTGGATGGTGTAGTATTGAAACCTTTTTCGAAGAAAAATATTCAATTTTTCCGGATTTTTTTATTTTGGTAAAAATGGAAGGTAAAAACAAGTTTTTTTTTCTTTTTTTTCGTAATATATGTAATTTAAAGGACTGTTCATTCAGAAACAGCTCTATTATTATAGAATAATTTTTGTTTTCTTCGTTGTTAGTGTGAATAAACTATTTTCGTTCTGTTATGTATGGAGATCAAAAGTATTTTATGTACAATGTATGGTTAAAGACCTTGTTACTTATTTACTTACTTACATAATTTTCGGCCGGTTCACATTATTGCCTGACGTGGTTTCTGGATCTCCTTGAAGACAGCTCTTCCTTGACAAAGAGTTCTACCCAAGGTTTATGATCTACAGCAAAAGCTCGCTTAGAATTCATCCACCGGCCGCGCTTAAATACTCTGCGAGCCCTTGGCAGTCACTCAAGACTGCCTATCGACGCCGCGTGACCGGACTAACTCAGGACGACAACGTCTTGCAGTTCAACGTAAGGAAATTGTTACCAATTCCTGTTACCAATTGTTACTACTAAGGTTCCATGTTCCCTCAGGGAATTTGACCGGTTTGGGTTGGGCTTTGACGGTTAGCCAATCTGGGTAACTTCCGCCATATTACTTCGTAAGTTATATACCTCATCACGTGCCCAGAGCGTGTATTCAAATCCTGATTGCATTTAGTGTAACTAAGGTAGCTTTGGCGAGCAGGTGGCAATCAGACTCGTTTACGCGGTCCTGGATTAGTATTTATTCCAGGAAATAATTACTAATAATTTAACATAACTCTACTACTCTCCATCCCAATCCCTGTAATCAGCTCAATAGTTTTGAAGTCTTGAAGTAAAAAAAAAACAGGGGCGAAACATCAATAAGACGAAAAAACAGATTAGTCGAAGCATTAAATATTTTCTCTTATGGTGTCTACGGAGATGGGACCTTTATTAGAAGACGGCGAAAAAATCGGCTAGAAAAGCTCCCATCTAAAAACCAGGTAGGCACCCAGGTAGGAAACAACAGAAGTACATATGCCGAGGTTCCAAGACGCGAAAACATTTGAATCGCTACGAAGCGTTAGAAATTCGATTTTGAATGAGTGCGGATCGTGACAGGACTTCTCGCCAATACTACCGTAGTATTCGGTGAGAATAACAAGTGTATCTATGAAATATCGGAGAAACAGATTGGATTGATGATTTATTAATCTCTCCCCGTCAAACTTTTATCTTCCAGAAAAAAAAATACATGAGTGAATGAATGCAGCTTATTCAGAGATTACCACCAATTTATTTTGGAAAAAATCAAAAGAAGCTTTAGAGATGAAATAATGAGAGAGGCCCGTAACCCGTGTACCACGACGCTACCGTGGAAATTCGAAGCAATGCGTAGGCGGAGTCGACATTTAGGAATGCGCTCGGTGCGAGTGCAAAGAAACTTCAACACCACGGTCGAATGATTTCTAAGGCTTAACACACGATGGTGAGACATTTCAGCCAAAGCTATGAGGAACGAACTGATATCCTGAGAATATGAGAAAAATTCCCGTTTTTGTTAAATTTTCGACGAGAAATCTAGGCGTTCCCCTTCAGATTCCACTATTCATTCCGAGTAAGTTAAGTAAGTGCAGTTCGTTCACAACTGGTTCTATATAAAGCTGTTTTTATTCCTCTTATATAGCCTCAGGATATTGAAATGTCCTAAAGCGATTTTTAATAATATGAAGATATATCGTCCTCTCTAACTACGTAGATCTACGTCACACTTGATGAATGTTCTGGAAATGTCCTGCGAAAAGAGAGGATTCAGTTTGGCAAAAAAAAAAATTATTCCTCTTTTTTCTTGACTAGAATAAAGAGTTATGAGTTTAATTATTACCAACGCTATGAATCTCCCGCGCCGTGCAGACGTGGAGCAAACGATCCTTCAAGGATACTCGTTATCATGCGCTGGTGGCATAATTACAACGGTACGTGTAATTTGCCTAAAGTTGATTATGCCGGAGGCCATCCTCATACTTAATTCTTTCCTGAATTGAATTAGATTAGTCTGGAATTGTAAGAATATCGACTTAGCACACAGTACGACCATCGGACGTCATCCTCGTCGAAAACATTTCAGGATTTAAAGACGAAGATGTTGTCACATCAAAGAAGGATGAAGGATAAAGGATGACTAAGGTGTGTCCCATTAATCCATCCACTCGGGCGCCCAAACGCGTTCACTTCAATTCAGAATAATTAGAGGTTTATAAATGAGATTATTATAACAATGACTTACAGGGTTTACCTTTTCAGACAATTCTGGGGCCAATTTATTGAGGAATGAACTGCTTGGTTAGCTCTGGGGGAATTCCAAACTATCGACTACAGGCACATCTGAACCCCTTACCGACTACTCTAGAGCCTCCATCAATCATTCAGAAAGCTTCCATCAAAATTAGTGCTTCATTCTTTATCGTTATTCTCACGTAATATATGAATGTGACAGCATAAAATGTTAATGAATCCGCTTGGGATCCAGCAGCACCTTCACTTCAATTCAGAATCGTTTGAGGTTTACGAACGTGTATCTGGCCTATACAATGACTTGCGGTAGCTAGCCAATGTGTCAAATTAGTGTTTTTATCTTCCCAGACAAGTCTGGTACCAATTTATCCACCCCGAAAAGATCAAGAGATTGGTGAGCTTTAGGGCGGATTCGAACCTCCGATCAATCGTAGGCAGCGAAACCTCTTACCGACTGCGCAACGTTCGCTCATTTAGCCCGGTCTGCGACAATATGAGAACATATTGTGATGTAAAGAAAACAATATGAGAACAGATCCATAGAGGATCCGAGAACGTATGTACCAGAGGAGGAAACTTCCAAGCTTTTACTTTCACGCTTCTTATATAAATGTAGCTGGCAGTTTTGGAAATGAAATCTTAAAATATCAGATTGTAAGATAAATCAGGGAGGAAATTTGACAAAATTATACACTATACTTTTCTCAGCGAAATACGGAAATAAGCAGTTTTTTTGCAAGAAAACAGCGAAATCGAAAGCTGGCTGTGAAAGAAGCAGCCTATTAGAATGGAATTTGGATCTAATACAATTTTCCTGGAGCATTTTAGTAATTTTATAAAGGAGAAAGAGCACTTCTGTCGGAAAATTAATGGCGGTACGTACTCATGCATTTCGGGTAAGAGAAGAGTCATGTGAAATACGTAGTTATTTTTAGGAAGAGATTTTGATCTAATATTTATCCATGTCCTATCCTGAATAACAAAGAATATCCTTTTTTTTGGTAGCTCATCTAGTATTCTCACCTACCGTAACCATGATAGTCGTCTACAATGACATTCATGGTTAACGCTACCTATTTGATTAAAATTCACAGAATAATGATAATAAATTTGATCTTAGACGGCTGAGTGAACAGGGCGGTCGTAAAAAGAGACGTATGTCTCATTACGTTTCCCGTTGCACATTAAACATCTATGCTATTAAGTATTACGGTAGTTAAATTTGAAGCTATGTGCAAGGGGTTCAGAACAAATTCTATTACTCCAAACAATCGTATTTAACTGAGGAAAAATATGTAGGTAGAAGCTGTTTAGGTCCATGACACCATTCTTTCACCACCTTTTTATTTCTACTTTTCTAGATTAAACTGAAAACACAAAGAATTTTCTTAGGCGGAAGGAATTCTCGCAAATTTAATAACGGTGAGCCTCAATGTGAGGATAACGAGGACAAAAAAAATTATTTGATTACTCGAATTCCGATTATTTTTCCAATATGTGCTTCACATGCAAATGCAGATGGTCTGGTGATCTCATTAGCGAACTTTTACAGCATCTTTTCTTCAAACCTCATCTAAAAGTTGGTTTTTTCTTCCTAATCTTTGCCCGCTGTTATCAATTACTACAAAAAAAAACAATGCATCGGGAAACTCGCACGACATATATAAGTAAAGAGGCACATGATTCATATGTGGTGTACTGGAGGAGGATTGCACATCCTTGTTAGACGATACTCTTTAAGAAAAACAAAAAGGTAATTACTTCTATTATTAATACTGGGGCTGCTGAATGTAGTAAAAAAAAGTTGTTCGATTATTCCCACGACGTCCTTATTTTCAGTAGTCTAGTCTTGTAATTATTTTTCACGTGAATAATTAATGTAATTCCACTCTAGAACGTCTATCGTACCTGTTTGACTCATACCCCCAAAAAGTATTTGTTCCCGAAAAAAACTGGGCTTCCATATCCACGATAAACGAGATTATGGTGGGTGTAGTGCACTCGCTAAGAGGTTCGCATTGGCCGCACGATCGATGGTTCAAAACCGCCCTAGTGTCAGCCAAGCTTTTCATCCCTCCGGGATCGATAACTTCTTACCAGGCTTTTCTGGGACAATAAAAGCGCTGACTTCACCATCGGCTGGTCCCCAGAAGTCATTGTTAAGGCCAATACGCATCCAAAAAACCCCAACAATTGCAAATTCTGGCAAATTTGTTGGAGGATCTCAAATGGATTGATACGCCAGAGACTTTGTCCTTTGCCCTTGACAAACGAGAAATTGTGCGAGTGTTCTGAAAAATTTGATCTTGGATAAGAAGAGAATGACTGGCTTTAACCCAAACATGGATCTAATAATACCGATTGGTGCAGCTCAAGCAAATAAGTGAATGGGACCCTGCACCATTGACAAAAATGGGATTTCTCAGCTTCATTTTTATCCGTGTCTTTAGCGGCTCATTGAGCTCGGTGTTGCGCAGAGTAAGAGGTCAGCTCTAGTCATTTCCATCATCATTGGTTTTTTTTATATATTTCGTCCACCCTTTTCCAATATATTCTTCTGTTGAAGAAGAGAATGTATTTTATCTTAATGAAGTGAAAAAAAAAAACAAATGGGTGAAAGATAGATGCTACCTGGAGATTTTTCCTAGCCAGATCCTAGCGTTGTAGAAGCAGAAGTCAGCAATTCTACACTTTTCATTTCCCATTACCCACTGAAACATCGCATGCTGTAAACTGGGTAGAATTTTGATTGAACATGAAACAATTTAAGAAACCTACGCTATAAATCCAGTTCTTTGCTAAAGTGTGTTTCATGGAATGCACTTCCCGTATGGTTCGCTACACCCGAAAGATTTTATGGGGCTTGTTGTCCACATGAAAGAAAGGGTCCAGGAAGTGGGATAGGTTTGAAACTTTCGCCTTTTCGAATAGGGACCCTCATAGTTACTTTCTCAAACGCAGATTCTTTGATCTATCTGCATCTTTGTCGAAGTGTGTCTTTTTTGAGAACATATCATGTTCGATCTTCAGCTACAGCTCGCATAAAATCTTCTCATCCGTCGCTATTCCATAATCATCAAAGCGTTAGTTCTCGACTTAATCTCAGCTGAACTACTTTTTTTTCTACCCGTAAAGTATATCCGGGTGGTGTTTGAGCCGCAGTAGTTGTTCTTCAATTCATATCGTTAGTTGTAAGTCGATACTTTTCTAGAATTCCAACGGGGCGAAGCGCATTGAGAAGAACGGCCATGGTGAGTAGAATCGAAAGTGGTTTCAAAGTCCAGAAAAGCTAACTGTAGAGGGTTCGAATACCGCTGCCACACTGCCACAGTTCAAACACTCTACTCACAATAAGCAGCCGTTCAGTTGTCGATCGACGGTGGCAAAAGCGACCTGTTCGCTGCGATTGGTTTCTTTTCCAAGGTTTGGTCAGCCGATCCAGGATAATCCGCTTCAAAACCTTGTACATTACATGCCTAAGTGATATTTCTTGGTAATTCTTGCGTTCCATGACGGATACATTTTTGTGGAATGGAATTATGATAAGGTGTCTGCCAAACAGGGATCCTTTCGTCAGTCCATTTTAGACGGATGATCTTCGTTCTCTTACAAATCCCAAGAAGAGGAAGAGGAGAAAGAGATTTCAGCATTTCTGCTCCAATCCCATCGTCTCAGCGAACCAGAGTTTAACGTTACGAGACGAATTTTTTTCTGCCAAAGAATCCATGTACCACTCAGGCACTGAACCTGCCATGGATTCTTGGAGAATGGCAGATTCTCAGATGCCAGATTACGTTGAGTGAAAACAGGACCACAATGTGCAGGTAACTATGAGACTTGTAGACATAACCACAAAGTTCCTCCAAACTATAGGAAAAGTGTGCATGAAGGAGAGAGGGAGATTCTTCGGGAACAACTGCTAGAAAATCCTTTGAAGTGAAAAGTGCTGCGGCTAGATAAGCAAAATACCAATTTTCTGATGGGAAAAAAATGAAAAAAGTAGGAGAAGGTGTTAGAGACATCAATTCTCTATCGTTCTTATTCAGCAATACACATCCGGACTTTCGAATTATGGTACTAAAATATGTAAAGCAGAGTAATTTGAGTCATAACCGAGGTTGGTTGCGGTTTCTGCGCGTTTGTATACTTCCACCTTTGCGAAACTTCTGCTTGTTTGCTTTGCGATTTTTTTGGGTGTTTACTGGACTCCAACACAGTCAAAAGTGTTTTTTTCAGAACCGCGCCTTCTTTGCTTCATCAGCTATTTTTCTTGTTAATCGAATTCTCACGCAGTCGTCAAGCTGTTTTGCAGAGATTGCATATGGAAAAACCTTCCTGGTGTGTACAAACCCTTGATAGAAATACAGTAATCAGTAAAATGTTTACGTGGAAGGTCTAAAAAATGAAAGCCATAAAAATAGAAGTGAAATGCAGTGATGTAACGACAAATGTAAAGGAACTACTTCTGAGATCGAAAATAATGAACAGCTGAACAAAATTTTTAAGCACAACACTCCTTTGTCATGGAAAGAATGTGCGATTATCGGTCTTTGCCAAATGACAACACAAAGAGCTCCTTTGTCACAAAAATATTAGGAAATTATATTTCTATCCGGGCAAGATGATGATTACACTGTGTGCATGCATATCTCACGCAACGTGTAAAGGCAGCATACTACGGATCTGAGATTAGTGAGAGAAACCACTGGATAAGCCAAAGTTGTGGTTGTAGATTGCGGGATCACGGGTGGTTCCACTCATCTGCATAATCGCTGTAGGGAAAAAATAAAAATAAAATAAAATTTAGTTGCAACGCTCCACTCTCGTACATGCGCTGCATCCAGCTGCGCAACGGTCGAAGCCAGTGAATTCTCCTCGACTGCCTGTTCAAGAAAGTTCAGTGAAGTAGTTGCTGAGGGGACCAGAACGTATAGATACAGTAGCGTTCTAACGTTTTTCGTAGGAACTAAGGCGATTCGATGTTTTTTAGGACTATCAGGGAGGTGTGAACGGAACCACCCCTGATTCCCGCAATCTACAAGCTCATCTCTAGTTTCCACCGCCGATTCCCTTGCTACATCAAATCCGAGGCATGCTGTTTTTAATAGATCTGTGACATTCCTGGATAATTAATACAACCTCAACAAATTTACGTCAAGATATTAAGTAGAGTAGAATTGGTTTAATATATGTATGATGTGATGTTTATAACAACTACAACTTTTTTAAAAGTAATCCGACATACAGTATAGTGGGGATCGGGGTGAGATCATCGCGAACAGCAGTTAGGAATGGTGCTAGCAAAGGTCCTCTCCCTATCCTAACCGCTGCGCTCCACCGCACCGCTTTGAGCGCAGCCGCTTACGAAACAGCATGTGCTGTCGTTCTGGCCCTACTTCATACAGCTGTATGTATAAGCATAAAAGAAGTAGATGAGAATAAGTAGAAGTAAGTAAAAGCAGTGGTACGAATAGCATGTAATAGCAATAAAAAATACTAATAAATTAAAAATAAAAGGTGTGCTACAATGGTAATGGGCTGACGTTATAACCTGGTACGAGTGTCCACATACCGCCGAGGTGTGTCGTCTTTGAGCATAACTCTGCTCAATCTTCTCGATATTCAGCGAAATCTTGCACAGGATCCATCTATTCGTTGCTATCCCATCCATATCCTGGGAGATTGATGTCCCGCCTGAATTGTTTTTTAATATTGAGTGTCCTCGGATCCTAAGCCAAAATGGCCAATAAGCCGTCTAGGAGGCTTCCTTTCCGTACAATCAAGCGTCTCCATCACTGTAGATGGTGCTGCCCAAGCCTTCATTCCGTACATCATAATGGGGAGAATTGCGGAAGGGTAGATTCGCGGCTTGACTTTGCTGGTGGGGGTCGACCATTGGCAGTTCGTAAAAAGTTAAGTGCAGAAATGTCCTATGCGCATCGTTGCTGAACATCTCTCTCGTAGTTGCCACTGTTCTTCAGCATACAGCCCAGGTAACAGAACTCATTGACGAGTGACTCACTGTGACTCCCTTTCAAGGTCTCGAAGAAACCCACATCTGCTTACATTTATAAGGGCGTAGACGTAGTCCATAGGCTCCAAGTAGCTTCGATACAAAGTTGGCAACATGCTGCAGATTCGTACTTTCTGCGAACATAGCAGCACATTTATTGCTTTGTCAACATACTTATGGCTGAAGTTGGAAGATTTGAAAATGAAGATTTCAACTGGAGAACTACCAACAATTACATGTCGGAATATACATTTGTGCTTGATTAGATGATCCAACTGCAATCCAAGAAAAAAGAACTCTCCTAAGATGTTCTCAGCCAACGGTCTTGGAGTCTTGAGACGCGGAAATTATGGGTGGATGTTCTTTGTTCTTTAGAACAATTTACAAGTTAGGTGCATGCATGTGGATGACCTATTAGAAAACTTTTTTTCCAGTGTGTTCATAAGAAAATAAAGTACGAAGAAATTAGCGCTAATCAACTCCTTTGGGACGCTTAATTGATCGCCTTCAATTCCAAATTGTACAAGCTTATAGACGAGACAGCTTATGACTTATATTCAATTCTGCAAATGTACATAATAGAGATAAATACAGACGAATTAGCTAAGTGTTCTTATTTTCCCTGACAAAGTTATCACAACCTTCTCGTCCTTGTATTAATGAAGGACTTAGTTGGTCTCGTGCTACATGTATGAGTAAAAATTTTATCTCACAAATGGATGTGGGTGTAGTGCAGTCGGTAAGAGGTCAGTATATGATTGCACAGTCAATCGATAGTTCAAAATCACCGTGGAGCCAGTGAAGCTATTCATCTTTCCGAGGTCGATAAATTGGTACCAGACTTGGCCAACGCGTATTCATGAACCTCAACGATTCCGAATTGCAGACGTGAACGCGTTGACTCATCTTTAGCGGTTTGATGCCCCAGAGATTTTGTCCTTTATCCTTCTTAACTCACAACTTTCCGAACAACGCCAATGTGATCTACTTCAAAACACTGTCAACTTAGCCAAATGCGAAACAAATTCCACTTTCGCATACATTATTTTGAATAAGGAGTCGTGGATGTTCGTTCTTCGAAATCAGTCAACAGTGACGTCGCCTTGTTTAATCGTCGTTCCTTCCTCCTCTTAAACACCTTCTCCACAGTATCATTTCGAACTTTCTCAGGAGAAAACAATTACACTAGGGACAGGGCCAGGGGTTTGAGCATAGCAATAGACGTTTAACTTCTGTTTGGTTTGTTTGCGAATCTCTATCTTAAAATAAGATAAAAAGAAGGTGGTTAAAAATTAAACGGAATAAAGCTTTCTGTTGAGAGGCTCTCAAACTAGCAATTACGCTCAAACTGATGCAATCACGTAACTCCTGTCAAGTAAAAGGAAGCAACCTCGAATCTGTTGGGGGATTCTTTCGCTCTGTTAAAGGCAGCATAACACGAATCTGAGGTGGTGCGGATTTCAGGTGGAGTCTCCGTATACGGGGTGGTAGTAGATTATGGAGACCGGGGTGGTTCCGCTCATCTCTCCCTGAATCACTGCAAACAGCCGCCTCCAGAATGCTGTTTTGTACGATGCCATCTCTTGCAACGCTCCACCTCTGGCGCCGCCTCCGCTCTGCGATTCGTCGAAAATCAATTCGGACTGTTCCGATAGGCACTATGGGACGCTACGCGTGCAAGGGTGGCGCGCTGCAGTAGAAAGCATCGTACAAAACAGCATTCAGGGGCCGGCTGCTTGCAGTGATTCAGGGAGAGATGAGCGGAACCACCCTGGTTTCCATAATCTACGATCCCGCGTACGAATACTCCACCTGAAATCCGTACCACCCCCGATTCGCGGTATGCTGCCTTCAACTTACTGCATAAACATGTGGGATTCATCGCTTATATACAGTTCACATTTATCGTTTATATACAATACACATGCAACCCCCCCCCCCCCCCCCCAACATACCCGTACCATTAAATTTTGAGCAATCCCGTAATGCCGTCCAGATAACAATTGTCCATATCCTACGAACGTCCGTCGTTTACGTAGAACGGTATCGAGACTTGGCAGGGAGAGAGGAGGTGCTTGTTGGGATAAGCATAACATCAAAAACCTCGAACCGTTTTCTGGCCTTTGATAAAGGCGAGGCCCGGTCAAAACGTCAGGCCACAAATAAAATTTCATAAAAACCTCATTACCAGCAGATTGTGAAATCTCGACGGATTGTATGGATGTGTAAAAATAGTATTCCTGCAGAAGCTATGCAAAGAGATACATATCGCAGTCATCCTGCAGAAGTTCGAGAATTCAACAAAGTAAGAAATTAAAGCTAGAGTGATACGAATTTCCGGTGGAGTACTCATATACGGGGTCGTAGATTATGGGAGGAGGGTGATTCCGCTCATTTCTTCCTAATTGCCGTAGAAAACGGGCCGCAAGATACGGCGCACTATTTTCTACAAGGAGTTCGATTGGAGCGCGCCAGCCCTGTGCGGCCCCACATCTTCCGGGCCGTTTTTTAGACGGCAATTAGGAAGAAATGGACGGAATCACCCTCCTCTCCATAATCTCCATAATCTGCTATCCCTTATACTCCACCTGAAATCTGCACCACCTCAGGTTCGTGGGGTGATACCTTTAATTAAATTGAAGTAATGGTTTCCGGACTTGTGGGATCTTTTAATCCAATGCACTATTAAAAATAATGTAAGTATGTATTAAATAATATTAATGTACGTGTGAATCAGAATAGTCAAAATTTGTGCCTAGGAAATAGTATATAAAACCCATATAAAAAATATATAATCTATATGAAAATAAAATATGTATATAATATACATGTCAAGTCTTTTATTGAAAATTTAAAAAGAAAAGTATTTTGACTCACTCCAAAGGAAGCAGGTCACGTTACTACTCACCTCTGAACATCTTACTGAGAAGTAAATCAGGAAGGTCAAAGAAAAGCATTCAGAAAATAACAGATAAAAACCAGAGGACAAGATTTTCAGGATTTTTTCTTGAATTCTCCTGAAGAAAGACTCTAAAAAAGTATTCTAACTCACTCTGAAGGAAGGAGCACGCGCTCTTCAGCCCTTTTCCTGCAGCAACTGCAGAGAACGGTTAGATGTTGTATCATGTACATATACAAACTCTATAGCTTATCCATGGTGTCATTTAATCAGTTTGTTTTTATTACAACACAAAGAAATGAATATCTGACAGGAAAAGCAATTTTGCGAATTCTTAGAAAGAGGATTAGACTTCAACAGCGGCGTGAACAAGTGAGAAAGAATTTATAAACTAACAAAGAGTTGCGCTAATAAGTCTAAGTACGTATGTGTGAACAAGGGAAAGCAAAAAAAAGTGCACTAATTAATCCAATTCACAGTAGGATTATGATTAATCACAAAAAACTAGAAGTCCAAATGTAAACAGCAAGCGAAACTTTTTTTTTGAAAAAAGCGACAAAATTTCTACATACGGATTTCTCATCGTTTTTTGAGCTGGGGTAGAATATTTCGAACCATTACAGCGAGGAAAAAACTAAATATCCTAGGTTCTTCCCTCATAAATAAAGTTTTTTTTTCTGAAAATAACTCCCTTTCAGCAATACACTTCAGATATGAATGTGCACTATTTCTTCACAGGTCACTCAAAATAGTGAGAAGGAGAATAAATTAGCTCAAATTAATTAAAAATAAGTTTAAAAAATAAAACGAAATCCTGAACCCTTAAGAAAACCGTCGATTCCGCTAAGATTAGGTCAACATGAGTCTAAATCCACTTACATAAGAAATCTTATTTATTATCAGTGCATCAGTACATTCTACCACATATTTCTAAAAATATTTATTTGTTTATTTGTCTGAAACAATGCATCGGTTAAATCTAGCCTTGAGCATGGGATCAACTCTACTAATAAAAAAATAATAACATTTCAAAAACTTCAAGTTCAAAATTAAGCTTAAATTTAAGTTTAGTAAATTTTATGTTTTTTCTTTTTTCTCTTTTTTCAGTTTACGTTTTCCAGAGAGTATTGGATCATAGAAAAGCGTAAATATATCTGCCGTGTCTCCTGTAAGATGGTCCCACTTGCACAAATACCGTATCCAGAATACACTACAACAACTACCGTAGGATGTGCATCAGAGTGCAACATTTAATAGAAATGAACAGAAGTGAACCGTGAAAGGCAATAGCGCGATGGTTCAGATTCCAATGTGCATTTTCATCCGTTTGAAGCGTTTACTAATTACGTTTTTTTTCTTCACTTGTCTGCTCCAATAAGAGCAAGCCAATAATTTAAATTGGACTATAGAAATAGAGCGGAATGTGAGAGAGGTAAGCACAGGCATGGAAGAGCAGGATGAACGAAAAAAAAGAGGAGCTATTGCGACGCGCCGACGCAAATGTCATTCAGGAACGCAGGCCGCTCACCATAACTTAATGATGGTGTGACCCTGACTTCAAGCTTGGATTGAACACTGAAAATTCACTACGAGATGAATAGATGAGAGAATTCGAAGTAAGAAATGAGAAAAGATAAAATACTACCACTTATGTACAAAAAAACATTGAATAGATCCAGCTGGAATCCAGAAAAAAAACCACATAAAATCTCGCTGATCCTCTACAGCTGTCTTATGTCAGCTGTCAGCTACAAAACAGAACTTATCCGTGGAGAATGGAATTGCTGTTTTCCTTTGCAATTTACCGTGTATCTATATAAATAAGGTTCTAGGAGCGGGTGTAGCGCAGTAGGTAAGATTTTCCACTGTAGCTACGATCGATTGATCAGGGGTTTATATCCGCTCTATGGCTAACTAGGTCTTTCACCCTTCTGGAATGAATAAATTGGTTCCAAAAAGGTCTAGGGGGATGAAACCAACGACTGAAAACAGCGGCTCGCCCCCTCATCCAATTGTAAGGCTGCGGACGTGCGTTCAAAAACCTCAACCGGTTTTCAAATAACGTCGAACGCGTAGGTTCAGCCCCATAGAGATTAATCGACGACCGTGCACTTTATTCTTTACATAAGCTGCTCAAATACAAAAAATATATAGATGAGGGACTTTACGGAAGACCTTCCAATGTCGAAACTAAACTTAAATTTACGTTTAATTTTGAACTTGAACTTCAAACGTTTTTTGAAATGTTATTATTTTTTGTCGAAATACTGGAAAGATCCATCCCTGAGAAACTCACGGTGACACATGATCTTTATTTATCACAGTTTAAATTCTACAACAATTTACAGATAACTGTCTACTCATTGAACTACCACACAGTGTAAAATGTTTAAAATTAGAATAAAAAGTAAAAATATATGAGACTAAAATTGAAATTAAAACTTAAAAATGTGAAAGAATCAACTCTTTGTATGTAGAGTAATATAAGTATCGCAGTATAAGTAACGAATGCAGGTGTAGGCATTGATCAATCCATTCAAAATGCTCCCCGACGAGTTTGGGATCAATCCAGAATCGTTGAAGGTTTTATGCATGCGTAAGCGTATCTATAGAATGACTCGCAGAGAGCTAACGCCCTTCCTCTTCTGGATACACATGCTAGGTCCTCGCAGAATTTATTTCCCACTAAATGATTCAATTTATGAGTAAATGAATTTGTTTTGTGAGAAAAATATGCACATATATCCCATGTCCTTGAAAATGAAATCTAAAAAAAGATTCTTTTTTCTAAGCTTCCTACCAAGTACACTAATTTCCTGGAGTTTCTTTTGCATAAAGTCCTTGAAATGCTCACATTTAGCGCTTATAAATGTGACCAGATCATTCGAAAATTCGAAAATTTCCAGAAAAGCGCAGAAAAAATCTCTTCAATATTCTGCATAGCGGAAAAAAAACCCGAATATTGCCAGATATGCTTATGAAACGATTTTGTTCCGGCATCAGTGTTAGAAATAGAAAGAGAGAGAGAGAGAAAAGGGATAGCAATATGTATATGAAAAATTACCACTTTTTTATCACCATTTCTTCCTGGATAAGTTTGTGTAAAATTCCAAAACTGATCTCGTAAACGAATATCCATAGAAAAACATTTAAAACCCTGAGAGATTAATTGCTCATCCACACGAAATTCTACAGCATCCTTCGCGTGGAGGTTCTGTTTGAGGAAAATATCATCTTCTTCCTGTGAATCATAAGAAATTAGTATTGACAACCTTTTTTTTCAGAAGTATTGCTGTTTACAAGTGTTCTGTAAATGTTTACAAAGAGATCGAGAAGGAAAATAAAGCAAAAACACGACATTCTTACGGACACTTATGTGTGTTGAGATACGAACGATACTGAGAAATTAACAACGAGGGTAGATGAGGTTCGAGAGGCGAAGGGCAGCAGTATTATTGCGTATGTACGTCAGCACGAAGCTTAGATTCACATACAGTAAGCAAACATGTGTATCTTGCGGGAAAAAAAGAAAAGAAAGAATTCCTGGATCTTGCAGAACGAGCCAATTGTCGAAAAAAGAAACATGATGTTCTTGTACATCTCTCAGAAAAAAAACGGAAGAAGATGGATCTATCCATAAATTTTATGTTATTTCAATTTTATTTTATCTTCTCAAACTTGTTTGAGAGGGCGGTTAGAGGTTCCGCTTCCTGCACGATCGATCAGAAGTTCGAGTCAGCTCTAGTGCTCACCAAGATTTTCATCCCTCTGAGATCGATAAATTGGTACCAGACTTGTCTGGGAGGATAAAAACACTGATTTAAACTTGAACTTAACCCAAGGGGATTGATTAATGCCAGACACTTTATCCTTTACGCATTTTAAGCTTGTTTATTTTACATTTATATATTAATCTTATTTATTTATTTTTATTTTTCCAATAAAATACCATAAAAAGCACTAGTAATCTCCAAAGGTTTTAATTATTTAGGATGTGTATGCTGTCGAATTCAACCAAAAATACCTATTTCAGTCATCTCCCGATAACAAAAAGAAAATCCCCTCAGGATACCCCCGCCGAAATTCGGAGAAAACGCTGAGCTACCAGCAGCATTCCCCATATAGATGGGCTTGGCGTGTCATCGCGTATTCCAGAGCTCGACCGAAGGCGCTACGTTGACCGTTATGGAAATGCAGTCTCCATCAGGATGTGGGGAAAATTGGATGAAAAAATGTTCATTGAAAGAATAGGAGCATTCTGCTCATCTCCTTGCGTTTTTCGAGAGTAGCATTTACTGAAATATTTCTGTTAGGAAACCATCGAAACCTGAGTTGTTTCAGATTTTTGAAAAAAAAATGAATTTTTTCCATCTTTCCCCTGGATTTTATCGACTTTGACGGTAGAAAAGCGGATGATTCGTCTGAAAACTGAAAAAGTTTATATACTCGCTCTTCAATTCAATCGGTAACGATAATAACGTAGATGAAATTCAGAATAAATAAATAGCACTCAATAAAAAAAGTTCAAATAGGAAAAATTACAGCGTGACAAGCGCCTCATTCGAGAATGTTTACATTTGTGATGCCTGTGATCCGTACTGAACGCATCTGATTACCACCTCTTGAATTTTTTTTCTTCTCGCAACGTTTTTGTTATCGACTACTGTAATGCTACAACACTGTACTGGTACTGTAATGTTGGAACAGGATAAAACCATCAAGAACTGCAAAAGAGCATTAATTGTCACTTATACATTGTTATCATACCTGTTTACTTTATTCAGCTTTTCAAATGCGATCATAATAAGTGCTTAGAGACGATGCTTTCTTTCTATCTGTTCCCCAAATGCCAAAAACAAATAAAAAAATTCTTTTTGTTAATTTCAAAGTCCCACTACTTTAAATGGTATTATGTCCGCTGTTATAATCTTTTCTAGTGCTTTCGTATGGGAAGAAAATTTTAAATCGCCAACGAATTTGCATCTTTTCCAATGAATCATCTCTTCCTCCTTTTATAGAGAAAATTGTAGAAATTTTGCGGTTTTTACCTTAACTACGTATAGTTGTGTGCCAGGAGATTACGCGTACTAGTCGTTCCTTCCTGTCGTCACGGATATCAAATTACCAAACAACTGATGACTTTATCACACAACAACACTTCGGGTTGTTCTCGATTAAATAGAAAGCAGTATTTCATCGAAAAATTCTCATTGTAAGAAACTTTTTTTCTGAGAGAAAGAAGAAAAGAAGAAAATTTCCTAAGAGCCCAACTATTTAGTGTAAAAATCGAAAAAATACATCCACGAAGGATCGAAAAATGAGTTTTTGAAGACTGTACTTACGGAAAACTGCAAAAATGCTTGTTCTCCATTGTTTTCTCCACAACTTTTGTGCAAAGTGGTAATTTTTGCTGCATATGCAATAATTATGCACGCAACCATGACATGATGGCAATTGGGAACATGCAAAATTTGGGTTCCAGTCAAAGAAATATGGAACTACTTATCTCCAGGGAGCTCAAATGGAAGAACCTACAAATAGAATAAAACAAAAGTAGTATATTAAGGTTCGTATATATTATTATAAACAGGAGTACTAATTAATTAATATTATTTTAAGTTAAGTTAAAGTTAAAGTTTCTGGCGTTAATCAATCCGCTTGGGATGCGCCCCCACGTTCACTTCAATTCAGAATCGTTTGAGGATCACGACCAGGCAGGGGCTTGCAGATGAGTAAAGTCAGTGCTTTCATCCTCCCAAACAAGTCTGGTACCAATTTGTCGACCCTGGAGGGATGAAAGGGTTGGTGAGCACTAGGGCGAATTCGAACCTCCGATCGATCGTGCAACACTAACCGCCACACCACACCCGCCCCTATTATTTTTTTTATTATTTATTTATTATTTAGTAAGCGTTGCTAATACTAATACTAATTAAAATAATGAGTTGAATTGGATGAATGATTGAACTGAATTTGAAATAAATAAATTAATTAATTTTAGAGTTTGCTTTCTCTGATTGCTTTCTTTAAGCAGACACGAGGTTCTTATAATACTTACTTTACTAAAAACAATACTATGCTGAGGTAAATTGATTTAACTCAGGCTTATCTTTTTTATTATTCTGAAAATAGCCTTCAGAACGGTTCGGGTGCGGTTGGTAAGCGGGTCGGCTGTGACTGCACGATCGATTGATTGTTCGAAACCGCCCCGGTGCCAACCAAACCTTTTATCTCTATGAGGTCAACAAATTGGTACCGGACTTGTCTGGGAGGATAAAAAGGAAAGAGAAGACTTGATAAGTCTCCGCAAGCCTCCGAAACCCCAAAAGATTGTGGGAAGTTGAGGTTGAGGTGGACGCAGTAAAGCATCCGAAGCGGATTAACGAGGCGCTTTGTCTTTTTTTTATTGGGAACCGTTTTAAAAACCCACTGCTGATCATTCAAAGGCAGAAACGTAAAAATGTGAAAGAATTCACGCAAAAGAGACTAGCGAACCGAAAGTTTGGGGAAAAAAACGTTAGTGCAACAGACTTCTACTGAGTTATATCGGTAGTAACCGTTGGTCTCATAACATGAGTCAGAGGGAATTTCCGGTGATTATGTGGTTAACTGTAGTCCTGAATCATGTAATCATCAATGGAAAACGTGCCCCGCTCAGGATTAATGAACCTGGAAGGAAATGAACCAGCTGATGCTATTGAGACATTTTTCACGTGATATCTATCGCATCTCCAATTAGCGATCCATTCACGAAATCCTTGCATAGAATGGAAAGGATGAGAGCGAAAACCAAATAAGCAGTGAATATAATAACATAATATTTGAGAGGCTACGAACGAAATGAAACGTGAGATGTGAAAACGCATAGAACGTGCGATTAAATGGAAAAATGCGCAGTTGACGACAATATTTCCCTTCTCACTTCGGAAAAAAACATAACAACCAATGTTTACAGAACTTTGAACAGAAGAGCATATCGCAAGACAAATGTTAGCAGAGCGCTGAGCTTTCTTTTTCGTATTTGAGATTGAGCTCATCGTGTTTGAGTTTTTCTTTTTTTAAAAAAAAAACACATTCTCAAAGAAAATCACTAACAGCTAGAGCTTAACGTTTTGGGGGAAAAAAGACGGGAAAGCGGTGAGGATTACCATCCGAGCACTGCCGGCCGAAATAACTTCGCTATGACGTCCCACTAATCCTGTGACAGCACGCATGCAGACTTCGCCCGTGATTCCCACGCAGAATGGGTTTGGGGATTTCCTTTTTTCCCCTGCTTGACGTCACATTTTCAGCTAAAATGTCCTGGCTATTCTTTACAGATTTTCCTAATAAGTTTCTTAGTTGCACATACATATCTAGTTATTGTACTACAAATACACAAATACACACGAACTACATTAGGTTACGAAGAGGTGAGATTAGTTTGTAGAACTACAAAGTATTTACAGTGTTCACAAAAATATTTGCACCACTTAAATACTTATTTATTGCAAAACCTTACAGTAATAATGGCATCGATCTGAACCGTAATTAACTATAAAAATTAAAAAGGTCCTTTTTAAGATTCAATCCTTTTCGGCTAAATTGAAGATTTCGATTTTGGCTGAAAATATTTTAGTTTATTAATAATATATTAAAACAAAACAAATAAATAAAATATAAATAAATAATATATTAAAGAGCTTATGTCAATGACCTATGGGCCGATCGACGTTTTATAGGCAGCGCATTACGAAATTGACGATTTTGGTCACCATCGGACAATACAGGGTTTGAGTTTTAGATTACGAGTATAATAAGTATAGTATGGATGGAGGATCTGTCATGGACAACGTAGAGTTTGCGGTGTAGATTACAAGTGTGAGCGCGCCTACGCTCAATCCCCTCTAGTCGCCCTAAAAAACGACGTGGAAATCGTCGAGCGTCCGCGAGGGTGGCGCGTTATAAGGCGTCGTAGACATTTCCCACGCCATTTTTCAGAACTGCAGTTGAGGATTGAGCGTGATAATACTCTTACTCGTAATCCACACTACGAACTCTATATTAATATAACTCCATGAGAGATCCCACAATTTCGTGGTATCCTACTCCTAATTGTGTCTCCAACCATGCGCACAATGTACTTAGGCTATTTTTGGTCTGTATACATTGCAAAAAAAAAAGTAGCCTTTACACACTGATAAAAAGAAAAAAAGAGGTGTTTCTAAAGGCATCACCCCACGAATCTGAGGTGGCACGGATTTCAGGTGGGTGTTCGTATACGGGATCGTAGATTATGGAGAGAAGGGTGATCCTGTCCATGTCTTCCTAATTGCCGTAAAAAACTACCCGGAAAATACGGCTTCGGGCGTTCCGGCGCACTATATTATTATTTTCATTCACTTCTGATGACCGCTTCGCAGATCTTTGACCGCTCACTCACTAGACGCGGCCTCTGCGTAAGACAGGCGTGTTTTCACGTCTTTTGTAGGAACAAATGCCGTTCCCACACCGTTTTTTCTTAAGACAAATAGATGAAACTGAGCGTAGCAACGACCATACTCTTAATCTACGCGCCGAACTCTACATTTAGCCACATGGACCGCAGCATCGTTTAGTAATGCGTTGTGTTCAAGGGTCTCTTCGGGGTCAATAAATTCGTTAAAACAGGGTTGATTGGAAAAAAATGTAGGAAAAGTGATTTTATGCAAGATTTCGACTTTGTAGCTTACCGACCGAGGCCGCACACATGTTAGTTCACCACCAGAAATTAATTGACGTCGAAAACGTTTATGTATAGAAGAGGTGTCTGTACAAATTACCTTTTTTGGTGACGTCAACCCAATGTCGCCGATTAAACAAATAGTGTCATATTGAAGAATTAAGAAGGATCAGAGCAAGTTTTTTTGTTCTGTTTTCTCTCGAACCTGGACCTTTTGCTCCTGCTCTCATTTCTGCTTCAGTGGGTCTTTTGTTCATTTTGGCGCCCAAGTTGACTCGAGATGACTCCCGAAATGACGCGAGGACTCGAACTTACTCTAGTAATTATTAAAGGGAGGAATTAAACATGTATGAGAGGCAGAGGCTGGGATTTATTATGGTTTTACTCATGTAAATATATTTAGAAACAAACACGTAGAACAACTTTTCCTTCTTTTTCTTTCATTGTTTTCTAAAAAAAACATCAACTTGAGAAAAACCAGTGTTTCATCTTGAAGTTCAAAAATTTTACCTTTTTCATGTAATCAGCTAACCTTAATATATTTTGGTTCTAAAGATGTTTATAGTAGGGCAGAGGTTGGAAAGTAGAAATTAGTATGACCAGGAAGCGACCGTGTACTGGGATTTACAAGATTGGCAAAACTCTCTTCACGTGTGCTCCCTAAGCCACTCTAGTAAATTTCCCCAATTAAATGATTGAAATCCGGTACAAAGATCATCGCTCAATCAGAATCCTAAGCTTAACTGCACAGAACACGGTTATTCTTTAATGAAAAGATTAGTCGTTGCGAGGATTTAACGTTTGATTAAATTATTGAACAAAGAATCGAGGAATGATGATATTTTTCCGCTGTTTTCACCAACTAAGTCAAGCCGTCACTGCGTTTCACTGAGAATTTCCTTTTTTCACTCAAAATCCGCGCAAAATCTGAATAGATGCAGGAATGTATGAGCGGAAAAATTCCCTTTCGATTTCTATGTACTTGCACCTACGACGTGCTTTGATTCAGCGAAACTTCCGTTTCTCCTCGATTTTTCTGAAATGAACACAATTTTACGCAATTTTTGCAATGAACAATTTCGGCATTTCTGCAATTAATTTAAAATGGTTACTTTCATCGCGAAGAGAAAAATTTGACGTGGCAGAAAAAGAATTTTCCGAACAATTAGTTTTAGATGCATTTTTCTTTGCGCGAAACTGGCAGAAGAATGAATTATTGCTAAATACCATTCCTAGTGGTGCTTTTGTGTGTAACCATATTTTCAAGGACATAATAAAATGTGGTGTGAAATAGTAGAACCTGATTTGGTCGCAGATTTCCCGTTCCTTCCTTTCGAAAAAAATCATTTTCGATTAATTTTCATTCAATTTTTAACTGTATAGTCCACAACCAGCGAAAAACAACGGTGAATGGATCCAGAAAAGATGTCTTTTTTTATATATAAAAAAGGAAAAAAAGTAAATTAGTGTATCAGAAATTTTTCTCCATAGCTTTCTAATTTTTTTAAAGAAAAAATTTCTAAATGGGCCCTTGCAAGAAATTGAAGACAATGAACCGATGAGTAGCGATAGCTCAGGAATGAGGGTAGACTCCTCTTAGTTATCGCATTTCAAAGTGATCAAATTGAAAATTTCAAATCAAAAAGAAAAATTTGCGAGAAAAAATTCAAAAAATTATAAAAAGCTTTAAAAGTTGGGTTCGGGACAGCACACATCAGAAAAAGCTGCAAGGTGGTACTTGAACAGAGACTCATGACGAATACAGAAAAGGAAACGGTAGTATTAGAGTACTGTAACATGCGCAAATCAACATCTAGTGTTCATGGAAGCGCTTCGAATGTGGCGACAATTTCCTAGCGGTTCAAAAACCATCGGATTCTTCTCTAATACCACACAAATATAATCCAGGTATAATACACCATTATCCGACAAGCTGGGATTTTCGAGAGTCTCTGATCGTTCGAGAGCAACGAATCGCTTACAGCAATCATGGATATTTCGCATTCATGTCTCATTTTTTTGTCTCAAAACCTCCAGTTTTTAGCACCTCCAGTTCTGAACTAAAAAGTCCAAACTAATAGAATAGGAATATTGAGGAAAAAACAGAAAAACACAAGAAGAAAGGCTAAAGAAACATTACGATCTCAAAAAATGAGAGATAGATAAAAGGAGTATGAAACGAATGGAAAGTTTGAAACATCGATGAAACAAACGTTATCCGTAAAAGCGTTTCGTCGTTTTTGTTTGAGGAGAGATCCTAAGACTTAATATTACGGTAGATGATCCTTGAAGTAGGCGATGACGACATTAGCTGCCTGTTTTGATTTCCGAGGATTTTTTTCTTCGGATGACTTTTAATATAATCGTAAGCTGGATGTAGGAGGAAGAATGTCTGCACTTTTAATACAAATATCCGCTTCCAATCCGTCTCGTCAAAATGACAGCAAGATCGAGGGAAAAAATTGAAAAAAACTACATTGCGAAGGAAAAATGGCGTGAAGCGGCTTTACGTTGATCCTTTGAGGATTTAAAAAGGCAGCCGAACAAAAATTCTCCGCAGCGATCTTTGCAATTTACTGAGCTGTATTGTGGATTTATTTCTTTTTTTCTCCTCTAGAAATTCTTAAATTGAATAAATAAATTAAATTAGTTTGAAATTCTTAACTATCCACTGCAGATATTAGCTACTCTGCTTACCAGCTTTGCTAATTGAGGATCTTTGGTTGGTGATAACAGTACGACGTTCCTATGATGATTACTCTGTAATAAATTGTTATTCAAAAATTCAGAAGAAAATCACGTAAGAGCTTAGTTTCGGCATTCTCTGAAATTAATCGACTTTTTTTTTCAAAAATTGATGTGGTTTACTCCTGATGCCCTGCTGTGGGAGGGGGAGGCGGTTAATCGCCGGATTGCGCTCATAGGGCAACGTTTTGAGGATGGGAGAGCGGCTCTAATTAAAAAGGCGTCGGTGGCCCTCGTTTACAGCTTGAAAACAACGTAACGTCAGAGCGGGAAGCGTTCATAGATCAGCTGAGCGCTGAACTCATAGATCAACAATGGAAAGTTTCTGTGACGCAGGAAGTTCAAATAGTGACGAACTGTGAAGGATTCTTGGCAAATTCCACAGGTGAAATTTAGCAGGAAGATTATTATTTTTATTTACTTATTAGATACTAGAAGAAATCAAATGCTACACAAATATTAGAACGACAAATAATAATACTGAATGATAATATGAGTGATCACATGATAGCACTATATAACAAATAATGATAATGATCATAATCATAATAATAATATTAATAGTGATAAATACTACTACAAGCGATACTATCAACCGTAGACCGACAAACATTGGAGATCCGTCACCTACATAAGCATCTATGTCACTCACATACATATATTCCACCCTTTGGTACTGTTATCGTTTATACCGTATACTGACGGAAATACAAAAAAGACTTTCAATAAATTAAGGAGGTGTTGAGGTAACCGCTAAACACTACAAATTGTCTCCACCGTAACCCGACCACTAGTTGTACTTTAGCAATTATTGTAAAAAAAAGCAAATAGAATTGTATTAGAGATAGTAGCAGAATAGTGTTTAATATTACGGTCTTATTCGCGACATATTGTTACATATTTAGAATATTTATACATGTATTTCGAATGAAATACCCATTTATGTTTTATCTGATTTCTTTGAGCTGTAGCCAAGATTGGTATTGATCGTCTTTATTTAACAACGGCTTCGTCAGAGCCTGGGAAACTCAAAGCCATTAGTGACTTATCCCCTCAAGCGCCTCATCACCCTACAGAAAGCACTCAAACGGTAAGCAAACTCATGTATGTTTTTCCTTTTTTATCTTTCCAGGAAAAAGACTATTTCGCCGTGAAATCCGCAACTTTCCTTTGCTTACGTGATCAGTTCGTCGTGGTATAACATGGTTCTAGAGATGTTTAAACAACAAAGCGATAGTTGATGTGTCAGATAAGTAGGTGGTGAAGACGTCAAATAAAGAGCGGCGCAAGCTTTTTAAGCGCCATAACTATCCTCAACCTTTAAAGGCCATAATTACCCTCAATCTTCCTCTAAATTCGATCTTGTAGAAGACGATCACATGCCGGTTCTTTAGCATTACATTTCAACAATGACGCATACAGTGCACGCTGTGTGAGCGGGAGTGCCGCAGTCGGTTAGAGGTCCGCCACAGGCCGAGGTGGCCACATGGTCGATGGTTCGAAAACGCCCTAGTGCCAACCAAGCCAACGGCTGCCCTTGCGAGTCATTGTATAGGCCAACACGCGTTCCGGGACCTCTGTTTCTCTCTAGTTGTACAACACCTAAAATACAACGACAAAAACTAACAATCTTAGAATGGTTTTCAGGAAGGCAACATGTTTCTCTCAGCTTTTTGTCAGAAACGGATAGCTGGATCGCATTAGTCGCCGTGCATCGTTGGAGAAAAATAAGCGACTGACGAGTGGATACCATTTTTTGACGAAGCGAATGAGGTTGGCGAGCGTGCGGAAATAATCGTGGCAATATGGTGATAAACAATCTCCAAATCCTCTTTCCTTGAAACCTTGGAATTGGAAACTGGATCTGTGTTTTCTTCTTATGTCAGAGAGGTTTTAATGGAAATTTGTTATTGGCCTGACTTTTCAAGCACGTCGTTTTTACTCAAGAGCCAAAAAATGGTTTGAGGTCTTTGTTGCTTTCCACATCTCTTCTCAAATTCCTTCTCTCTTCTTCCCAAGCCTCGATATCGTTCCATGTACATTACGCAAGAATTCTCAACGAAAAACAAACTCTCCAGACTCACCGACTGCACGTCATGGTGAAGCGTCATTCGCCTAAGGCTACCCAGACACCAGTACTTAAAGGCATCACCCCATGAATCTGAGGTGGTACGGATTTCAGGTGGAGTATTCGTATACGGGATCGTAGATTATGGAGTGAAGGGTGATTCCGTCCATTTTTTCCTAATTGCCGTAAAAAAACGGCCCGGACAATACTGCTTCGAGAGATCGCTATTTTCTACAACGAGTTCGTTTGGAGCGCGCCAGCCTTGTGCACGCGCCGCATCTTCCGGACCGTTTTTTACGGCAATTAGAAAGAAATAAACGGAATCACCCTTCTTTCCATAATGTACAATTCCGTACACGAATACTCTACCTGAAATCCGTACCACCTGAGGTGATGCCTTTAAGGGTACTGCACAGTGCGTAGATCTTATTCGCCTCGGGTGGCGATCAATAAGAACGCGGTAGTTCACCAGCCCGCTAGTCGGTGAGACTGATCAATTTGTTTTCCTCTCCGAGTTCGGTTGCGTGGTGTACTTAGAACGATATCGAGGCTCAGCGAGGAGAGAGGAAGAGTTGGGACGGGATATGCGTCAAAGACCTCAAGCCGTTTTTAGCCCTTTGATAAAAACGATGTCGCCAAAACATCAGGCCAATAACAAAGTTTCACCAAAACCTTATTGGCATATCAAAAAAAATATGAATCTATTTCATCTATCTTTTTTTTAAATTACGTATCATACCTAAATAGTAGCAAGGAAAATGGAGAAACTAGTGGTCGTTACAAGATTTCTGTTCTATTTGTGATTTGCAATGCCACTACCGACCATTCATTCATTCATTCATTCATTCATTCAGAATCGCTACAGTGTATCAATCGCTGAGCGATCTATCAGTTGCCAGTTTTCTGTTATTTGGGAGACCGGGAAAAATCATTCAAGTGATATTAGTCGTGAGATTCTAAAAATACCTGCCACATTTGTCATTGTAACTTTCCCACAACACCGTGATAAATAATTGAAGGCAACGTATCGCGAAAACGATATATTTGGGAAAACTGTGAGAAAATATAGAGTTGGGGGTGGACGTTTGTGAGAGCACTCACAGTCATTTCCTTCCAAACGTCCTGAATAACGGCATGGGGACCGTCTTGAGGTCCTACGAGATACGCTAGAAAGTCCCATCTTTGTAGACATCCCGGTCCTCTCAGGAACTTAGTCATTAGTTTTAGTTAAACAGGCACGTGGAGGGACCTTATTGATCTCCGACCGCTCGCTTGTGGACGCGGCGCGTACGCAATAGTGAAGCGTTTTAACGTGCTTCGTAGGGGCAAGCGCAGTTTCCCACGCCGTTTCCGGGATGTTAGCTGGGAATTGAGCTGGGAGCTGGCGCTCCTACTCGTAATCCACACCCGGAGCTCTATAATTTCCTGTAGGTTTTCCAGCTACGTCAATTTTGCGATTCGCTGCCTTGAGTCATGTGAATTATATGAGTTTACATTATTAAATAATTCATTTTATAATGAACCTGCTTCTCTAACGATAGACAAAACAGACGGAAAAACACGGAACTTTTACAACCGATGGACTGAAATTCACAGAGAAATAAAAAGACTGACGAAATACAACTACATAGTCATTCTATGCATGTGCACTTCTGAGAAACATGTGTTTAAAAAAGCAGAAGATTCCATAAACTATTTTTATTTTCTTATTTTTTTATTTTTGTTTTTATTTTCAATAAGCAGTTTCTATCGTTGCATGTAGCAGCAATTCAGAGTCTCCATAATATCATTGAGTTCAAAGGAATTTCTCGAGCTCGAGCTGGAAGCTTTTTTTCCACTTTCTCATAATTCGATCAGAAACAGTAAAATTGGAGAAAAGTATGTTGTTGGAAGAGGAAGCGAAATTAAATTTGCAATTTATTTCTCGGCACTTGCAGCACATATCTCTCTGCCTCATTGCACAGCGAAATATCCCTAGCCAGGGGCCGCTGAATAAAAGATTGGGGAAATCAGTTACAAGCTTAGGATTTGAGAAACAAAAACATAGAGAATAGAGGATCAGTGAGCTTAGAGAAATAGAAGAATACACACATCAATGGATTATTGCAGAAAAAGCACTAGGAATGCTAATCCTATCAAGCATTTGTATGGCATCCATTCACAGATGTTCGTGGATTATCGGATTCCCATAGAGGAAGGAAGTCAGCGTTTATTTTTAACAAGAATTCGCAACTCAAACGCAACTCCCAAAAAAAAAACCCAGAAGATTCTATAAATTATTTTTCTCGTACAATAAGCAAGCTCCCATTACAGTAATTACAAAAAACTACGAAAAATTGAATTAAAACCCCTTATTTGTTACAAGACTAAGAAGTACAAGCTACGTAATCTACTCTAGCTATAGGCTACTCCTTTAATTTTGGGAAATTTTTCCATGGGTACATTGGAAGGCTATCGTATATTGGTTGGCACCAAGAGGTTTTCCTGTCCACAAGAATAACAAGTTAAAACTTTTGATTAATGTGTGATAAAAATTACTATTATTTTTATTTGTTCCTTCCAGTGATCATGCCTTCATCTCAGGTGGTATAACCCTTTGCATGTACATATAAAGTGACGTCGTAGCTGACGCCGTGGTAACTCGATCGTTTTCGAAGTATGAACGTACGTATGTATATGTAGGACGTATGTACTATTTCCCGTCGTTTTTTCTTCCTTAAAATCATCTACGAAACGTAAGGTAAACATACAAGGACATTTTCGTCACAATAGAATGTATAGAAGTCTAAATTTATTGACTAAGCTGTTTCCTAGAACAGAAAAATACTTTCGAGAGTCTCTCTCTTTCTCTTTCTCTTTCTCCTTCTCCTCTCTTTCTTTTTCTTTCCGCCTCTCTTTCTGTACTTTTTCTTAAGTACTTGAAGTGCATATAATCAAAAAATTGCCTCTCTTTCTGTACTTTTTCTTAAGTACTTGAAGTGCATATAATGTCATTACGAAAAAAATTCCACTGAAGTTAATTTTCCAATTTAATGCACCAAGAAACACGGAATTGCGGAGTTGGATTTTTTTGCTATTTCTTTTTACTTATTATATCATCACTTATTACTATTTTATTACATATCCTAATATTGTAAAGGGGATTTCAAAGAAGAAGAGTTAGACTTAGTAAGGATTAACGTCTGGATAGAAATGGAACTTGGTGAGATGGATAAATGTAATATATATAATGTAATAATAAATGAAATGTATTAGACCCTCTGAGAGATCTAACGTTTAATAATCGTTAGAAAAAAAAATTAAAATAATAATCTAATAGAGAAGAAAAGAAGAATTTGAATCACTGGATTTGGTAAATGAGAAAAAAAAAGAAAAAAAAAGATTGAGACTCATTAACCGAAACATATCCATGACGTGAATGGTCATGGATCTTCTGAGGTTGGCGTAGGAAGAGCGTGAGACCCCGCCCATCGCTGATCGTGTGCTGATGCTATTAATTACGCACACACACACACACACACACACACACACAGAACAGCAAGTTATTTGGAATAATTGAGCTTCGGACGAGTTTCCTTAACCTAAATACGGTAGTAGAAGGTTGTCTGGATTGGACCGTCGTTCACAATTCCCTTGAATTTTTACGGTTCTACTTACTATACAGCTGCCAATGACAGCATGTCCGTTCTTTCCGCTTTCATTTCGGCAATCTGTAATGGTTTTTCTCTTTCATTCGTAGGAAATGTGCCGCGCTTTCGATAATTACACTCGCTAATCTTTCGAAATGGAGAAGGAAAGTGCAGAAGAAAAATGAGGAAACGAACGAACGCTACACGATGAATAGCCTATGTTCATCTACGGCAAATTTATCACGTATTCGTGCGTCACTTTGTGGAAATGTGGTGAATTTCCACAGTTATGCGGTTTCCACTAACACAATTAGAATGTTGAACTATTGCAAACTCCAGAAAATAAAAAAAAGCACTAATAGAAGAAGAAAGAAGAAGTGCAGAAGGTTTTTTTTTGTTGAATAAACTGGTAGATTGTTGGAAAACTGAAGCTGTAACACTTTCATGTTGATAAACGAAATTTTACAATTTTTACAGGAATTTTCCATAATATTTTTCATGATATTTTGAACTTCTCTACTGGTTATTCTTTCAATTTTGTTGAATTTTGCAAGATTTATTCAGCTTTATATGTACTTTCGGAAGAAAAACGTTACAGCTTCGAAGGAAATGAACTTTCGTGATTCCACAAAGTTAAAAAAGTAAAATAAATAAAATTAAGAATTTTTGTAATTCTTGTATTTTTGTAAAAGAGTGTTCTGTGTTTTTTCTGATTATTCAGCCAGAGTTGGAACCCAGAAGTACAATAAAAGAATTTGGAAAAAATAGCGTTCGTCTGTTTGACTTCACAGTAGGTTTGTGTTATTTTAATCGACAGATACAATTTCCTGGAATTCTCTCTACAGCTCTGATTTTTCCGCCGGTGAAACGAAGTGAAAAATTTATTTTTAATGAGCATTTACATGAACAGATTTCAATTGTACCCTGCGGTGCTGCAAATAGCAATTAGGCGGACGAGTAGACGCGGAACGGAGAGATATTCGTTGTGAAATTGATTCCGGGGTTTTTTTTTAACAGAAAAATGCTTTAGGATTAAAAATTTTAAGGAATTCAGATAATAAAGGATTTAAAGTTAGAAAAGTTATAATGATACGAGTTGCTAATTTTTAATTCCCAGTTCCTGAATGGAAAATGTGAAGGAAATTGTGTGTTACGATACTGTAGGTGGCAGGAAGCGGGAAAACCGCACCGAACCTAAAAATGTCGGACTTCCTCAATCAGATAAATTAAGCAGAGAAGAATACGTGACGTTCATGTCGGCTGCTCAATTCCGACACCACATTCGATTTGGTCAAAAAGCACTCTTTCAGGAATCCCGATTAGCCTCATTAATGCTTCGTGGGTGATGTTCCTCGAATTCTGAAATTTTCCCTGAGTTCTCTGGACATTTCCTACGCATTCACACAATCACGGGATCCAGTGGTACATGCATGTTCGATTGTTCGCCCCATCGATGTATAACAACCCGAGACGTAGTATTTTACGACAAAATCCCATAACATATTCCACATTCCACAAAATCGTCAAAAAAAACTAGCTATAGCATTTCCACACGAATGACCAATTAGATTTGTCAGGCAAGCGTAGAATTTTCCTAAATATCCACTCCAACCACCATTGTGGAGTCATAGAAGAAGAGATATCACACGCTTCAAAAGAAGAAAAAAAGGAAACATCGAATATTTCCAGGAAAAGCGTGGAAGCTGTACACCTTTGAGCCCGCAAACCTCATAAAAAGAATAAAACCAAATGGCTGAGTTAGGAAATGGCTTCGGAGCTCATTTTAAAAATAAAAGAAAAACGTCACATTTGTTTTGTTATGTGTAAAACTAGGAAATAAGTGGAAGTGGTCAATGTTTTTGGAATAAAGCGGCTAGGAAAATTAATTCCACGAGAAAGTTGAACACAAAACAAACTCCGAATAGGCTGATGTAGTTTTAAATTCTTTCAGGAGCAGATGCAAAGAGTTCCCAGCAGCAATGTACATAGATCTCAGTGAAGTAAGACAAGAATAATGTTAGGAGCAGTTTTCACCTTATTTCTGCAGAAAATCGACATATCTTAGAGATTATTATCGAGAAAAAGTTCACGAACAGAATTTCTCCTCTACTTTCATTTGCACTGCCGAGAAAAACAAGATTAATTCTTTCCAGGAATTTATATCTAAAAATTCTAATCTACAGCTTGTTTTAGTTTTGACAGACCATTAAGAGTAAAAAGTAATTAAGGCAGTAATTTTCAAAGATGTGTGGAATAATAAATGTAGAATAAGAAATGTAAAATGTATAATATATGTAAATTATAGAGCGGGTAGTTGCAGAGCTGGAAAGGGATTTTGCTGTGACTGCAGACTGCACGATCGATGGTTCGAAACCGTACCACTGCCGACCAAGCCTTTCATGTGTTCGGTGTCAAAAAATTAGCATCAGATTTGTCTGAGAGAGAGAGTACAAAAACACTGTTTTAGCGCCCACCATAAGTCATTGTGTAAGCAAACGCGCCTTCATAAACCTCAAACGATTCTGAAGTGAAGTCGAACGCGTGGGCGCCATTCCCGTAGGGATTGGTTAACGTCGTGCACTTTATCCGTTATTCCCTGCGTAACTGGAAGGAGAACACAAGCAAGACTGTCTAAAAAATCGAAGGTGTTAAAAAAATCCAAAAATGCAAAAAAAAGCAATAAAAACTTATAGAAAAGCCAAGAAAAGCATAGAAAGCATTTCGAAAACTAAAAACAATAAATATTCACCGAAAGTTGCTGAAGACGCAGCTGAGAGAACATGATGGTGCACATATATGAGGCAATCATTCCTCTGTTCTTTTTTTTTAAGCGTGACTCCTGAGGGAAATTCCTTCTCTCTTTCGAATGCACAATAAAGAATAGGCAGTGATTCTGTTTACAGCATACATAGATTTTGAAGTCCAACCGAAAGAAGCCGAGCTCTGTTCATTCAGAAAACAGCAACAAACATCAGTCTGGCTCGGCTTTAGACAACAAATTAAAATTGAGGAGAAGTGCTATTCCGCTTGAATCATCACCGAATAAGTTCAGGTCTCGACAGAAAAAAGTGTCACAGAAGAAACGGAACTGACAGAACATGCATGTGTACTTCAATGAGAAAATGAGCGAACGTCTCATTTGCACTTTGCGGATTTTTTTCCTTTCTTTCTCAGGACATTTCCGCATTGCTACCGTCTCCATGCCATAAATAGTTGCTATTTTTTGCATGACGACATCACTCATCCGCTCGCGCACTCACTTCAAATAGAAGTCCTCAAAAATGTCAACTAACCCTGCGACTTTGTATAGTAAAACACTGCTGAAGATGGCTGACGAAGAAAATTGAGGTGTGCTCACAAATTATTAATAAAAAAAGGTGTTTGTGTACAACACCACTACTAACTTGTATCCAAAGATCCGTCGCCGACTGATTAATTCCTTGCAAAATGTCTTGGGCAAATTTGAATTTCGAAAATAAAGCAATAAAACAATTTAAAAAAATAAACAACAATGAAAACGAAAATAAAGCAAATGACCCGCTGATTTCAAATATACTGCAAGAATTTAGTTTTGACAAATGTAAACGTATGTTTACATAAATGTCTTGATGATCATATGTGAGAAAAACCGCCCAGAAATGAGGAATTAATGAGTCATATGAGTTCTAAAAAATAATCCAGAAAATTCGCTTCAATTTTTCACTCAGTGCCCATCAAATAATGGATAGACCTTTAACGCATGCGAAAAAGAGATACTGGTTTGAAATTTAAAGAGTAGTTGTGGATTGGAAAAAGAAATAAAATGTAAAACTATGACGTCGAATTGATTGAATTGCAGTAAAAAAAGCACAAACACTATAATTTTAAGTAATTCAGGGGATAAAAGAAGAAAAGGAGCCTGAAAACCATAATTATACCTCGTGCTACTCTTCATTTCCAGTTTCCAGAAGTCGCGGAAAAAAAATAGAAATCAGGGAAGTAATTCCGTACGAAAGAGGAAAATAGAAGGGAAAAAAGGTACTATTTTCTATCCATGAAACAAATAGTTAGGAAATACTCCAGTGAACCAAAAAGTATTCGCTGTCAAACCACACCCAAATCCATCTTTAACTAAATTTGTCAGGATTCTCTGCAATACTCTCAGTTTTTCTCGAAGACTCTAATATTGAAGTAGTTTCAAGTCAAAAAATTACAGGCTTTCGGTGATAATTTTGTGGAATGAATGCTTTTAATTTGAAGGTATCACCCCACGAGTCTGAGGTGGTACGGATCTCAGGTGGTATTCGTATATGGGATAGTAGATTATGGAGAGGGGGTGATTCCGTCCATTTCTTCCTAATTGCCGTAAAAAACGGCCCGAACGATACGGCTTAGAGCGATCCGGCGCGCTATTGTCCACAACGAGTTCGATTGGAGCGCGCCGCATCTTCCGGGCCGTTTTTTACGGCAATTAGGAGGAAATGGACGGAATCACCCCTCTCTCCATAATCTACTATGCCGTATAAGAATACTCCACCTGAAATCCGTACCACCTCAGATTCGTGGGGTGATGCCTTTAACGGATGCTATTTGGCAAATCCAACCTTCATTTTTCCCCTCTTCCCCCTCCACAATGGAGCATTCGTATAAACATTCAACTACCATGTCAAACATTAAGCACTAATTGAATTGTAAACAAAAAATTCTGATTCTTCCCTGTAACGTGGCCCTAGACGAGCGCTCGGGCAATTAGTAAGCGGTTTCGCCACGATTCAATAGTCGATGGTGCGAAACCGCCATGCACCCAACCAAGAATTTCATCCATCCAGAGCCGATAAATTGGTATCACACTAATCTGGGAGGAGAAAAACAATGTCGAGACTTATCGGGTTGCCCATAAAAGTTATTGTAAGGCTTTGCACGTTTTTCTTCTGAATTCTGTACAGATCCATCATTTGGGACCTTCTTTTCGCAAACTTTTCACGAGTTGTGGATTTAGAGTTACGGTTTTTGTTGCTCAGGAAATTATTTCCTTTCATATCAGACGGATTCTCTGAGGAGAACGCAGAAAAGAAAGACCGTGGTTAAGAGAAATCAGAAAAATAATTTTGAAGCGAAGTTCAATGAAATGAAATAAATATGCAACAGAGTGCAGTAAACCGAAAACAACCTTTGATTAGAGAATAAAATTGCAGTAATCATCAATTAACCATCAAAAACCGTTGAATAATGTGTGATATTTAATTCTAATTAAATATCACACATTCACATTCAACCTTAATATTCCTCAGCTCTGAGGTATCGAGGAATTTTTTAAGGATTCAAAAATTTCAATGCATATGACTGATACGACGACTGACTACGTGACATGTACATAACAAGTACCGTACCATACCGTTTATTGTTAGATAGGAGTTTTCATTCGTTCGAATATTCGTCAGTACATGTAATCAGCCAGACATTCGATACGGCTATAGTAACTAAGGTTATTCTTAGTCTTACTTCTGTTCCCATTATTTAAAACCAATAGATCGGACAACAGGAATGGGTGTGGCGCAATGGATGAGCGCTTCGGCTCTGACTGCATGATTAATGGTTCGAAATCGCGCTAGTCCCAACCAAACCTATCATCAATTCGAGGTTCATGAATAAATTGGTGCCAGACTTGTGTGAGGAAATTCTAAAAAGGCAGACATGACACATTGACTCCGCCTGGCAATTTATGGCGGAGCTGCAAACGCGTTCCTAAAACCTTGAACGATTCTGAATGGAAGTCGAACTCGTAGGCGCAGCTTCATAGAGATTGTTTAACGCCGTGCACATTAATATCCACGTTATCCTTGAATCAAAACACTTCCCCAGGTTGTTGTTGCTCATGAAGTGCAAAGAATTGAAAATAGACTTTATTTAAGCTTTCAAAAGCGGGAGAGGCGCCAAAAACCGCCTACAACAGCACACTTCGGAGGCGTTGTGATCCTGATGTAAACACCTGGTAAACACCTCGATACAAGTATGGCTTGGCTTCAAGAGAGGAGAAGGTTTGGAGCAGAATTTAAAAAGATATATAAATAAGGTAAAATTATGTAAACAAAAGACAATAATTTTCAAATAAGCGTAGTCGAATTGAAAAATGGATTTGAACTTCATCTGGGAAAAAAACTAGCGAAATTCAGGACGAAATAGACAATCGGAATTGTTTCTGCAATGAAAGTTGCAGTTTCTCAAAATCGACTATAAACAATTAAAGGAGCGTCCATTAGAGAGCGATCGGGAATCACTGAGGTCCCCTCAGCAGTTTCTTCAAGTAAAACCAATGAACAGGCAGCTGTGCGAAGCGTAGCGTATACGAGGGCGGCGCGTTCTAACGTATCACGTAGGAAATAAGGCTATTCCTACGCGATTGGGATTGACGGATTTTTGGGCGATTAGTGGGAGTTGAGCGTTGACCGCGCTCATACTCGTAACCTACAATCCGAACACTATATTATCCCACAGAGACCATAAAATTCGTCAATTTTGCCATATGCTGATTTCAAATGAGAAAGGATGGATTTCACCTTACCAACATGGAAAACAGCGCATCTCATAGCGAAACGTTTTATTGGTTTATATCCTCAGATTTTTCCCCAAAAATTTTTATGCGTGGCGAAAAGAAGATTCGTATGTTATGGTTACTGCCTCAAAAAAAAAAACTTCCTAGCCTTAAAATTTCATCACTATGTATGTCAAGGCGGTAAAATTCCATGGAACACTTTTTGTTACACAGTTCTTTCAGCGTTTCCGCTTCACTGATTTCTTTGTGGAAAGAATCTCAGAGAGGAAAAAAACAGAAAGTGTGAGGAGACTAAGGTAACGAAAAAAAGGAGGGTCATACTTTTCTCTTACGAAGCTAAGAGGACCGGCCGACTGGAAAGCATCGAAAACTGGCAGAGTTTGTGAATTATTCGAGAAATGGATCTGCTCGTAACCGGTGCACAACGCTGATCCGTGTCGTTTACCTTTACAACCACTCATTTTGTTTCCCACTTGACATTTCAAGATCTCTCACTGATCGATAAAAAGTGGAACTCGACTTGATTTTATGATATTTTCTCATCTACAAGTCAGAACTACTCATAGATTCTATGATGATAAGTATGAGGTTTTTAAAGCGTGATTTCTTTGTGCAAAAGTAGTTCCAAAGGCTACCAATTAATTAATTAGGTAGCAAAAAAATTCTGACGGAAAATTTTTCTTACAGTGTTCTTCGATAATTTTTAAAAGGAGACTGGAAAATAAGAAAGCGTGAGCAAATCAGTAAACGCACATTAAGGATTCAATTCAATTCATTAAGGATTTTTTCATCTGTTTTAGTCCAAGGATCTGTCATAAAAGTTGGCCGATTAGTGGAGCTCATGTTTGATTGTCATAAAGAAGGATGGAGCAAAGAGCAACATTTTAACAAAAATGAATTCTTATGCTGCTGATTTCCTATGTTGTATGTGAGAAACGCCTCAAAAAACAAAACTCTCAAACTTCTGCTCCGTGGAGCGATTTCTGAACATTAGCGGATGTTGACAGCGTAACTTTCTTCTTAAAGCCAACATACCACGAAATCGACTATGCTGAGATCTCCCTTGAAAAAAATAGGGTTATTGGTGTATTAACTATTATCGTGTCCACACTCACTTTTCTCTAATCGTCATGTAGAAAACAGCGTAAAAAATGACTTCAGCGTTCGAATTTCCCTACAAGGCGCTTTATAACGCGACAATAATACACGTTTCCCTCAGCAGCTTACACATAACTTTTGTTTGATCTACGGTCACCGAAGGAACACCACTGACACGCGTTCGCTCGCTCACAGACGCGACGTGTGTTCAGGAAGGGGGCGTCATAAGGAGTCTCGTCGTAGAAATCGTACAAAAAGGTCATTTCCCACGCCAATTTTTTTTAAGGACGACTAGGGGTAATTGGCCTGAGTACGCTTATATTTGTGATCTACATTCTTTACTCAATGTTTTCGTGGAAAGCTTTCGACATCCTGACTTTAAATCAATTAACAGTATTCTCTAACGTGATAATTAGTATATTTGTCGAGGTTTTTCGTTCTTGGACGGAGCCCTGCCATAGCTTTTCGATCACAGGAGGAGCTCGCACAGAATCCATGCACATCCATCGCTGTTCAGTATCCTGAGAAACTTTTCCCCTGGACCGCCTATCAACGAAGAGATTTCTCACTTCTTTCACGTCCGACATTGTGCGGCAGAACAACTGAAATGCAAACTCAAGTGTCCGTAACTAACGTTTAGGAGTATCAAAACAAGGATATCGCGAGAAGACAACAAACAGACCTGAATACGGAGCACCTGCTGGTGTGTATTTATGGCGTGTTATTCTTGCCATTCAGTAAAGAAAGGCTTTGCATTGCAGTTTTCCAGAAAAAGAGCAATTTCCCGAAAAACTAGTTAGGCATACAATTTCATGGGGGAAATCACCAAGGATATGGTTTATTTTTTGAGCGAACGCTTCGAAATTATCCAAGTCGAAAAAATTCTTCGTAAAACGTCACACAAAAATTATCTCGATTTTATCGAAACGGTAAATTCAAAAGTATCTTTCTTGTGGTATTTCAGAGATCAAATGGCATCGTCTAACTTGGTTGCTAAATTACGGTACATTACGTTCCACTAATTGGATGGGGCTTGAGAGATGTCGCGCCTTAAATTAGTTTAGGTCAAACATGTGAAACTAGAGGGGGTGGCGCAGTCGGTTAGAGGTCCGTTGTAGCCACACGGTCGAGGGTTCGAATCCGCCCTAGTGCTCACCAAGCCTTTCATCTCGCTAAATTGGTACCAGACTTGTCTGGGAGGATAAAAACACTGACTTGATCATCGGTTGGTCCCGAAAGTCATTGCATGCGCCAGTACGCGTTCCAAAACCTCAACGATTACGAATTCCAGTAAAACGCGTCGGTGCATCCCAAGTAGATTGAGACGCCAGTGACTTTATGACCCTATGACTTTTAAACATGTGAAAAAGTCAGTGTAAAAAATAAATAGAACGAAAAAGCAAGGAAAAATAATAGAATTTTGAAGAAAAAAAAGCTAGAATTAAGGTTAGGGAATTAATTTGAACGGTTCACAATTGTACCTAAATCCTACCATTATTATCATTTTCCTCTTCTTTACATCTTATTACAGATGTTTAACTAATTTTCGTAATGCTACCATTGCTATAAAAATCCACTAACAACATCAACTGTATAATATGATTGTTTTTACCCTCTGTAAAAGAAAAACTCGAACAGAAAAAAACGTTGCACGCAGGCAACGGATCCGCTCGGATACACATTACATTAACGCTGGTGGCTGGGTTTTTTTTTCTGCTGGGAATTACGATGATCACCACTATCCGTAGGAATCGTTGGTCTCTCGTCATGTCAGCTACCATTCCGATCGGCGATATTCATTTGTTAGGCTAATCACCGAGCATTAGTCGCCAGCTAATTACGGACGTGAATTTGTAACGAAGGTTCGTTTCCCGTGTCATCCCTCAATTTGTCATTTCTACTGGTCTCTGATCCTCCTTTCCCATGCGTGTTCCGAGTTTTGCTGGGGGAAAAGTGAGTTTGACACGCGAATAGAGCAGAAACGATCAAACATTCGGTACAGCGAAGGTACACTCCCCGGATCACGAGGGAAATTTACTACCTTTTCTCATAACATGCTGTTTGTTGGATGATTTCACTTTGGAAAAAAAAAACAGCATCACGAGTTATAACCTCATGAGAGACTCGCTATGGGGCTCGGCAAATGAAGTTAGCATTTTTAAGAGGAAAGAAAAGAAACCAAAGAGGCTAAATAAACTAAATCAACCAATAACTAACCTCATAACTAATAAACTAATAACTAAACTTCTTGAAATGTTTATTTGAAATTAAATTTAAATTAAATTTTTTGAAAACGGCTTGATTCGATTAACGTGACCATTTGCACATCTATCACACTTCCGTCGTAAATACAGTAATACAGTAAGGTTATTAAGAAACAAAGAGCTAAAAAAGAATTCTGAATTTTCTCAACGCGAAAAAAAATCCAGAAAATCTTCTAAAGAAAGTACAATCATACTTTGAATAAAGCCAGTAATTTGTTTAACAGCGTCGTCGAGCTGAGATATTCGATTACAAACGTGAGGAAATTGTTTGCAAAGCACTCAATAAATAGCAATGGTTGGGTACATACGGTGAAAAAAGTACATTTAAAAAAAAAATCAAGCAACGAAAATGAGAGACCGCAAACATATGTACACATGTACATATCGAAGAGCTACACCTACGCTGAACAAAGAAATTTTAGGAAACGTTGTCCAGCTATTGCAGATAGTGTTACAACGGGTGTATTCTGTTAGCCAATGCTAACGTTTTTTTCCATTCGTTGTAACCCGAATCAAAAAAATCTCTGAAAGAATGTGGGTCTTCCAGAAAACTACTCACTCGTAGTTTTGTACAGTAATTGAAGAATAATTGGATCGAATGAAGTGGACAAAGTCCCTGGCCTCTAGCCTTTAAGAATTCCTTTGGGCTGCTCCAACACGCTTGAGTTCAACTTGGTAAACGTAGAAAATTATGGAAGTGTAGTGTTCGACCTGTATAATGACTTGCGAATCAGCTCATCCAGTCAGCACTTTTTATATTTATTTATTATTTTTACTGTTTATATTTATTATTTTTATTATTTTTATAATTTGTAACTACATCATTATTTTGTTTTATTATCATTATTTATTTATTTTTATTTCATTTTTGTTTTTTAACTTATTTTCTTAAAAAAATCTGATAACAATTAATAAGCTCAAAAGGGATGAGAGGTTTGGTTGCCCTAAGATGGTGTTGAACCAACGATCACGCAGACATACATGTGCTGGTATCCACTTACCAGTGAGCTACATTCACCATATAGGAACGAACCTCAACATTCAAACTTGGAAATGAAGAAAAGTCAATTATTCGAAAGGGAAACATTTACGTATATTTTACATAAGAAAAAGAGTACTGATAAATTTTCTGGGAAAATAGAAGATCAGGTTAAGTTGAAACAGGTGTTCGTTACTCAAAAACGTTGAATTATTCGAAAGGGAAATATTTATGTGTATTTTATACAAGAAAATGATCACTGACAAATTCTCTGCGAAAATAGGCGACCAGGTTAACTTGAAACAGGTGTTCGTTACTCAAAAACCTTCCTAAGAAATACAAAAGCGCATAATTTCTTTCATTCTCGAATTGGATGCACGGAGGAGACAACTGATGTGGTGAAAATCGTAAGGAAAGCTCTAAACGAATGCCAGAACGGACGGTGTGGTTAAAATGAGTCCGTAGACAGAAACTTCTTTCATTATGAGCCCTCATGAATCATGAGTCCAAGAGGTATTCACTAAAACGAGAGAGAAAGAAAGCAGTTTTCCAGAAAGGAGAAAAATGGAGCGAACAGAATAGGGGCAATTTCCTGATATCCGATGAGCATACAAAGCAGAATGGGCTTTTTTTATGGATATTGCGCTCGTTGGGATGTGTGTGTGTGTTACTGTAGCGTTAAATGCGGTCGAGATCCGCGAATGTGAGGAGCGAGGAAATTTGCGCGGCATCCCTCGTATTGGTTTTGCATAGGAGAGAGGAGAAAAAAAAACGTAGAGTTTCAGAAAAGGGCAGAGAACCCCGTACGCAATGTTTTTAAAGGACATAAGATAGATAAGGTTGAGTGACTTCGTTGAAATGCTTCCATCAATCCTCTCTTTGAGATGTGACAACACGTTTAGGATTTCAATTATATTCGAAAATGGATTTCGTTTGAAGGTTGTGATGGTCTGCCTGGCACAAACAACTGACTGGCGGTGGAAAACCACAAATTCTGCGAACATCTTTTCCCTAGAAGTACATGTATCCATGAGATATTCCACCGACAGGAATGCGGAGGCGTGAAAGTAATTAACAACGGTTGGGGAAATTTTGCTTCCTTTCACTCCAAACATTTGTCAAAACTAAATTTTGGTTGTGTATTTGAAATCAGCAGCTCATTTGCTTTCGAATGTCGTTCTCAAATTTTCGCTTGGTCCAATCCTGGGAATCCTGGCGGCTTACGTCGGGTACGTCCGTCGTAGACTTTGAGCTTTGGGACACAAGACAGCACCGTTGCGGTATATATCAAGTCAGTTGTCCCCGTGCTGACAGGGAAATTTATCGAACACAAGTTTATCGAGCAGAAGAGACCGAAAAACGTAAACTATCAACCTGGGAAAAACAGAAACAGTTTCCTAACATTAGAAAGAGAATTGTTTTAAGAGCCAGGTCTAGTACAAGTAATTCGGCGGAATCCATTACATATGTGTAATCATCACCACCAGTTTCACAGCACGGGGACATGACCACTGCAAATATCGATAGGATAGTGCCGATAAATTCACTCCACTCTAAATTTCTAAGCTCTAAATCTCATAAAGAATAAAGAATCTAAATTTTCACCTCTTAGAGACAGTAACGGATAAAAGATGAAGTGTCTGGCCTCAATCAATCCATCAATCCGCTTGGGATGCGCCCTCACGTTCACTTCAATTCGGGGTCGTTTGAGGTTTAAGAATGTCTAACTGGCCCATACAATGACTTGCGGTGGTTAGCCAATGGGTCAAGTCAGTGTTTTTATCCTCCCAGACAAGTCCGGTACCAATTTATAGACCTCGAAGAGGTGAAAGGCTTGGTGAGCACTAGGGATGAGGGATGAAGGGCTTGGTTAGCGCCAGAGCGGATTCGAACCTCCGATCGATCGCGCAGACAGCGGAAACTCTAGCCCACTGCGCTACGCCCGCACTTTCAGCCCGGTCAGCCGCAATATGAGAACAAAATTAGAGAGGATCCGAGAAAATAACAGAGGAGGAAACTTCCAAGCTTTTATTTTCACGCCCAAAAAATAATCAGATTGATTATTTCAAACTTACTAAAACTATGTGCTATACTTGTTGCAGCTACAGTTATTTTACCAAGCCATTTCGAATGCAAATTTACTTTCGCCATCCAACATCATACTAAATGGATTCCCTGTCTTGTGTATACAGATACATCAGATCAAAGTAGGCGCTGCTCACCAAAATAAAAATGACCACTATCTATCTATTTTTCTAAGCTCTGTTGAAGAAATTTCCAGGGAAGTGGGGAAATTTGTCATTCGGATGGACATGGTTGTTGGGTGCAGCAACTCATATGTCATCTTAATCTATCTAGCATCATTTGTTGTCGTTAATGATGGATGTAATGATAGCAGTATTCTACTAGTAATCCTTCCTCATACTTCCAAGAATAATAAGGAACATCCATGATGCCTCCGTGGGAATCGACAGAGTAACGGAACATCAAAATCTCTATCACTTTATCCTCTACTCATCACTTGCATCACCTATGCTCCAACTCGGGTTCCCTGCAGCTTGTCCATCTCCACGCTGTCGTATTAGATCAAGAGTTTCCCGGAACAGGGATCAGTTAGGGGTTTTAAAACTATCAACCTTCCTCGTGCAGTCGTAAGGATGTTCAAACGAGTCGATCGGGTTCATTGTCGTTGTCTATTGCGCTATATTCCCAGAAACCGACTATCGAACGAAGAAGATACCACTCGATGATAGCCAGGCGAAACCTTTTACTGAAGATGGTGTTGAAAATTTCATTACGGTACAGTCAAACGGATGAATGGAGTGCAGTGAGACAAAGATAGTTAAAGCTGGTGTTGATCCACATCTTATCATCCGTAAACGTTCAGTTCGAGTTGCAAGTTGTTCGAAAAAGTCGATGTTCTTTGACGTACTTGTGTTAACGAGGACCGACTAAACAACTCCACCACGCATAAAATGTTAATATTCCTTCCTAATCCAAAAAAGCTCCCAAAAAGGGACTTCTCAGATTTTGCCTTTTTGTATCACGTCGCACTCCTCAGTAAGTAGCAACTCTTTATCTTGTCTACATGTTACAAAATGGAATTTTTGAAAGATTTCTGAGCCCGAAAGTGGTACACCGAATGGAGGCACCACGTTAGAAATAACCAAAACTTTTGCTCACTCTGTTCTGATTAATCTACATGGAGGTGAGCCGATACCTGCAGCAGGGCAACGCTGAGTCGACCCTTGATGCGTTGCAAGCAAGCCCAGAACCTCATCTGATCCCAAAAATCAAATAACTCCAGTGAGATTCGATCGAATCTTTACCAAAGGTTAATTCGATAAGAGGGCGGGTGTTGTGTAGCGGTTAGAGATTCCGCTCGCTGCACGATCGATCGGAGGTTCGAATCCATCCGCCCTAGTGCTCACAAAGCCTTTCATCCCTCCGGGGTCGATAAATTGGTACCGCATTGTATAGGTCAGTTACACGTTCGTAAACCTCACACGATTCTGAATTGAAGTGGGGGCACATCCCAAGCGGATTGATTAGCGCCAGAAACTTTATCATTTATTCTTTAATTCCATAAGAACACTAACTAAACTCTGATCTTAGCCAAAAGGCTGAGGATCGATACCAACGTTTTCCTCACCTGCCGCTGCTCTTATTGCTCTCTTATTGGGCCGCACTCCTTTGAATTTCCTTAGCTCAACGAAGGAGTGTCCAGAGAGGTTTGAGTTAATTGGATAGTGCGATTTTGACACTTTCACTAACGTCACGACTCCATTTATCTGTGTTTGATGTGTACGAACTTGCTGGGTTGTAAAAAATTCGGAAATATTACCTCCCATTGCTACAAAATGCTACAAAAAATACAATACATACAACACACTGTCATATACCGTGGGTTGACGCTTCTACTGTAAAGATCACATAATTTTTGCTTAATTTAAAAATAGGTTTGCTCCTAAAAAATATTGATTTACTCAAAGTGATCAGCTTCGATCATTTCTGCGGAAATTTTTGGACTGGTGCTAACGCAGGTATTACTTCCCCTGCATTTCATTGTATCAGATTTTTTTAATTATCGCTTACATCAAGTCATTTTAATCGAAATTTGTTGGAACTTGAAAGAAGATATTCGATAGGCGACTTTATATTTAAATATACCCAAAATCTCAATAGGAGGAAAGTCGGATTGAATGGCCAAGTGCGAGCTTCGCTTCCTTCCGGAAGAACCACAGAAATGCTTCCTTTTTCACGTAGCACAAGAAGCAGGACGAAATAAGTTGCTGTGAACGAACATCACTAGAATTTTCGTGTCACATTAGTACTCGTATAAGAAACATACAGAAGAAAATTTCATTCACTTCAAACTTCACACTTCATTGAACCACTCAGAAGTGAAGAGAGGTATGAATTTTCGGAAATTTTCGACAGCAAAATAAATTTCCAAAACTCTTCCGATGCCAGCAAGCCTCCTCCGCTAAGAGGTTTCGCATTAGGAATAAGTTTTTCAGCGTAATCTATCGGATGGTGACAGCGTTTCACACAGTCTTCGCAATTCTTATCGCCTGCCGAACAACTGTTGTGCGACCGGGCGCATAAACGCTTACCGCCTCACGACATCATCAAAACGTACGTGCGGTCGGCCGCACATCCCGTGCAGCTGGCCGCACGTCACTATCCCGTTTTTCTCCTGTATACTCTTTTTTTTCTTGGGAATTTTGGCAAAGAAACGACTCGGTATTAGGAAATTGTGTTACATCGTGATCTGAATATAAAAAAACCAGGAGATTTTGGGCGAAGTCGGGAAGAAATTGTTCCCACTGCCAAATACTACTTAATAGGTGCGTAACAGTGTAATACTCTCATTACAGAATAAAATAAATAAAGATATAGAGCAGATAAATAATAGAGAAAACAAATAAATGAGAACAAGTAATAAAGTAAAAAGATACAATTAGTTTCAAATAAATACAAAGGAATAAATAAAGAAGTCATGTTTATAGAGGCGATTACAGCGACACTGAACACAACGAAACGCTCGCTCACACCTCATTCGCTCAATGACTGTTTGCCCTCCCGGATGACCCCGGGAAGGCGCTCCAAAAATTGAGGTTTCGACACAACCTTAGAGGTAGGTCGGACTCCCTTAGTACCTTGAGATACTGGGGTTTAAACCAACTCCAGCCACCCCACTGTACAACTGCATACTGAGCTGCGTCGTATAACATACAGGTCGAGTTGTGACAAGCCTCTTTGCATGGAGTGAGCAGAGAAAACTGCGAGAAACTAAATTCGTAACACCACTTATACTCTTTGGGTGTGTCGGAAATTCCAGAAACGAACTTTGGGACACGTATTATGTAGTTTGAGAATTTTAAATGGAGAAATACAAAATTCAAAATTTATCAAAATACCAACCTTGTGTTGGTTGTACGCTATCAGAAATTCCAAAATGATGGAGAAAATTGACAGAAATTCATAGAACAAAGTAAGCAATATCTTTCTTAACGAATCATTTGTTTCTACTGGAAGAATCTTTCTAAAAAAATAGAAAAAAATAAAAATCTGAAATCTGGAAAAAAAACTAGAGCAGTGAATTTTAATTAATTCCATACATCGGTTGACCGCTGGTCCAAATTGCGGTATTTGTAGGTACATTATCTGAGAGTTTGAATGCCTCTGGGTGAAATTTATGATGATGAAAAGTCGCAATTTCTGCCACGTTCGTTGAAGTTATTTCTGACAGTATTGTCCTTTGGTGAAAAGTTGGCAAAAATGTGCCATAAAAAACCCAGGCTTGCTGAGTAGGTTGTCGCTTTTTATTTCTAAAATTTTCTCGAGTTTTCACATATTTTTGTATATAAAAATATGAATAAAATATAAAAAAATGAACAAAATATATATAAAAAATAAATTAAATAATATTGCATCCATTGAAATTCAGTGGAAATCCTACTTTTCTTTGAGTTTGAGATTTTAGAGCAACGAGGAAGCTGCCGAAGTTGACAACATGACCAATTCATGATTTTATTTCACTTTCACATGACTTGTGGCGATGATAAATGAGAGATTCTGTCTTTAAAATTCAGCAGAAAGAAGCTCGGACCTTTTTGCATGTTTTCCACATGGGTGGTTCCAACGATTCCTCATGTTCTTTCAAATGCGTTAAATGAGCGAAGAGTTTTTCTCAAGGTATCTAAGGTCCCCTCAAGGTATCTAAGGTATCTAATGTAAAGTTCATTTTCTTTTAAAACCGTTTAGAGATGCAGCGCTTTCTGTTTGCCTTTTGAAAAAACTCTCTTTTAAAACGGCTCTGCAAAATTTATGAGCCTGCTACCAGGAATATTAGCTTTCGCAGCAGACATAATAAGGAATCGTCCCCTTGAAAGCTTTCAAATAAAACTTTAGCTCCGTTAGGATACCCTTGATCTTGAGCTTTGTCTGCCTAGTTTCTTTTTTCGGGAATACGATAACTTGTGGAGGGGCGAAGGTAAACAAGCAAAAAAAGAAACAATTCATTGTTAACCAATTTGTATACTGGAAACAAAACCTTTGAAAGGAAATTCCTAGGCGAAGAAAAAAGTTACGTTAAATGGAATTGCTGGCGAGAATAGCAGGAAACGAGAATTTCGCCATTCGAAGTAAAAAAAAAAGTGCAGCCAAGGAAAAGTGTATTTGAAGCATTCATTGGAGCGTCTGTTGCCTAAAAAGAAAATTTGCGAGAGCTAGTGTTAAGGATCCAACGGAGATTTATTTTAGCAGATCCATTACTTGGACTCGGACAAACTTGAACTATACTACCTGGGCTGAAGCCTAAACCTAAATCTTTTCGGTGAGATGAGAGGAAATCAAAGGAAACCTGAATAAAAAACCAACTGAAATTTAATTTCTTCCAAAAAGGCATCGGAATGTGCTAAAAGGTTACCCTTCTTCAAAGTGTCCAGTATGAATTCCTCCATTTTTGTTCCAAACCTAACGAAATTATCTCTTCCGCCCACCTGAAGTATCAGAATTTTTCCAAGAAATTGCATGCATGGCGCAAAAAACCGTAATCGCTAGCGACCACAATAAAAAAGAGATGAGTCAGAAAATTTGCCACACTTAAACGTTCCTTAAACGTTAAGAAAAAGAAAATTCTATTGAAAAAAATTCTTTACGGCCTCTGCAATTGAGGTTTCACTTAAGCACGAACTAACCATTGCGCATCTAATCGAAAGCCTCTCACAGCGAACTTTATGACAACAACGTATTACAACTCGAGCACTTTTTAAAGATAAGTTTCTAATAAATAATCTACTAATTTAAAAATCTAATATATTTATAATTTGTAAATCTTTTTGTAGATACAATATATAAGAAGTACTCAAGAAGATCTTATACCCCTCTGGCACCATAGATGAAAATTTTTTATGTTTCTATAGTTGTTAAACAGAACAATCGGTGATAGGAAACTGTTTTAGAAAGGGAGTGTCTGCAAGTTGGCGAAAATCTTCCGCATAGCAGTACAATGAATAGTAGCCCAGATTCCTGCCATTTCGGCATCCTTCTGTTTTTCAGCGCCCACCTAAGAAGACGCTAAAACCACCCGTTTTCTTTTCAAAGCGGTGCACTCGGTAAGAGGATCCGTTGTGCCTGCACGATCGATCAACGGTTGAAAACCGCTCCAGTACCAACCAAGCCTTTTATCCCACCGTGGTGGACGAATTCGTGCCAGAATTTTCTGGGAGGATAAAAACACTGATTTGATCATCGGTTGGCCCCCGTAAGTCACTGTATGCGCTAGAGGCGAGTTCATAAGTCTTAAACGGTTCTGGGATGAGCTGAACGCGCTGGCGCATCCCAAGTGGAATGATTAACGCCATACTCTTCATATCCTTTATCAACTCTTGTGAAATCTTAGGAAGAACCATTATCTCCTCTATCAGCTTTTCGTTGAATTGGAACTTTTACCCTGCAAGAACACCTTCGGAGTCGGAGATGAACGAGAATGAGGAAAGTGCGACGAGTATGACTGAGGCGAAGTGATTTCATTTTTCCATCTGGTTTATGCGTTAAATGAACGGATATATGTAAATTGCGGTATTTTTGCACTGCTACAAATTCATCGAAAACTAGATTTTTTGGGAAAATATTAACTAGCTTTTAAGTGTACCAAATCATATCAATAGCATCAAAAAGTGCAAACAAGCGTAGCATGCGGGAAGCAAAAATATGATATTCTTCAATGTTTTTCGAATTTTTGAAGCCGTTTGAGATAGAGGAGAGTTCCCATTTCTTCTCGCTCTATGTAAAAAAATTACGCAGCGCATATATTTCTTTTTACTACTACCTATACTGTCTGGAAAATGATTTCCTTCAGAAATTAAGTCCTTGTATCGGCAGAAAACCGTTTTAAGACCCTTTCCTTTTCTTTCCGATAACTTGGAATCTGCTGCGATTGCGTCCATCACATTCTATTACACCTAGAATCAGGATGCATCCTAAACGGAATCATGAGCGATTTTGTTAGCAGTTCGGCTCATGTGCAGACTTGAAAATCTTTAAGATCTTGGAAATTTTGAGTTTCAAATGAATCACCCGTTCAAATGTGACCCATCGTTTATCTAGTGGTTTTGGCGTCGCTTACAGTAACTCAGGACACTTACAGTAGCCCCAATCAACAACTCTAAGGATGGTTATGGAAAACAGCACATGGAACGGTGAGTTACAAGAGGAAAAAAGAAGGAAGAAAAAAAAGAGGAAAAGAGATAACGGGTTTGTCCTTCGAATCAAAACAGTCGACCAAATTGTGTAGGCCATTGATTCAACATCTCATTAAGATCTTTTTTAAAACAAAAATAGCCTTAAGAAGGAGGTTGTGTGTCCACTAAGAATAATACATTCATTTCTCGCATTCGCCGCTTTTTTCGCTTTCCGCTTATTTTTATTCATGTAGTTTAGAGCGATTCCTAACCTTCTCCTTATCCAACAGTCAGGAACCGCTAAGCAGGATTGAGATCTTATTTATTCCTTTCTTTTTCGCAAATCTTTGCTAAAACTGCATATGTTTTATCACCATGTCCGATTTGGACGCTAGAACCACAAAAATCAATTTTCACCACAAAAAATGTGAAATTTGTGAGGAATTCCACTGAGGAAGTTTCAATCCAGGGAAAAGATCCGAGAGAGATACATATTGAATCAGTTTCCACTTTTTATCGTGTATGATAATTCCAGTTTTCTTTTATTTCTCTGCCCCACTGAACGTCCACTTTTTCAACGGATTAGATATATGAAATAATGAAGAAGATTAGTTATTCGACTGAATTTTCTGAAATCTCTTCCGCTACTGTTAATCGGAAGCGGAAGAGATCCCGGAAAGCATAAGCGGAAGTCATATCGAGTGCATACCCTCAGCCGGTTTTGAACTAACGGCTGGAAAGGCGGAAAAAACGCTAAATCCTTAATTATTCATTAACTCTGTCTGATCTAGAACCTTTGCGTCGTTATATGTGTATCAAGTTCGCTGAGACTTCTTTGTTTGAACGCTTACTACAAAAGCAGAGAAGAAATTTTTATATTTTAATTTATGAAGAACATATAAGGAAAAGGAAAAGAAAATCTATGAAGAAAGAAGAAAGAAAAAGAAAACATCAAGATTAGGTGAGTTTTCTACAGGATTCAAACCATATCAAACCACCAAACAATGTTAACAGTATTCATTTTAAGGATTTTCCAAATGTATGTGTTGATCCAGATGTTTGGTTAAGTAGGAATACGTAGGGAATTGACTTACTTGATTTTGGCTTTTTCTTCAAATTTCATGCATATATACGATAAGAATTGGGTTAGGAAGTTTCACAACGATTTCACAAGAAGAATGTGGTTGAAAGGGTTATTAAAGAGTACATGTACCACGAAAATTGTAAATAATTCACAACAACAAAAACTTACACAACATATTCTAGAAGCACTACAGAACTCGGAAATACGTTACACATATGTGGAACACTAACTGCAAACGGAATAAAAGTAGGTAATCTCTAAGGTCTTCTTGGGGGAGCGCTGGGCAGCACAAACATGCCAAATTTGTGAAGCTCTCAATCTCAAAATGAGCTCCATTTGTCAAATGGGGGGGGGGGGAGAAGCCGCTTCCCTCTACAAAACCCGTGGGGCTTGAAGCCTGCAGTCTGCTTACAGGTTCTAAAATTTTATGAACGATATAGTTGAAGGACTGGTAAGGAGGCGCGAGGATGGGCGGGGTCGTTGGAGTCATTTTTGGTCGCCAAAACGGAGCGGCACTAGGATGGCGGTCTTTACTTACAATTTCCGTACGCTTGCGACATATACGTCGGAAGCGATCATTGAAGATCTTATGATGCAACCCAGAAAGGTTAAGTGCATTGTACGTCGTAAGACCTCCGGGAGCTCATACTTCCAATCTCTCCTTTCTACGCTGGATGTGGAAGTTACTTGGTGGAAAGTACCGCAACGAAATCGACTACATCATCGTCAGGAAAGGCTTTTGTGTGGCTATTGTACCAAAGTGGTCACCTATTCGACACCGTCTCTTTCTCTGCTTTAAAAAAAATCCTCTGAAAATCTGGACAGGCAGGAGGAAGGTACGATCGTCATAGAATGGTCAAAAGTGTGTCATAGAATGTTCAATTGAAAGTTTGATGTTAGGAATATTCTGCTTTACGCAGTTAAAAGAAGGAACTCGAAGTTCAGTCCTACATCAACGATCGAAGAATGGGAAAAACTGCTGCATATGCCAAGAACTTGAAATTAGTTGGACTTAACACGGCACTTCAACAATCGTTGGACCAGAGCTGTGAGGATGCCTCGCGATGACTTGCGGATGACTTGAACTGGATACCTCGCAAAGTCACGTTGCAGGAAGACCGCCGACTCATAACACTGGCCCCTCTAAGAAAGGAAATGTATGATACTCTTCATGTCCCTTGCGAGAATCCACTGGGTGACTCCTGTACGCAATCGAGACAAATAGGAGCATTGCTGGTGCTCGTTAGAGCAAATCGACGATCAACGGTGGTGCAGGTAATTCAGATGGGAGGTGAAAATGGGATTATGAGTCCCGGTTAGCCACATATTTGTAGGTTCAATAAACATCTAGCTGGGCTCCAAAAGAGCACTTCTTAAGAACATGAGGGTTCCCGCAGGCTCACTTTATCCCACGAAACATTCCTCTTTGTTATTCATTTCTGGGCTTCTCGTAAAAATGGTCAACCTCTAGGGCGAATTCAGAATAGAAGAGCAAATTATGGCAAAACCCTAGCAGACATCGGTCAATAACGCATGTATTCAGAGAATTCCGTCTATGTACCTTTCATTTCCAACGCACGCAAGTATTATTATCCACCAGGCTAGAATCTACATAGATAGGATGGATAGATAGGACTGTGGAATAGCCCTGACGTAGGTTTTTTGAATTCTAAAATCTACGTTTCGTCATAGGCTGGTATAGCGCAGTCGGTTCCGCTGTCTGGACGATTGATCGGAGGTTTAAATCCGCCCTAGTGCTCTTTCATCCCTCCGGGGTCGATAAATGGGTACCAGACTTGTCTGGGAGGATAAAAACACTGACTTGACACATTGGCTAGCCCCAGCAAGTCACTGTATAGGCCAGTTACACTTTCGTGAACCTCAAACGATTCCGAATTGAAGTGAATGTGGTGGCGCATCCCAAGCGGATTCATTAACACCAGACACTTTATCCTTTTTTTGCTTTATTTTTTTTCAAGTACTTTTCACATCATCTTGACAAACTCCCCCAATGACCAATAGAGTTAACAATAAGCGGGTGACGTACTAAAGCTACTAAAATGAACATAACTAATAGCTGAAATAGTACAATCATCGCAATTAAAAGGAATAAAACGATAGAGTCACTGGCTTGTCAATCCACTTAGGATGCGCCAACGCGTTTAACTGCAATCAATCGTTAAGGTTTTGAAACTCGTGTTGGCCTACACAATGATTTGCGAGGGCGAGCCGATAGATATATCAAATGTTTTTATCCTCCCAGACAAGTCTGGCACCAATGTCTGGCACCAATTTATCAATTCCGCGGGGATGAAAGTTTGGGATGGGATTACTGCGGTTTTGAAGCATCGACCGTGTGGTCACAGCGGACCTGTAACTGACTGCACCACACCCGCCTCTGTAGAACAATTACCAGGAAGAAAATAATGGTTTCTATTGGGAACCACTGTGTCGATCATCGATGCGTTCAAATACGAAGCTCATTCGCATCAGTCTTACGCTATTTGCCTTTCAAGATTTAAAAGAAAAAAGGCATGGAGACTTGGTCTCTTCTGCGACGTTGGCGTGAATTCTACTCGAACACATGATCATTTTATTGTATCCCCCTCCATTTTATATTGACTGAGGTTTCGATCATAAAAGTTTGAATGCTAAGAAAAAAGAAGCAAAGTCAGAAACTATGTAACTACCCAGTTCTAGAAAAGCAAACGCAGAACATAGGAAACAGTTAATTTGGGAAAGAGAGGGTAACTCTAGGAGGAAGAACATCACTCCATTAGTTACGAGGTTGGTAGAAAATTATCTCGGAAGTAATGAAGTACATTAAAGCTACACATTCGACGAGTTCATCGATGGATTTAGCGATTCATGGACGATTTCTGGTTTTTATAACAACAAATTTTTCTCATACAGACAAGCAATGCGAGCTTGTTCTTGCTCGTACGTATTACGGTGGGAGCTGAACCGATAACGCTACAGAAGTTATGAATAAAATTTGAAGGGATAATTCATCAGATTTTTAAATTTTTTTCTCAAGTTTCTATAATGTTGAAAATTTCTGGTACGATCCCAGCTGCCTTAACGAAATCACGTTTAGAATGAATCCTGGTTGGATATCGTGGCCGAATATCAAGGATACAAGCGCAATAGATTCCGAACTTTAAGAAAGGAAAGAAAACACATTCAAAATACTTTTAAATCGATGCTAAGACTTTAATTAAAAAGGAAATCTTCCTGGGGATAATGTAAAAACTAAAAAGAATAAAAAAAATATATAAGCTCTTCCTTATTTTTCACTTAGAGAGAGGAGACAAAAATCTGTCTGTATCTTAAGCTGGTTCAGAAATTAAAAAAAAAACCACTTTTCTGCCTTCCGCGTGTTCCGTATTTTTGTAAGTTGTGATGCGTTTGGAGGGAAAATAATCTTCTAAAATTTAGCTTTCATTAAATTCTCGATTCAGCAAAATCTCCGCAATTTACATATACCCTTTCATGTAACGCATTAACAAAACGGAAATCGCTTCACATCAGCCATACTTTTCGCACTTTCCACTTTTTCTCGTTCATCTTCAACTTCGATAAATTTCTTGCAAGTGAAAAGTTCCAAGTCAATAAGAAGTTGATAAAGAAGACAATGCGTTCTTATAAACATATCACAAACAGTTGAACAGTGGTAAAATCGATACAATCGGTCAATATGTTGGAGTGAGGGGAGAATCGTAATTAGAGTGAGTGAAATTTTGTTCGGAACACCTCTCAGAATCAAGGGTCTCAAGAGAGCTCTTGTCCTCTCTTCCCTCTTCGTTCATATGGGAGGATGAAAAGAAAAAAGTATCAAGCTGTGGAAACTCGCAAGTAATAAAATAGTTGGGAAAAATGCCCGACATTTTGCTTACAAAGATAGTACGAAATAACGAGAGCACAACAGTATTCCATAGGGTTAGAGACAAATTCTTTTTTGTTTACAATTTTCATTCAATTATAGTTGAATGACGAAGTTAGAACGTAGTAAACTGAATTTGTCGAAGCTGGGTTGCATCGGAATCGGAATACAACTTGTGGTACAGTACCGTGCTGTTGGAGTGTTGTGTTGGAGCATAATTTCAAGCCGTTCTTTTTGTGAAAAAGTTGTTTTTCTAAACAGGAAGTTTCTTACACATGTATAACACCATTTTATTCCACTTGTGGCGTTGTTGCATGGTTTTCGAAAATTAGAACTGAAAAAAAAACTACGTCAGTTTCAGTGAACATCAACCCTACATGCTGCCTACATTCCTTCGTTTCCCCTTCTATTTATTGTTCCAAGGGTCTCATTTATTTTTACTTTTGAATAATACTGTATATATGCATATATTGATTTCTACTGGCCTCCCCTCCCTATTGAAGAACCTCAGGGGAACTTGATCTAAAAATCGATTGTCTTGGAAGAGACCAAACTATCCATCTTTTCTAATTTTTAGTCTCTGCCTTCGCTTCGTGATATTACCTTGAGCTATGGCGTATCAAGTTCAAAGAGCAGAACATCTTCCACTTTCTTTTTCTAAAAGGGCGTCTGGTTTTCACGCTCTAAAGAAGACAGTTTTGACTTCAACGAAGTGCCGCACTCCAAAACAAGTCGAACAAATTTCTTTGACATCGATAAAGAACCTCCAGACCCATTAATCCTTTATGTCCCTCATAAAACAACTCAATAAATTACCAGTATAATTAAAAGATCGAAGGAAAAGAAAAAAAAAAGACTGCGAAGGTTGAAGGTTGTGTAAAGTCGAAACAGAAGCATGGAGTGCGTTCAGCTTTTAGAAGAGCGAAGAACACAAAATCTGCTCATATCTCAATGGATGATAACAAATTCATGCAACAGTGTGGATAAACAAGAATTTTTCAAGATACTCTTTGCAAAAATGATCCTGAAAATGCAAAAATTCGACTTTCGCCGGATCTTGGCATAGAGATTACAACTTGTTGATAGTCGAATTTGTTAACAATCTTGGTTGTTGCTTAAATTCGAAGCGGAGCTATTGCACAACGCTGATATCCGCTAACATCACGGCAACGCGGCTACTGAGGCTCTGACGAAGGCGACAACGCCGAAACGTTAGCCGTAATAAAGTTTGTTAACAATCTTGGCTGTTGCTTAAATTCGACTATCAACAAGTTGCGATCCTGAAAATACCACAATGGTCCACAGCACAACAGGTGCGACCATCATATAATAATAATAGCTTGTTTTGTTTATTTCTTTTTGAAAATACCTGTTGCATTTTCTAAATCCTAGAATCACAAGCACAACAAAAAATTCTTCTTTTTTCTTAAGCACGCAGAGATTTTCAATTCACATGGCAGGATTCGTGCAACCGAGAGTTTGTGTGGAGAAAAGCATACTTTCATGCAATAATTTTCGTAGAAAACCATATTTATAACAGATAGACATAAACATGATTGTTTACTTACAACGGGAAAAATTGTCCTCTGAAAAAAGGTTCCCCGGGCCAATCTACATGAGTGCAATTTTACCGCAAAAAAAATCAAAAGTGCAGTGGCAAGAAATGAAAACATAGAGAAATACTAGAGTATTTTCTCCTCGTTACGACACAAACACGATATATGTATAGTAGGAGAGTAATGGCTATATGCACTTTTCTAATAGGGCCATCCATCCTTTTTTCTTCCAATACTGTCAGTTCAATTTTTATTTTTTACGTGTCAACTATTTTTCGTCGGAGAAAATTGGCGCTGGTAAAGGAATTCATAAAGCACTTTGGTATCCAGACTTTTATTATAGTAACACCCTTTCCTTACTCGTTTCTGACGGAACAATATATATTATCGTTTTAAAACTAAAAATGACGAATGGAATTTGGAAACAACATCGTGTAAAAACTTTACTTCTATGACTTTCTTCTATTACAGTAGAACTCTGAGCTACCACTGAGGTTTGAGAGCCGGAAGTGAAGTTTTACGAGTAACGACTGAACAACTAAATAAGACAAAGCGAATTATGAGCATGGCATGCTACTCAAATGTCGAAAACAGGAAACAACTCATCGTAGAATGGCCTTCGGCAAGCACAAATAATTAGAAATTTTTGGAGACCGAAAATCTTTGACAACATGTGAGTTTTCTCGAATCTGAGTAATTTTGTACTTATTCGATAAACTAGGAGAAACAGTTGCGCTTAGCTATCCGTTATAATCACCAGGATTATAGATGGGATCGGAGACTAATGATGGAGTACAGGTGTTCGGTCAGTGAAAACAAACATTTTTCTATAAAAAGTGCTCGAGCAAACGAGCAAGCAACTCATCTGCACCGCAAGACAAGGAAATTAAACTAGGATTGAAGCCTAAACGACTGCTGCTATGAGGGAGCCGTGTTCTATTTGTTTGTTTGTGTAATTTCTCCTCATAACAGTAGATAGAACAAGTCAGAAGATCTCAAAAAAAAATTGTTACACCTACGAATGGGCCAGGGAAGGAAATGGGTGAAAAACGAATAGAAAATGTTGCGATGCATCGCGGTCAGAACAGATTTGGCGCTGATTGTACATTGCCTTCAGAGAAGAACAGTGCTAAAAAAGTTGAATTCCTGTCGATAGATAATGAGTGTGGATTCTGTCTATCAATTGTGGATATGATTCTGCACTCATGTCGCTTGCACTCTGTGTGTAGCTAACAAAAATAAGAGAGCCATCTTCAAAGTTGTTCGTCACCTAGAACGAGTACAACGACAGTCTTGACGCTGACAGTACTTGGTTATTCTCGAAAACATCTACATCTCGTGGAACTGTATGACGATAACACAAATTGGAAGGAAAAGAAGTTACAAGGTTTATCTAAAACTTGATTCAAAGATAAAGTTGTGAAAAATACTGGACCACCCCTCATTAAACTCTCATTGGGAAAATATCTGAAAAGAAAACTCGGAACAGGAATTAACTACTTATTAGGCTGGTGCAAAAATAATGCGCGCTTTTCGTTGCCTTACTTTCACGACCAATTTTTTTCCTCATCATTACATTCATCTTTAATATTAGAAGATGTATGGCGTTTTGTAGCGCATTTCGTTATAATTATTACTTTTGAAGTGGTTTTGAACGAGAAATCAGTATTTGGTCAGTACCGAAACCTAGAAGATAATATCCCCAGACAACATTTTCATCAAATCTTCTTCCGCGACTTCAAGCTGGGCAGGTCAGCAGCGGAGACATCTCAGAATGTCAACGCTGTTCGGGGCGAGGAATGCACTACCGAATCCACGGTACGTCGATTCTGCAGGTTTTGTTGTGGCGATATGAATATCGATGATAAGGAAGCGGCCGCCCTTTTGAAGCCAATAATCGAAGATGATCCGCTCAAAACAATACGAGAGGTTGCCCAAGAACTAGGGATGACTACTCAACAGTCGCACACCATTTGGAAACAAAATTGGAAAGGTGAAAAGGTTGAACAAGTGGGTGCCGCATGAACTGTGGTATTGCGCTGGAAATGCGCCGAAAACTCCAACTTTTTCAGACAACTTCGAGGACCCTATTGACGTTTAGCGAGTTAGGCTACAAGGCTCTGCTTCACCCACCATATTCGCAAGACCTTTCAGCAACTGACTGCCAATTCTTCAAATACCTGGACAGCTTCCTAAGAGGTACGATCTTCCAAAACCAGGGTGATGGTAAAAACGGCTTCTGTAAGTTCGTGGACCCTAGAACCTCGGACTTTTATGCAGTGGAATTAGGCAAACTTGTATCTCATTGGGAAAGATGCGTGAACTTGAATGATTCTTACTTCGGTTGATAAAGTTAATTTTGAGGCGAGTTATAGCGTTTCGAAGTGTGTGTTTGAACACGCAGATTATTTTTGCACCAACCTCATATTTCTCGGTTTCCCTTCATACCAACCAATGCTTTTTTGGATTTTTGACAGAACAGCGCATACTATAAGAGAAAAAGGTAATGTTGGTATAACATTTTTTAGTGTTATACCAACATTACCTTTTTCTCTTAAAGTTATATTTATTCCGGATAGGAGTGATTGGTTAGTTGCTCGATGAATTTTTTTAAATCTCCTGCAATACTGATGGACGCATCAGCAGATTACACTGTGATAGTGAATGTTTGATAAGATCAGAGTTGGGACTATTCGCCCAAATTAAAAATGCACCACGGATACCGAACTACGTCTTTTCGCGTTACAGCAGTTTCTCTGATAGAGATCGCTTCCTGAGGTGTGCCTTTTGCGACGCTAAGAGCCGTCATTACAGTCAGTGGCAGCTGCCCTATCTATAAGACAGTCAGGGAACGTTGAATGATGGTAAGACGTCGCCTTTGTCTCGACACGCTTCACTGTGCCTTGGAGTGCCCCGGGTGAAGGGTTGCGTATACTATATTGTCCGATAGAAAAGCCACGCCGAAAGAAAAGCACTCTTCGGACATACGCCCACCCCGAAAGAGAATACTGTAATAAGCGAAAGGAGCTGAAAGCGATTGGAAAGACAACTACTCGGTATCGCACGTTACGAAAGGAGACGTATGTTGCAGTTCTCCGTCAAAAGATGAAGATGAAGATGAACTCCCTCCATTACTCGTGGCTGAGAATATAAAAAACATGATAAGTCTTGGTTTTCTCGACTGCTACTTCGGGTAGCTTTTTTGTTTTATAATATCGTTTGCAGTCAACGATTCATTCTGCAGCTTTAGTTGACTGACTTTAGTTGACTAGCGGCCGATGTATTGCCTTTAGCCCTGTAACTGCAGAGATGATTCATTTTAAGCAAAACTGTCTTGTGCCTGATCAGCAGTTTCTTTTTACATGGGCATGTGCAGAGCATCAGCATCCTTCACTCCACACTCATTGTACTGTGTAAATAGCCAGAAAAAGTTCGTCGCATCGTTTTGGCCCTTACCCTCAGTTTCTTTGGTCGCTTAGTCCTTCACTATGCAGTAGTCCATGTTGTTGTCTATATGTTGTTTTGGTTTAATTAACCAAGTTAAAAGGGTTGACGAATAAAGTGCTGAGTATCATGCGTGGCAACGACAAAACATTCTATTTATTGACTTTTATTGACTACTGCTATTGTTAGCAATTTCTTTACTATTGCTAATCCAACACATTTGTTCCGCTGTAATGCATGAAAACCAATGCAGTCACCGAGTCTACGATGAGATGGCAGCAAATATTATTTCATGGTAGAGAATTTAAAAAGAGATATTCACGACCAGTTCAAATTGAGCAAGTGACAGAGCTTAGATAGAAACACATCAAGCTTTCTTTTCCTTCTTGGAACGGGAAAGTATCAAATATAATTTCACTGTTACGAATTTCAGCAATTTCCAGGAAATGTATAAAATGATATTCAGCATAAGTAGGAGGAATGCAATCACATCAAGAGAATGATACTGGAAAAAGTTGAGTTTGTTTCCAGCCGGTACGAGATTATCCAAAATTTTGAACTCGGCCACAAATTCGGCCCACGAGACCAGCAAGTGCGACTCACTTACTGGCTTCTTCTTTACCATCTGTGAGAGTCGCCTGATTTTTTGAGAGTAGCTGCAATAACCGATTAAAGTCAAAAATTGTCATATTGGTATCGGTGCGAGGAGAAAAAAGACCTTTTATCACCAAGTATTTTACTGAGAGCATCAGCTATCGTATCCGCGCTAAGATCACTCTTACGAATATTGACAGCAAATTGGTGTTTTTCAGCTATTTTAGCGTTTTTTGGTTGGTCACCAAACAAGGGTATAGTGATCATCGGAACACCGGCTGAGATTGCCTCCTGAATATCATGGAAATATACAGTTATTACTATATAGCAAGAATTGTTCACTCACTTGCACACTGTTGTACCCTCCGTGTGAAATGAATGCTTTTGTTTTTGGGTTTTGGAGGAGATCAGATTGTGGCAGCCATTTGAACAAGTGAATATTTGGCGAGATCTTATCTATGAAAGGATTTCTTTAGAACACCGTTCATAAAGTAAAGAAATGCCTCCGGATTTAATCGTCCTCTGTCCTTTAGCAATCATACAACGCAAAGGGTTTTCAGATGCATTCGCATAATATATGACTAAGAGAAAGATCAGCAGGAACCAACTACATCCGTACACTGTTCCGACTTCAATAACTAACCATGTAAATCCGTTCCTTGGTATGTGCATAAGAAATGGTATCTAGGGAAACGTTTGAACGCATCAATGAAAGCCAATTTCCATTTAGAAGGCATTTTGTGGCTAGGAGCTACCGTCCCGAAAGAAAACACCACTATGCCCTCAGCGGTGTCTACTATCTCTTGGAATTCCTAAATCACGAGATTGTTTCCGAGAAATGAAATGACGAGTCTGAATTCATAGAAGTGACGTTAGGACTGTACGAACAGATTCCGTTATAGTGAATGATAGTGAAGTATGCCAGTTGAAAAATCCTACGATCGAAAATTATCAGTTATGAAACAATAAATCAACAAGCGTACTTGTGACAGTGGTTTTGCATCCTTCTTCTGAATTCCAATCCCACCGATGTTTACGATTTTCGATAGTGTTGGTCGAGGAAGATCATAAAGCTCGTTTGAATTCACCATAACCTATTTAATAACTTCAAACGTCATAAGTCCAGTTTCCAATGTTGAATAGCCTACCAGAGGGCACTTCTTTGCTACGTCCACCAAATCAGGAAAATCGGGGCCAATCAGCTCCCGAAAAATGGCGGTCTCGCCATCCGCGAATATCCTGTAAAAATATATATGCGCAAAGTGAAAACAAACAACGCGAGACAAGCAAACTGGGTTTTCTCCTGGCCGATCTACGATTGACCAGGTGTTCATCGTTAGGATAGTGATTTCCTAACGATGAACACCTGGTCAATCGAAATTTGGCAACGGTACTCGAAGTCAATGCAATTAGCGTGTCTGGACTTTGAAGCCGCGTTCGACTCTTCTCATCGAAGCCGTCTTCTCAACGCGCTCCGCGCAGATGGAGTACTAGGAAAGTTCGTTCGTATGCTTGAGGACATGAATCAACCAACAATTGCAGCAGTTCGAACATTAGCCGGACATATAACACGATTTGAGGTGGTAACTGGAGTAAGACAAGGGGCAGTAGCACGACCCTTCTTGTTCAATTTCGCCATCGACGACAATATGCGAAGAACAGTAGATCAGTGTCCTGTCATCATCTTAGCACCAACAGGACGCCCTTTGATCGATCTCGTGTGCGCTGACGATGTTGTTATATTTGCTGAAAACAGTATGAAACTTCAACATGTTGTCAACCTTATATCGAAGCTGGCTGCAGCCTATCGACTACGTCTGCTACCCTGATAAATGAAAACAGATGTTGACTTCTTCCAGACTTCAAACGGGAATCAGTATGGGCGCACAATCAAACGAACTCGTCGGTGAGTTCTGTTTCCTTGGCTGTATACTGAAGAACAACGGCAACTACGAGAAAAATGTTCAGCAAAGATGCACTAAGGACATTTCTGGATTTAACTCCTTGACGGAGTGTCTGATCTCGACCATCATCACCAACGAATTCAAGCTGCGAGTCTACCCATCCGCAATACACCCCATCATGATGTACAGATTGGAAACTTGTGTAGCACCGTCTACGGTGATGGAGAGGCTTGACTGCACGGAAAAAAGCTGCTTAGGTGGCTGCTTGGTTCTTTTGGCCTAAAGTATGCCACAATGGAAATCTTAATATGCAAAGTAATGTGGCATACAGGCGGATGAACATGGAAGATATCAACATCTTGCACCGCCATTGAAAGTGGCTACAGGAAGTAGTCTTTGCTTCTTTGGTCATATATTAAGGAGACCAACAGATCGCTTTGTTCAACGAGTTCTGAAGAGCTTGTCGGGTTCCAGGCCACTTGGTTGAAAGCGGAAGTTTTGGACTGAGGTGGTGAAAGAGGACATGAGGACACTCGACATGGATAGACAGTTCAGACCAGACGTAAGGTTTCGCAGAATATGGAATAGCGACGAATGGATCGATTTTGTGCAAGCTCCCGCAAAAGATCTCAAAGTTTGGGAAGAGCTATGTTCAAAGACGGGGCAACTCGGCGAAGATGCGGGTAATCGCGTTGGGCGATGACATCAGCGATTAGGTCAAGTTAAATCATTTCGAAGAAAAACAGGGATGTATAGGAGCGGACGTGGTTCATTGAGTCAGTTGAACGCAATCGGCGACTGAATTACTCGCTTTCATAAATCATGCTCTGCTTCTAAGAAAAAGTTAAAATAACGGTTGTTCCGCTAACCTTCTCCACACAAACGGAACCAATGTGAGACCTATGAAACTTTTTGTCCTTTCTATAAAATTCATATGGTCAGAGCTTTCCATGACCATTGCTGTAAAGTTACAGGAATTAGTAGAAATACAACATTAGTTTCCAAATAGGTGTACGAGATTGTCCAGGAACAAACTACGTCTGATAATCATAAATTTTAGAACGTACGTGGAGTGTAGCTGGGAATAGTTGGGACTCCCATATAATTAGCCACAAAGTCCATAAGAGCGCCCCTAAAGAAAGGTAGTTAAAAATGATTAGCGTTTTGACACCTCGTGTACCTGTTAAGCCAAATCCACGAAGGGATCTTCGCATAGTGAATAAGACCTATTGGGCAGACGTCAAACATATGAGAAAATGCTAGATCGAATTTTTCTGCCTCCAACCAGTTTAGAAATTCTCTGTTTTCAACCATTTCTAAAATAAAAACAATCAATTTGAAAACAGTAGCATTCCCTTAACTACCCTCTAGCTTAAAGGCAACGTTTTGTATATATATATATTTATAGGCAAAATATAGAGCTCAAGGTGTAAGTGACGACTATAACAGTGACCCAGCTCAGTTTCTACTCTCGTACTAAAAAACGGTGTAGGAACGACTTTTGTTCCTGTGAGGTACGTTAGAACCCCACCTTGTGCTCGCTCCGGTATCCTCATCAGCTTATTCAATTTTATTTGGATAGTCTCTGAAGAGATCTCATTGATTTTTGACCGCTAGCACGTAGATGCGGCGCGCACAAAGAGTTGGCTCGTTCCTATTTACCACGTACGAGCCAATGCCGTTGTTTTTCAGCGACTGGGGAAACTTAGCGGAACCTCGCCCATATTTGAATCTCCGAATATTTGAATATACCCCAAATTCTGAGTACGAATAATGAATATTTTTCACGAGATTTCCATGCTACGTCAATTCCATGATGTGCTGGCTTCACTCTTGTTCAACTTTCATTGTATTGGGCTTCATTCGTTCATGGGTTAAAGGTTAAAAGCAAATTTGAAAGTCTTGTAAAATGCGACATACTTCGGCAGGACATTCTCAGAAAGGTCGCCATACGATTGATGTGTTCTCTCAATCTGGGATCCCAAACAGGTACATCCTATGCAAGAAATTTGTTAATACACTGCTTATTACTTTATACTATCATTCCTTGTGCCTACTCCAAAGTATTTAGCTATTAGAAAAATCCTCACCTCAAATGCAAAGTCTCTCTGTTCTTCTTCGAAATCCTTCATTTTCACGCCAGTAGATGCATTTATTCGATGAACTAAAAAACACTTCTTTATCAATATGAGTGTTGTGCTTGCTTGTTGCTTGTTGCTAAATCTTGACTGCTTATTCGAGTTTATAGTCGGGTCAAAACGACACGAATCACGAGTGCAGTTGCAGTGCATTGGCGAACATTCGCGTACAGCAGTTGGAACCAAGTTGGGACCGTCGCAAACTGCAGTGATAGGTGATGCCAGCAAGGGTTTCACCACGCTCCCAGCTGCTGCGCTCCACTGAAGCGCCTCGGGAGAAGCCGCGTACGCAATTGCTACGTGCGTACGTGCTTCATGTCGTTTTGACCCTGCTATTCATCGTAGTCCATTTCAACACTTTTAGAGGTTTGCTCAGTGACTCCATACGTTAATTTTCCTCCTTACGAAAATGAGATATTGGTGAGTAGAGTTGGAAGTCTTCCTTACCGAAAAAAATCTGAAATCTATCATTATCAGCGATTAAACCACCTGGGAATAGAAATAAGAATGAGATCACGCAAAATTCGCAAGATTTCGACCCGTTCGTTTTTAGCTATATATATATATATATATATATATATATATATATATATATATATATACATATATATATATATATATGTATATATATATATGTGTATATATATATATATATATATATATATATATATATATATATATATATGTATATGCTATTCATTGCCTAACGTTCCCGTGTGTTGTGCTTTATCATTTCAGCTCTCAGTAGAATGAGGATCCACTGATGCTTACCGGGCTCTGTTCGTCTCTTTGACTTTCTGGCTTGAGCACAGAAAGAGTTACCGTTGTGTCACAGGTGTCCATCAGAGGTGAGCCCGAGTTTTCGGGTACTTGGTAGCACAACGTTATTTTTAGTGTCTCGCACGCACTTTCTCTTTTTTTTTGTATGCCTATTTTTCTTTATTCCTAATACTTAGCAATGCATAGGATTCAACGGTTCATATAGAGAAATAGGAAAGGTTTCGAAAAAAAAAAATTAGAGATTTTGCTATTATGAAACTAGTAAAGTAGTTTTGAAAGTTCTCTAATAGGACTTTTAGTTCAGGCGGAAACCAAACACTGCTATATGTTTCGATCCTCACGTTACAAAAAAGAAAAGACGTGCTGAGTGCTCAAAAGACTTAACTTGAAAGTAGAAGCCAATGTGGAATATTAAGACTGTCATTTTCCGAAAAGAAACGTTCACGTAGAAGCATACACATCAGAACAATGCCCGAGTTTTTTTTAAGTTTTTTAAAATTGTTTGCCGCTCCTTCATTCCAAAAAATAAGGTATGAAAAACTACGAATCATTATCCGACTACATCTGCATATTAATAATTATATTGTGAAGTTATAGCTTAAGAAAAGTTATCACGTCTCAGTCCTTTGAAATATCCTTAGGTGGTTTGACCGCATCAAGCTGTGCCAAAAGCAATGTCGATCATGATGGACAAGCCTCTTTCCAAAGTCCTTTAAATGAAAATATGATGCTTTTCGTGGACCTCGCGAGAAAAGAAGAAACGTTAGAACCCTCACTGCACAATCATGACAGATGACAAAGAGAAGCAGAAGCAAATCGAAGAAAAAATGGAGGGCAGTTTATACGTAAGCGCAAATCACGACTGATCGAGTTCAATTCACCTAATAAAACGGAAGGCGTCTGGAACAGTCTTTTAAGAATACAACTCCGAATGTAACTTGTAACAGGTGATAGGACAGCAGCAATCAGCAACGCGTCAGCAGTGTGCGAGTAGGGCGCCTCCAGCTGTATATTAGTTGAATTATATTAGTTGGATTGAAAAAGTTGAACAGCCCTGGAATTGCTCACTTTTCTCCCAATACGTTGGATGCTGGGGAGCCGGAAACACAGTATTCTGCGTCAGCAGGCCTCACTTCCCGACTACTAAGAGGAAATGAGAGTGACGACGATAATACTACGGTAGTACTAGGACATTACCTACACCTTTATTCATTCCAATTAATGCGGAGCCATAATGTCATTGTCAATTTTGTAATAGAATTCTTATAAAGAGTGCGAGATCTCCAGCAATTTGATCCTTTATGCATCACACAAAAGAAATTTTTGTCTTAACAGTATCTCAACGAATAGGTATATTAGGTTGACTATTTTCCATATATAATTATTTATTTGGTCTACGTTAAATTTCATGATCGTGTATCTAAAGGATAAAGTCTTTGGGATATCAGTGCACTCGGAATGAGTCCACATGTTTGACAACATTTTGTAATCACTGAAGTCTTACGCGTTTAGGCATATACCATCATCTGCGGGGCCGATGTATCTAGTCAATTTTTTTATCCTCCCAAACAAATCTGGCAGTAATCTGTCGATTCCAAAAAGATGAGAGACACGATTGGCATTAAATTCGATTAGGATTCGAATTGTGGATTGAGCGTGGAGTCACAGCCTGACTTCTCACCGAATGCACTACACCTTCCCACTTCTTTACTCATGCACACTCTTCACAATTTCCCATTTTCCTAGTTACCATTGATGATCAACTGTCGATGTACTCTGTAGCGAGTGGCCGAATCTACCCTACTCCTTGAAATTTGCGTCATCAGACTACCACCTGTTGCTGGCCGTTAGGAACTCCCTGAAGCAAAAAGTGTGCTATTTTTTTTTCACTGACCTCGCATCCGCTATTGAGTTGTTTTTTGATTCTCTCAGTTTCTGATCACGAGAGAATGTAGCCCTTTGATGAATACATTGACGTATGTATATCACGTATTATCAGGGTGTCATAAAAAACCATGAGACTGCAAAACGTATACACAAAATACTCAAACTAATTTTGTAATAGTGTGCCTGCAAGGTTTTTTTTTCAAATGGGACCCTTTATTCGTCTGACGTTTCGACTTTTTCGTCGTCTCCAGAGGCCTAAATAGGAGATAATTGGAGCAATGCTACGTTTATCCCGTTAGTGCCACACTATCCTTGTTCAGTGTTTCGATAATCGTTGAACGTAGAACCCATCTACTTTGAAAGCAGTCCTACGTGTTGTTCCACCGGATGTGGTGTGGCTGGTAGCATGCACTTGTCACTCAGTGTACCAGCGAATGAGTATTGCTGCATGTAGATCACCAGCGACGATATGGATGATTTGATCTACACACAGAATATCAGGCAGTTATATGTCACAGAGCGGTACAAGTGGCAAGAACTCATTCGTTATCGACATACATTCATTCCTATTATTCAGAAAGGTTTATACTGGATCAAGAAATATCGACAAGGAAAGCGTTGAAAGCGTTTTGGATTGTTTAGAAAAACCCTTCAATGAATAATAGGAATCAATGCTTGTCGATAATAAATGAGTTCTTGCCACTTCTCCCGCTCTGTGTCCTATAACTGCTTGATATTATGTGTGTAGATCAGTTCATCTATATCTTTGTTGGTGATCTACACGCAGCAATATTCATTCGCTGGTACACTGAGTGACAAGAGCGTGCTACCAGTCGCACCACATCCGGTGGAACAACAGGTAATATTATAGGTATTTTAGGTATATTTTAGGTACAATAGGTATTTTCAATGTGTATGGGTTCTGCTTTCACTATTTTAAACGAAACAATTCGAAACACTGACCCAGGCTAGTGTGGCACTAATAGATGTAGCATTGCTCCGATCACCTTCCTTTTAGGCTTCTGAAAAGGACGAAGATGCCAAAATGTCAGACGAATAAAAAGTTGCATCGGAAACCTCGTAGGCACACTATTACAAAACATACACAGAATATGCCGAGGTTTCAAGACAAGAGAACGTTTGAACTACTCAAAGTAATATTATTTGCTGATAGCTGTGTTATAAGGACTTTGTCTGTAAAGGGGCAATCACGTACTTTTGACTCCCTTCGTTATTTTAACGTCTTTGGAATCAATGTCATCCACCACGGCTATTATTACCATTGTGACATCATGACCAGCTTGTGCGAGCGTTTCAGCTACTCGACTATTGAAAAGAATCTGAAGTTCTGTAGATAGAAGATAGCAAATTATAGAGAGTTCTCAGATTTTTGCTGTACTCACCTGACTATTGGCCATATTTGGGACGAAAAGAACCATTTTGTAGGAATTGCATGGAACCAGTAAAAGAATAAAAGAAAATACAAGAAGATTATGCATTACTTTTCTTAATAATGACATTCTTAATAATGCTTTTAAATCAAAATAGTGAGACTGAGAAATAATGGATCGATTAGAGAAAAACATTCGGGATTCTTTACTAATGTGGCGTAATCAATGCACTGAAAATTGATGAGAGTGTTCAGACCAGGCGTGATGGGTGGAGAAATTGGCCACAAAACACACAACAATCGTAAAAACGTGGAAGTGAAGAAAAATGGTTCATTTCTCCTTTTTGTATACAATTCACTATTATACTAGCCCTCCTTGAGGCTCACTAGTACGAAAATGAGGTTAATCCAAAACGAAATAAGTAGTAATTTGCAATATTGGGAAAAACAGAGATCTGTGACGCAAATAACGAAAGAAAAAGCAATTAAAAAATGATGAAAATAGGGCAAAGTCACTAAAGTCATAACTTGTTACTTGTGATACTCATCAAATTATTTACGCAGGTAAACCTACCCATTCAAGATTTGATATTGCATTAGAACGTACTAAACAAAGAACAAAGAAAATTTAAAATATAAAAGTGTCTATTCACTGATTACAAGGATAAAGAGTGGATAAAGTGTCTGGCGTTAACCAATCCACTTGGGATGCGCTAACGCGTAAACTTCGATTCAAAGTCATAGGAGGTCAATTGATCGCAAAAGAAAAAAAAACTCAATGAGTGTAGATTTCAATGAGAAACGAGTGATTACTTTGAATGCATACTTAGCACATTTGCGAGAACTAAACGATGTACAAATTCAGTGTTTTATCCTCTCAAACCAGTCTGGTACCAGTTTACCAACTTCGTTGATCAATCAATCAATGAAAGGTTGGACTGGCATCAGAGCGATCTCGAACAATCGTACAGTTACAGATATCGTACTGCGTTGTACCCGCAGACTAATTATACTGTGATAGACATTCATGTTGAATACATCAACGTATGGTCATCACTGTATGATTGGAAAGACTTGAAATACTCTTCAAATACCGCAGAAAACGTGGATATTTGAAGAACTCACTTAGAACTGGAACTGTCTGGGCCTTCTGCGACTGCTACGACCTTTTTTCTCAAACAATCTTACAGTTACCTCTCAGTACCCTTTCAAAAAGGGAAATAAGGAAATCAGAGAAAAAGTTCCACTTCATGACTGTATAAATTTCGATAATAATTGAATAGAAATAATATTAGAAAAATACCAAAGCCAAATCATCTCTGGTAAATACGCTGGATTAATTTTAGAAAAGAACTTAATGTATTTCCTGATGTTTTTAATCATGTTTTTACTCCTAAACGCTCAAACAGAGAGAAACCGAAAAGTGAGAGCTAAAAAATGCACACGGGCTAAAATACCTACATTTCTTTACATGTATCTTAGTAAATTCCTCAAATCTCAGTGAAATTTATCGATTAGTCGTGTTTTGGAAGTGCTATAGGTTTGAATAATGCATAACAACTTTAATTTTTCCTTATTCATAAGCATAAATAGAATTTTTTTAATTCCTATTGTGATCATATTCGTTGTCCTCCTTTTCTTCTTCATAAAGTTTCGTTGTCTGCAAAATAAAAAAAAACATCATTGAAACTGTCTTATGAACGGTTCCGAATGTAATCTGTGCTGATGGTGATCAAGGGTTAATAGGACCCATGAGTGTTTAAAATCTTTCAAGATTTTAAAGGTTACGTAAGGCGTACAGCGACCATATGATAACTCAGTTAAAGTGGGAAGAAGTGTTTCTGCCGTACAGAATAATCATTATTCTTGACGAAAACTCTAAGCGGTGAGAAAAAATGAGGGCCAATATGAGCATCTATCGGGAAAGAAATGTAGTGCCTTCTCCAACTGATGCTTACGAACTGTGCTTCCTTTCTTTCAATGTGTTGTTGAATTATGGAAAACTCACGAAAAAACCTTAAATACTCCGACAGTACCGAAGAGAACGTGACGATCTGCAGGCATCATTTAGAATCAGAACTATTTATCTGCGCCTTCTTCGTCTCTTACGGAGTTTCCTCTCGTTTCTGAGCTGTCTTCCAAAAAGAAAAACAATGAAACCGGAGAAAAAATCTAATTTATAGGTGCAGTAATTCTGATAATAATTGAATTGTTCGGTATGTGTTCGTTTTATTCACAAACTGAAGATTGTTGAATACAACCGAATTTGTGCCATTTACAGATCAAGGATCCTTTTTAACTCTCACATTTGTACGCTCTAACAATCTCTGTTTTGATCATTCGATTTGATGGAGCTGATGCATTATTTACTACTCTTACTATTTACCAGCTACTATTAGGTTTTTTATCTAGAGAGCGCAAACCACCACTTTCACAAGTTTATCGTAATTACACAAGTTCTAACATTTTCTCACCCATGACCATAGTATGATGCTGATAGGTTTCTTAGCATATTTTTTGGCGTTTTTCTTGCAACTTTTGCTTTTATGCAGTGATTTAAAAACATACATCAAGAACAGAACTCCATAGAAGTTAGTCATCGCTTTCAGGTTCCAATAAGAAACAGTGAACGCATTTTATATGATTCTCATGTGTGACAAAGACTAAAAAAAAATCCCACTCTCGCTTATTCAACTTAAATGGAATTAAAGGGAAGGGATGACTGAAAACGAGGTTCATTGAAACAGAGACTAAACCTGTACGCCTTAGTGAAGACGAAGATTTTTTCTGTGAAATTGTTTCTGAATCCGAAGAAAGTTGGCTGTCTTTCCTCAACGTGGAAATACAGTGGTCCAGCGGTGAGTGGAAGACACGATGGTCTTGAAAACCTAGTAGTAAAAACATATTAGTTCACTGTCTTCTCGCTCACACTTGGAAAACAAAGAAATCAGTCATTTGGAACATGTTTAGGACAGCCGTAAGGGTGACATCTGATGTTCAGCAGCGGATCGATGCGATTAACCTATCGCAACTTTTGATGATTACATTGTTGATGCACCTCGTAGTCCAGGTCTTACTGCGCAGCGAGATTATACCACGGTGGATGACTCCAAAAAGATCAATTTCTGCTTACCTTTCATAACCGACGACCTGAATAAGGCGATAAGGGCCAGTCTCGTTAGTTGTGGTATGAGTCAAGAGAGAGCTGTGGAAATACCTCCCGCAAATCTCAAGAAGCAAATAGTCCCAAACAGAATTTACGACCGCATTTGTCTGACTCAAAACTGTGTAACATGTCTATTTGGTAAGGCAGGCGACTGCATGGTCTCTAGCGTAGTTTATTTTATTTCGTGCAAAACATGCGGCGAATAATACATTGGAGAAACAGGGTGACCTCTTTGTGTTCGTATTAAGGAACATCTAGATGGGATGGAACATTCAAATGCAGCAACCCCTCTCGGAACCCATCGCGGTGTGGTCGTTAGCCGTTGGCCAGTTGGCCTTAATAACGTTTGTTAACAATCTTGGCTGTTGCTTAAATGTGACTATCGACGAGTTGTTTCTGAATCGTCGATTGCGAAGACGATTCATTCTAGGCAAATTTGTCTTGTGCCCCATAAACTAGCTCTACGAACACATGTGCAAAGCATCAATTCACTTCGCCTTTATTGTACCATATAAACACCCATGTTAGAGGGGTTACCGAATAAAGTACTTAGTATCCTGCGCGGCAATGACAGAACATTCTTCATCGCAATTTATTGACTATTGCTACTCCAACGCATTTGTTCCGCTGTAATGCATGAAAACCAATGCAGGCAACGAGTCTATGATGAGATGGCAACAACCTAGAAATTCTTTTTAAATTTTCTACTTAGAAATATTATTTCTAGGTAGAGAATTTAAAAAGAGACATTTACGACCACTTCAAATCGAGGAAGTGACAGAGGTTAGATAGGAACACATCAAGCTCTCTTTTCCTTCTTGGAACGGGAAAGTATCAAATATAATTTCACTGTTACGAATTTCAGCAATTTCCAGGAAATGTATAAAATGATATTCAGCATAAGTAGGAGGAATGCAACCACATCAAGAGAATGATACTGGAAAAAGTTGAGTTTGTTTCCAGCCGGTACGAGATTATCCAACGTTTTGAACTCGGCCACAAATTCGGCCCACGAGACCAGTAAGTGCGACGTACTTACTGGCTTCTTCTTTACCATCTGTGAGAGTCGCCTGATTTTTTGAGAGTAGCTGCAATAACCGATTAAAGTCAAAAATTGCCATATTGGTATCGGTGCGAGGAGAAAAAAGACCTTTTATCACCAAGTATTTTACTGAGAGCTTCAGCTATCGTATCCGCGCTAAGATCACTCTTACGAATACTGACAGCAAATTGGTGTTTTTCAGCTATTTTAGCGTTTTTTGGTTGGTCACCAAACGAGGGTATAGTGATCATCGCAACACCGGCTGAGATTGCCTCCTGAATATCATGGAAATATACAGTTATTACTATATAGCAAGAATTGTTCACTCACTTGCACACTGTTGTACCCTCCGTGTGAAATGAATGCTTTTGTTTTTGGGTTTTGTAGGAGATCAGATTGTGGAAGCCATTTGAACAAGTGAATATTTGGCGAGATCTTACCTATGAAAAGATTTCTTTAGAACACCGTTCATGAAGCAGAGAAGTGCCTTCGATTTCAATCCTTCTCTGAATTATTTGGCATTTATAAAACGTACAGGGTTTTCAGAAGCATTCGCTTAAAATATAAGACTAAGAAAAAGATCAGCAGGAATCATTCCCATCTACACACTGTTCCGATTTCAATAACTGACCATGTAAATCCGTTCCTTGGTATTTGCATAAGAAGTGGTATCTGGGGAAACGTTTGAAAGCATCAATGAAAGCCATTTTCCATTTAGAAGGCATTTTGTGGCTAGGAGCTACCGTCCCGAAAGAAAACACCACTATGCCCTCAGCGGTGTCTACTATCTCTTGGAATTCCTAAATCACGAGATTGTTTCCGAGAAATGAAATGACGAGTCTGAGTTCATAGAATTGATGTTAGGAATGTCCGAACAGATTCCGTTATAGTAAATAATAGTGAAGTACTTCAGTAGAAAAATCCTACAAACAAAAATTACTACTTGTGGCAATGGTTTTGCATCCTTTTCCTGGATTCCAATCCCACCGATGTTTGCAATTTTCGCCAATGTTGGTCGAGGAAAATCATAAAGCTCGTTTAAATTCACCATAACCTATTTAATAACTTCAAACGTCATCAGTTCAATTTCCAATGCTGAATAGCCTACCAGAGGGCACTTCTTTGCTACGTCCACTAAATCAGGAAAATCGGGGCCAATCAGCTCTCGGAAAATAGCCGTCTCGTCATCCGCAAATATCCTGTAAACGCATGTGCACAAAGTGCTTTTGGAAAAATACGAGAAGAAAAGGAACACGATCTTTCTTTTTTGCGCAGATAGTCGCATCGAGTTGAGTACAACCGATGAGCGCGACATGAAATTGGTTGCGACAGTGCGAAGTGAAGAGAAATTTTCCTCTATGAAAAGAAAAGCCGTGTGCAGAGGCGGACGAGTCCCCATTAGTCAGTTGAGCACACAGCACGAATATACTCGTTTCAAAAGTGATGCCCTGCTTCTAAGAACAAGGTAAAATAACTGTTGTTCTGCTAACCTTCTCCACACGAATGGGACTAATGTGTGACCAATCAAACTTTTTGTCCTTTCTATGAAATTCATATGGTCAGAGCTTTCCATGATCATTGCTGTAAAGTCATAGAGTTTAGTAGAAAAAAACTATGGTCTTCAAAGAGGAAAACAGCATTGTTGAGGAACGAACTGCGTCTCATAATCATTGAAAAAAGGAGACTTACTTGGAGTGTAGCTGGGAATACTTGGGACTCCCATGTAATAAGCCATAAAGTCCCTATGAGCGCCACTTGAAAAACGAAAGGTTAATGAAAAGTGAGCAGCGTTCAAACACCTTCTCTACCTGTTAAGCCAAATCCATGATGGGATCTTCGCATAGTGAATTAGACCGATTGGACAGACGTCGTACATATGAGAAAATGCGAGGTCGAATTTTTCCGCCTCCAACCAATTCAAAAATCCCCTGTTTTCAACCATTTCTGAGAGAAAAACAATCAGTTTGAAAACGATATTATTCTCTCAACTGGCTCCCAACGTAAAGGCAGCGTATCACAAAACTGAAGGAGTCGGGAAACTACAAAAAATGATGACCTCGGAGTGTGGGTTACGACTATGAGAGTTGCTCAGTTTCCCTTTTCATTGATTTTCTTATTCCTTTTTCTTCTTTTTTCATTGATTTTTGTCTGCTCGCCCATAAATGCGGCACAAATTTTTCCATCTCCAACCAGTTTAGAAATTCTCTGTTTCTAACCATTTGGCCCGTTCCAACTTCTTGTACATCTTGGGAACGAACGCAGTTGTTTTTGGATATCTAGGGAAACTTAGCAGAACCACACTCATATTCATAATGTAAATTTTGTCTTTAATTAATTAATTAGACTTTAATTTTGTTCCAATTTCCATTTTATTAGGCTTCGTTCTTAAATGTATTGTATTATACTGGATAGCATGGTAGAAGGTTCCAAAAAATACCACTTACTTCGGCAAGACATGCTCAGAAAGGTCGCCATACGATTCACGTGTTCTCTCAATCTGGGATCCCATGCAGATGAATCCTAAGTAAGGAAGTCCTTAATACATTGCTCATAACTTCACAGATACTACCATTGCTTATTTCTACTCCAATATACCTAATTTCTATAAAAATCCTCGCCTCAAATGCAAATTTGCTCTGTTCTTCTTCAAAAGTCTTCTTTTTCACGCCACTGGACGCATTTACTCGATGAGCTAAACAAACACTGCTTCAACAATATGAAAGTTGTGCTGCTGAACCTTGACTGCTTGTTCGAGTTTACATCGCAGTCCATTTAAACACTTTGCAAAGGTCTGCTGGGCTAAACAGAAAGAGGGCAGTTTCTGCCAATCGCCCATAATGCTCCTGAACCAGTATCTCCATGAGCAAATTATTGTTCTTACAGAAATAAGTTATCAGTGGTTAGTGTTGATGCCCATCCTCCCCTGAAATCTATCATTATCAGGGATTAAATGGCTTTGGAGCTGAAAATAAGAATGAGATTTCGCAAAATTTGTATGATTTCGATCCATTCGATTCTGGTTATATATATGCGTTCATTCATTGCTTGACGTGCCCGTATGCTGTGCTTTGTGATTTTAACTTTCAAAAAAAAACGAGAATCCACCACCGCTTATCGGTCTTTACGGTCTTTTATGAAAATGGTGAGGTCAGCATCAACCTCAACGACCAACAAGAATATGGCAAGAAGCTAATGCTTTGGATCTACTAGGATCAGCTCGGAGTGATCCGAATATGAGCTCTCCAACCTAACAAAACCTGACAAAACATTGAAGAATGTTATCAACATCACTTGATGCAATGAGGAGAGCATTGAAGCTCAAACGCCCTCAATATGCCAAAATACATAACAAAGTGATCTTACAGCACGATAACGCTTGAGCACATTCGCTTGAGCACAGCGCAAAAGTCGTCAAGGATACTTTAGAGGCGCTTCAATGGGATGTCCTATTCCACCCGCTGTATTCAACAGACATTGCTCCTTTCCACTGCCAGGGTCGATGACCAGCAGCCTGGCCGAGCTGCACTTCACTTCTTATGAAAAAGCCAAAAATTGGGTCGATTATTGGGTAGCCTTAAAGGACGAGGAATTTGCCCAACTCGGAATCCTTATGCCACCTGAAATATGAAGAAAATTCGTAGCTAACGAGGGACAATACTTTGAATAAAATACAATGTACACGTTCCCCTGAATAAAACTTCAAAGTTACAAAAAAGCCCTCAAACCTTATTTGTACGTGCAATATATTAATTGGGTGGAAGAAGCTGAGCAGCTCTGGAATTGCTCGCTTTTTTCCTAACAAGCTGAGTAGCTCTGGAGCCGAAATCACACATGTCTGCGTCAGCAGGACTTACTTTACAGAGAACTTAGATTAGGTGAGCGCGATCATACTACTCATGAACTACACTTTTATCCATTATACACATATGAGGAAAGATGATGTCAACGTCAAATTTGTAACAGTCGCTTTATGCATCAGGTGATACGATGCAGCTGAAAAGAAATTCTTGTCTAAACAACGCCTTAACGAAAAAATTTATTAGGCTGACTATTTCTTGCACATATGTAATTATTTTCGTCAACTTCTAACTTCATGAATGAAACTGAAAATAATAACTCTAAAGGATAAAGTATTTAGCACATCAATCGCTCGGAATGAATCAACATTTTTGACAACAGTTCGTAATCGTTGATGTTCTACGCGTTTTGGCCTACCTCCTGCGCTACCGATGTAATGTTCAATGTTTTTATCCTCCCAAACGAGTATGGCAGTAATCTGTCGATGAGGGGCACCGTTGGCGCTGAGGCGGATTCGAACCATGGATTAAGCGTGTATTCGCAGCCTAACTTCTTTCCGATTGCGCTACACCTTCCCGCTTTTTTACACATGCATACTCTTCAAAATTTCCCATTTTCCTAGCTACCACTGATGATCAGCTGTCGATGTACTCTGTCATGAGTAGGCGAATCTATAGTATTCCTCGGAATTCGCGTCATCAGACTACCACCTGTTGCTGGTCATTGGACAAATGCTGAAGCAAAAAAATTTCAGTCTTTTCACTGACCACGCATCTGCTATTGAGTTGTTTTCAGACTCTTTTCTGATAACGAGAGATTCTAAATCTTTGATGAATATATCAACGCATGATTATCAGGTGTATGATTAAGGAACCGATTTGGAATTGCGACTTGATATTCTTATGTAAAAGAACAAGTACTCAAACAAATATTATTTGCTGACATCTATGTTACGAAGACTTTATCTGTAAACTGACGCTCACGTACTTTTGACTTCTTTCATAATTTTAACGTCTTTGGAGTCAAAGTCATCAATTGCGGTTATCATCAGCATTGTGACATCATGACCTGCCTTTGCGAGCGTTTCAGCTACTCGACTGTTGAAAAGAACCTGAAACTTGACAGTCAAAAGGATTCCAAATTATGAAGAGTTCTCAGAAAGTTGCTGTACTTACTTGACTATTGGCCATATTTGGAACGAAAAGAACCATTTTATAGGAAATAATGCATGGAACCAATGCCAGAATAAAAGATGATACTTGAAGAGGAAGCATTGCTCTATTAAAAATGAGATTGATCTTTTCAAATCAAAGTAGTAAGTTTGAAGAATAATGGATTAATTAGAAAATATTCGGCATTGTTGCCCAGTGTGTTTAAATCATTCAGTAATCAATGCACTGAAAATTGATAAGAGTTCAGATGCCAACAGTGATTTGAGGACAAACACTTTAATGCTAGCCCCCCTCGAGTCTCACTAGTGGAGAAGTGTGGCTAATCCAAAGCAAAATAAGTAGTAGTTTGCAATAGTGGAAAAAACAGGAATCTGTGAAGAGATTAATTGAAGAAGAGACAACAATAAAATGATGGGAACAGGATGAAGTCATAATTTGTTACTCGTGATGCTCAGTCATGCTGTTTTTGCAAGTAGACTTACCCATCCAAGATTTTATATTGCACTGGAGGGTACTAACCAAAGAACATAGCAAATTTAAAATATACTAGTATACATTCATTAGAGGGATCACACCCGTTTAGTTGTGAGGCTGCGTGGCGCGTTCCAAGGTGGCGGACAGGGGCTAATCGCGGACCAAAAGCGACAGGTGGATTCAGGAGATATACTCCCCGTTTTTGTTGAGCTAGGATCGACTCTTGATATCATTGCATCTCATGTGTCGATCCAGCCGGAAGCCAGCAATCAAGTGATTGGGAGGTGCAAAGGAGGCGGTTGGAGTCGCTCCAACAAGGAAGCTACATCCGTCGTGCCCCAGGAGAACACAACGTTCTCTCAAAAACTCATGAGACTAAAGGCTCGCAACGCGTTCATGGATTTCAAAATTGTATGCATCTCACATTAATGAGAACGAGTCCCCTGACTCCAGAGGGAAGCTTGGCTACGGTAGCGTCGGGAAGGACGGGGTTGCAGAAGTCATCTGTCATACTGAAACGAAAAAGGACGAACTTATAACGCACGCACGGTTGGATCGGATGCGGCCATTGAAGATCAGATGCAGGCCAGGAAGGATAAGCACAACATTTTCAATCTGACCGAAACCAAACGATTCCACTCACTGAATGAAGTAGATAAAAATGGAGGAGTGTTCTTACAATCATGAGGCGGTGGATGAGTTGCTGGAGTTAGCAACCTTATCAACATGAGTATGGGAAAGAACATCGGCTTTTTCAAACAACTCACTACCGGAATCGGACGTCTGCGGATGAGAAGATGTGGTCCAACACAAGCTTTGACTTCGCTCGTCGCTTACGCTCAAAAATCAAGCTACGAAGAAGAGGAAGTCGAAACTTTCTATATGGACCTGGAGAAGTTCTACCAAGCAGATCATGCTTTCTACAAAGTCACAATTGGCGATTTCAATGCCAAAATTGGCCCAAGAAGAACGCCTGAGGAACTTCACATCGGGAACCACGGCCTACAATGGAATGAACAGGGGAGAGGCTCTCCGTGTTCATCATGAGACCATCCATGGGAACTCGCCATTCCAAAAGCACCTTTCTCTACGCTGGACATGGGAGTTGCCCGGTGGAGGGTACCGTAATGATATAAACCACAACATCGTCAATAAAAGGTTCTGCCTGACAGACGTCGCTGTTGTGCCAAAGTTCTATGCGGGATCGGACCATCGCCTCCTCCGAGGAAGATTTTCTTTCACAAGGAGAGCAGAAAAAGCCGCCAAGTTCAGAGAGAGACATCCCAGAACTATCATCAACAGGGATCTCTTCACTACGCTAGCCGGCTTTTGGGAAGATTCCGCAATGGACAACATCGACGAGGAATAATGAACGTTGCGCGAAGAAGACTGAGAGTCCGAGCTCGCAAAGCTTTGCAGAGCGCCAATAAAGGAAGACCTTAAAGAGAGAAGAACAGAAGTGCTGGCTGAGGCTGCAGAGGTGGGGAAAAGCATCTGCTATGCCTGTCGAGACTTCGCCGGTCGCATAATGAGGATGACTGGTCTTGCGAACCCACAGGGAACAACCATTGCATCGAGAAGAGGGATGAGAAAAATCATCTACGACTTCTAGTCTGATCTGACAGCCATGTCCACTTCCTGCCTCCTCACCGTCTGAGGGAAGATAGAAATTTCATTCCAGAGGTTCTCCTGTCCAAAATACGACATGCTATCATGTTGGTAAGAAATCGTACGGCACCCGATCCCGACAGAATAAGACCAGAACACCTGAAGAACCTTCCGCCAGCACTCATCAACACCCTGGCGAGGCCTTTTACACGTTATCTGTCGAAATGATTAGCAAGACCGTGTTGTTGTATAAAAGGGGAGATCCACATTGACATCGGCAGGTATCGCCCAATCTGCTTACTGTCCGTCATCTACAAGCTCTTTACAAGACTGATCCTTAATAGGATTGAAAAAGTCTTGGATGAAGGACAGCCATGCGAGCAAGCAGGTTTTCGAAAAGGAAAAAGCACGATATACCACATTCACACTGTTTCGAAACTCATCGAGGTATCACGAGAGTACAAGATGTCGCTCTCACTTTCATAGACTAGAAAAAGGCCTTCGACTCACTTGAGACGGAAGCGGTCGTGGAAGCCTTGGACAACCAAGGCGTCCCTACTCAGTACATAAAGGTAGTTCGAGAGTTGCACAGTAACTTCAGGACCGGAATTTCGCCATTCTGATTCGGAATTGAACATGATGAACGACCTGACACCCGAGCTGGAAGAGACGAGCGGCTTTGAGAGCGTATAATAGCATCGAGGATGTAGTAATGAAGACCAGGAACACCCGGCTCCATGCTGCTCACCTCTTCAACACCACTTCAACAGAGAGTGATGTTAAGAGTATCCCGTTTTACGCAAGTGAGGGACGGAATTCCAAGTTCTCTCCTACGTCACCGATCGAAAGTTAGAGACGCCGCCGAGATGGAACTAAAATAAGGTGGGCCGGACACGTGATGCGCTTTAACGACAACCGCTAAACCAGAGCCGTGAGCGTCTGGGTTCCCCGCGATATTAAGCGCAGTACAGGAAGACAGCCGACCCAATGGTTTGATTTCTTTACTAAGTCCTTCAAAGACAACTACGATGCTCTTCGTGTCCCACGCGAAAGGATGAACCACGAGCTACACTGGCACGCGATCGGGACAAATGGAAGAATCACTGGCGCCCGCTCGACCAGTTCGAAGCTCAACGGGAGTCAACGTGATCAAGGTGATCACACTTAGGTTGAATGATACAGAAATAGGCTTCTTTATTGTGTGAACAAAATTTCCAGTTCAACGTAATATAAGTGAGATAATTTGGAATTACTAAAGGCAGCATACTACGAATCTGGGATGGTACGGATTTCAGATGGATTATCCGTACACGGGGTCGAAGATTATGGAGACCGGGGTACTTCCGCTCATCTCTCCCTGAATCACTGCAAGCAGCCGGCCCGTGAATGCTATTTAGTACGATGCCTTCTATTGCAGCGCACCACTCTTGCACGCGTAGCGTCCCCGTATACGGATACTCCACCTGAAATACGCACCACCTCAGATTCATGGTATGCTGCTTTTAATAATTCTAAATTTTTCTAATTCTTATCTCATTTATATTATGTTGAACTAGAAATTTTGTTCACACAATAAAGAAGCCGATTTTTGCATCATTCACATTCAATCAATCATTCTTATTTTCTACAGTAAATGCAACAATAGAAAAATAGTTACATTTTCACTGTAATAATTCTTTTCATATTCTGCCAATATACACAATAGGAAGGCAACTATTTATTGATGATTGCTTGTAATTGTCAACGTTTTTTTGTTATTTACCAGAGTTGCCAGAATGAGCATAACGCCAGTAGCTGAAATGAGCGATGTTATGTCAAAGTGGTCAATTTCGTTTCACTACAACTTCTGTCATTTGGTAGTTGCACCAGAAAATATAGAAAAACTATTTTTGATTAATCAGTTATCTATTATGGTGTACACGGTGGTTGATCTTCTTTCTTCAATGATAGAAAAACATACCTTGCGTTGGCAACAGCGATGAAAGATAGGACCAGAACTGTCGCGACGACAAGGAATTTCATCTGAAACAAGTGGGTAACTATAGGTTTGCTGAGACCTTCAATTCTTGTTCTTCCCTGATGTTTGCAAAATTTCTGAAGTACTTTATGGCTCTCATTGTGAACAACTGCTATTTATAAAATTGTACGGATGTTCTTAGCAACTTGAATAAAATTACAGGAATTTTCAATTGTTAGCTGGCATGAGGGGCATCCTAAAAAAAACATTCCTGATGTGATTACTGCATACAAAAAGAGACTAAATTCAGATTTTGTTTTTGTTAATTCGACATACGTTTTGCAGTGGTCGCGAGCACTTGGGAACTATTTGCGGCCACATTTTCTACAAAGTAAATGTAGGTGGAGTCTCAGTAAGCAGAAGAAGTTTTTCTTTTCAAACAGGGTATCACTTTTTGCGGTGCAGTCCCAACTGTGAAGGAATGGATTGTTGCAAAGTGGATCACGAAGATCACCTTGATCACCTTGACTCCCGTTGATCTTCGAACTGGTCGAGCGGGCGCCAGTAATTCTTCCATTTGTCCCGATCGCGTGCCAGAGTAGCCCAGTGGTTCCTCCTTTCGCGTGGGACACGAAGAGCATCATATTTTTCTTTCAAGGACTTCGTGAAGAAATCTGACCATCGGGTCGGCGGTCTTCCTGTAGTGCGCTTAATATCGCGGGGAACCCAGTCGCTCACGGCTCTGGTCCAACGGTTGTCATTAAAGCGCATCACGTGTCCGGCCCACCTTGTTTTACTTTCCTTGGCAAACGCGGCGGCGTCTCCAATCTTCGATCGCTGACGTAGGAGAGAACTTCGAATCCCGTCCCTCACTTGCGTGAAACGGGATACTCCTAGCATCACTCTCTCAATTGCGCGTTCAATGACGCACACCGCGTTTTCTTCCTGCTTGCGAAATTCCCAGGTTTCCGAAACATAGGTCAAAGTAGGAAGTACGGTGGTGTTGAAGAGGTGAGCACGGAGCCGGGTGTTCCTGGTCTTCTTCACTATATCCTCGATGCTCTTGTACGCTCCCCAAGCCGCTCGTCTCCTCCTGCCCAGCTCGGGGGTCAGGTCGTTCATCATGTTCAGTTCCCGACCCAGATAAACGTAGCTGGTGCATTCGGATATGTTCGTTCCGTTGAGCGTGAATGGGGCATCCGAGACCCATCCGTTCCGCATGAACATCGTCTTTTGTAGATTCAGCTGAAGACCGATGCATCCACATGTTTCGTCGAATTCGGTCAGCATTCGTTCCGCTTGGCTGATGCTAGGTGTTACCAGTACGATGTCATCAGCAAAGCGCAAGTGGTGTAGCTGCCGACCATCAACCTTCACTCCCATGTCGTCCCATTCCAACTTTCGCATTGCGTTCTCGAAGGTGGCTGTGAATATTTTGGGTGAAATTGTATCACCCTGTCGGACCCCCCTCCTCACGTCAATGATGATGTTCTTGTAGAATGGCGAGATTCCAGTCGTGAAGTTACTGTACAACTCTCGAAGTACCTTTATATATTGAGTAGGGACGCCTTGGTTGTCCAAGGCTTCCACGACCGCTTCCGTCTCAACCGAGTCGAAAGCCTTCTTTAAGTCGATGAAGGTGAGACAGAGCGGCATCTTGTACTCTCGTGATACCTCGATGAGTTTCGAAACAGTGTGAATGTGGTCAATCGTGCTGAATCCTTTTCGAAACCCTGCTTGCTCGCATGGCTGTCCTTCATCCAAGACTTTTTCAATCCTATTAAGGATTACTCTTGTAAAGAGCTTGTAGATGACGGACAGTAGGCAGATTGGGCGATAGTTGCCGATGTCATGTGGATCTCCCTTTTTATACAACAACACGGTCTTGCTGGTCTTCCACTGTTTAGGAACCTTGCATTCCGACAGATAACGTGTAAAGAGCCTCGCCAGGGTGTTGATGAGTACTGGCGGAAGGCTCTTCAGGTGTTCTGGTCTTATTCTGTCGGGACCGGGTGCCGTACGATTTCTTACCGACATGATAGCATGTCGTATTTCGGACGGGAGAGCCTCTGGAATGACTTGTCCATCTTGCCTCAGATGGTGAGGAGGCAAGTGGACATGGCTGTCGAAGAGATCAGAGTAGAAGTCGTAGGTGATTTTCTCCATCCCCCTTCTCGATGCAATGGCTGTTCCCTTTGGGTTCCGGAGAGCAGTCATCCTCGTCTTGCGACTGGCGAAGTCTCGACGGGCATAACGGATGCTTTTCCCCGCCTCTGCAGCTTCAGCCAGCACTTCTGCTCTTCTCTCTTTAAGGTCTTCCTTTATCGCCTCTCGGCAAAACCTTGCGAGCTCGGACGTGAGTTCTTGGTTCCCTGCGGCTCGTGCTGCTCCACGCTGGCGTATCAGCTCAAGAGTTTCAAGAGACAGACGCCTCTTGGTGGTTTTAAAACTCTCAGCCTTCTTCGCGCAGTCGTGAAGGTGTTCGACAAGCCGGTCATATTCCTCGTCGATGTTGTCCATTGCAGAATCTTCCCAAAAGCCGGCTAGCGTAGCGAAGAGATCCCAGTTGATGGTAGTCCTGGGACTTCTCTCTCTGAACTTGGCGGCTTTCTCTGCTCTCCTTGTGAAGGAAAATCTTCCTCGGAGGAGGCGATGGTCCGATCCCGTATAGAACTTTGGTACAACACCGACGTCCGTCAGGCAGAACCTTTTATTGACGATGATGTGGTCTATTTCATTACGGTACCCTCCACCGGGTGACTCCCACGTCCAGCGTAAAGAAGAGGGCTTCTGAAATTGCGAGTTCCAATGGATGGTCTTAGTCGTCATGATGAACTCGGAGAGCCTCTCTCCCTGGTCATTCCATTGTAGGCCGTGGGTCCCGATGTGAAGTTCCTCCGGCGTTCTTCTTGGGTCAACCTTAGCGTTGAAATCGCCAACTATGACCTTGTAGAAGGCATGATCTTCTTGGTAGAACTTCTCCAGGTCCATATAGAAAGCTTCGACTTCTTCTTCTTCGTAGCTTGATGTTGGAGCGTAAACGACGAAGATAGTCAAAGCTGGTATTGGTCCACATCTTCTCATCCGCAGACGTCCGATTCGGGTCGTAAGTTGTTCAAAAGAGTCGATGTTCTTTGCCATACTCGTGTTGACGAGGACGCCAACTCCACCAACACTTCTACTGTCGCATGTTCCTAAGAACAGTTCTTCTCCAGTTTCATATACGGCGTTGAGAGGGTGACGTCGTCTCGTCTCGGTCAGTCCGATGACGTCGTACTTGATCTTCTTGGCTTGCATCATCAGATCTTCGATGGCCGCTTCCGATGCAAGCGTACGTGCGTTATAAGTACAGATCGCCATCCTAGTCCTTTTCCGTTTTGGTAGCCTACATGACTCCTGCAACCCCGTCCTACCTAGCGCTACCGTACCAGGCTTTCCTCCGGAATCAGGAGACTCTTTTCTATTACTGCGTTTTGCTTGAAAATTTTAAAACCCATGGGCAGGTTGCAAGCCTCTAGTCCCATGAGTTTCTGGGAGAACTTTCGTTCTCCCGGTGTGGACATGTGGAGCTTATTTGTTGGAGGCAACTCCAAACCGCCTCCCTTGCACCTCCCAGTCACTTTATTGCAGGCTTTTGGCCGGACCGACGTGGGATACAAGGATGTCATGAGTCAGTCCTGGCTCAGCAGAAACAGGGAGTCCATCCCCTGAATCCACCTGCGTCTCTGGGCAAGCGCAAGGTCGCTTTTGGTCCGCGTTTAGCCCCCTATCCGCCACCTGGGGACGCGCCACGTAGCCTCGCGACTAACCGGCTGTGATCCCTCTAGTGAGGGAGATCCGTGGGATCACGAAGAAAAACCAAAAATTCAGATTTCTGGCACGCCGCTAAAACATGGTATTGACATAGTAAAAAAGGCGTAACTTTTGTTGGCTTTCGAAATTTTCAAAATTTTGCGTCAAGTATTGCTTAAACCAAAAGCAAAGAGGGGAGAGGGGATATGTGCGAAGAGCATCGCTGGAGATCTTTTTATTCGTGCGTTTTAGCAGCCCGTTAACGATATGCGCATGACATATGCTACGCGCATATGGTTAACGGACTGCTGAAACACGTTTAATGACATGTACGGTGTTTAAAACACTTTTTAAAACGTGTCCCAATATTTTTTCTCATTGATATGCAACCAATGGCCCGATAATTTCATGTGACGAAATCAAGTGTTCTCCACTTGATGGAAGAGGAATCGGCGCTTAATTGCAGCATGAATTTCAGATCAACGCAGGACATTGTCGAAACATATATGTCGATTTCAAGATTGAGATTATAAGTTGTAAGTTTTCCGATTTCGAATGAAGAAAAAACTGAATTCAGTCTACTTTTGTATGCAATAATCACATAAAGAGCTTTATTTTTTGCTGCAAAAATTAGGAAAGAGCAAGTATTGGAAGCTCCAGCAAACCTATAGTTACCTACTTGTTCCAGATAAAATTCTTTGTCGTCGCGACAATTCTGATCCTATCCTTTATCGCTGTTGCCAACGTAAGGTGTGTTTTTCATTCATTCATCTATCATTGAAGAAGGAAGAACAACCACCGAGTACACCGTAATAGACAACTGATTTATCACAAATAGTATTTCCAGATTTTCTGTTGCAACCACCAGGTGATAGCAGTTGTAGTGAAACAAAATTGAACGTATTGGCTTTTTCACGCCTTGCTGTTTTGGAAAGTAACAAGGTGATGTTTGCAAATAGGACCAATTATCAATAAATAGTTGTCTTCTCATCGCATTCATGAACAAATGACGAAAGGATGTGATTCAAGTGTTCCTGGCTTTCCTATACAGAATTTCTTGCTCCAACCCTCCTCCAAAGAAGGCTGCACAATTCTGCTGCTCGTCGTATATAGCTACCAGTCTGAACGTTCGACTGGAGCCTGACTTCAGACATTCTTTGGTGTTCGCTTCACTCCCCTTCACTGATCAATGAAAATTAATAGTAGTGGTATCTTCTGTGAAATTAGATTTGTGTTATTCAAACAACGCTTTCTTCCTCATTTTTTTGAATAACAAAAGTGAAAGATAGAGGGGTGAGACGGGTCTCGCGGCGTCGCATTGGGTCGCAATAATTTCGTGTGCATGGTGGAAGAGGTGAAAAGGTGGAAGGTGTTACAACGGTTTCATAGCGGTGGCCACTGCACACATTGCATTTCTTTTCTATGACTCCGAATAACTATCTCCTTTGCTTTAGGTTGGTAACAAGGCTTCTTCAAAAAGTGGAAACACCCATGCAAACGGCTTTTTAAATAGTAGCCAACAGCTTACATGATCTGAAGTGGAGCGTTATCTTTATCAGTACGATAATGTTGTTCACGTCATTTTACATTGAAACATCATTCTGTGATAACTGTTGCGGGAAAACTGGAGGAAAACCCATACTTCGAGAAATGCTCTCCATTCGTATCCGTATTATATTGGCATTGAGAAGTGTTTGGAACTGAGGTTTGAATATTTTCCAAACGTGGAAAGCGTTGTTTGAATAACACAAATCTAATTTCACAGAAGATACCACTACTATTAATTTTCATTGATCAGTGAAGGGGAGTGAAGCGAACACCAAAGAATGTCTGAAGTCAGGCTCCAGTCGAACGTTCAGACTGGTAGCTATATACGACGAGCAGCAGAATTGTGCAGCCTTCTTTGGAGGAGGGTTGGAGCAAGAAATTCTGTATAGGAAAGCCAGGAACACTTGAATCACATCCTTTCGTCATTTGTTCATGAATGCGATGAGAAGACAACTATTTATTGATAATTGGTCCTATTTGCAAACATCACCTTGTTGCTTTCCAAAACAGCAAGGCGTGAAAAAGCCAATACGTTCAATTTTGTTTCACTACAACTGCTATCACCTGGTGGTTGCAACAGAAAATCTGGAAATACTATTTGTGATAAATCAGTTATCTATTACGGTGTACTCGGTGGTTGTTCTTCCTTCTTCAATGATAGAAAAACACACCTTACGTTGGCAACAGCGATTAAGGATAGGATCAGAATTGTCGCGACGACAAAAAATTTTATCTGGAACAAGTAGGTAACTATAGGTTTGCTGGAGCCTCCAATTCTTGTTCTTCCTTGGTGTTTGCAAAGTTTCTAAATTATTTTATGGGCCTCATTGTAATAATTGCTATTTATATAAATTGTTGGCTGAAAAATAGGCAACTATAGGTTAGCTGGAGCCTCCAATTCTTGCTCTTTCCTAATTTTTGCAGCAAAAAAATAAAGCTCTTTATGTGATTATTGCATACAAAAGTAGACTGAATTCAGTTTTTTCTTCATTCGAAATCGGAAAACTTACAACTTATAATCTCAATCTTGAAATCGACATATATGTTTCGACAATGTCCTGCGTTGATCTGAAATTCATGCTGCAATTAAGCGCCGATTCCTCTTCCATCAAGTGGAGAACACTTGATTTCGTCACATGAAATTATCGGGCTATTGGTTGCATATCAATGAGAAAAAATATTGGGACACGTTTTAAAAAGTGTTTTAAACACCGTACATCTCATTAAACGCATTTTAGCAGCCCGTCAAGCATATGCGCATAGTATATGCCATGTGCACGAATAAAAACATCACCAGCGGTGCTTTCGCACATATCCTTCTCTCTCCTCTTCGCTTTTTGTTTGAGCAATAATTGACGCAAAGTTGATGAAAGCCAACAAAAGTTATGCCTTTTTTACGATGTCAATAACATATTTTAGCGGCGTGCCAGAAATCTGAATTTTTGGTTTTTCTTCGTAATCCACTTTGCAACAGTCCATTGCTTCACATTTGGGACTTCACCGCAAAAAGTGATACCCTGTTTAAGAAGAAAAAAGTCTTTCTTTTCTTTGAGGACTCCGCCTACATTTACTTCGTAGAACATATGGCCGCAAGTAGTTTCGAAGTGCTCGCGACCACTGCAAAACATATGTCGATTTCACAAAAACAAAAAAAAATCTGGATTTAGTCTGTCTTTGTATGCAGTAATCACATCAGGAACGTTTTTGTAACATGCCCTTCATGCCAGCTAACAATTGAAAATTCCTGTAATTTTATTCAAGCTCCAAAGAACTTCAGTAGAATTTTATAAATAGCAGTTGTTCACAATGAGAGCCATAGAGTACTTCAGAAATGTTGCAAACATTAGGGGAGAACAAAAATTGGAAATTTCACTAAACTGCTAGTTACCTACTTGTTTCAGATGAAATTCGCTGTCATCGCGACAGTTCTGGTCCTATCCTTCATCGCTGTTGCCAACGCAAGGTATGTTTTTCTATCATTGAAGAAGGAAGAACCACCACCGAGTACACCATAATAGACAAATGATTTATCACAAGTGGTATTTCCATATTTTCGGTGCAACCACCAGGTGTAGCAGTTGTAGTGAAACAAAACTGACCACTTTGGCAAAACATCGTTCATTTCAGCTATTGGCGTTATGCTCACTATGGCAGCTCTGGTAAATAACAAAGAATCGTTGGCAATTACAAGCAATTATCAATAAATAATTGTCTTCCTATTGTATATATGGACAGAATTTGAAAAGAACTATTTTTTTATTGTTGCATTTACCGTAGAAAATAAGCTGAATGATACAAAAATCGGCTTCTTTATTGTGTAAACAAAACTTCCAGTTCAACAGAATATAAATGAAATAATTTAGAATTATTAAGTGATAACTCAACAAATTCATCAGATTTTCCTATTGTTACTGTTTCTGTATTCGACTGTATTTAAGGAGTATGCCAGAGAAGTAGCTAGAACATCGCAGTTTTCGCGTCACGATCGCCAACACGGCAAAAAAAAATCAAGTAGACATTTAAATCGTTAACTAAACTATATTCATGTTGACGAAGGTGTAAAAGTCCTGTCTCCAGTTCTTAGAACTTCATTTTTGCATTTTCATACAGGTTCCAGACTCGACCCAAGTACGAGAAAAAGATTAAAGCTTAAAGGCAGCATATAACGAATCTGAGGTGGTGAGAGTATCCATATACGAGGTCGTAGATTAGGGAGACGGGGGTGGTTCCGCTCATCTCTCCCTGGATCACTGCGAACAGCCGCCTCCAGAATACTGTTCCGTACGATGACATGTATTGTAACGCTACACCCTTTGCATCACCCCCGCCCTCCGATTCGTCGAAAATGAATTCGGATTGTCCCGATAGGCAGTAAGGGACGCTACGCGTGCAGGGGTGGCGTGCTGCAATAGAAGGCATCGTACTAAGCATTCAGCGGCCGGCTGCTTGCAGAGATTCAGGTAGAAATGAGCGGAAGCTCCCCGTTCTCCATAATCTTCGACCCCGTATACGGATACTCCACCTAAAATCCGTACTACCCCAGATTTGTGGTATGTTTCCTTTAAGGAAATCGAAGAAGACTCTTGCAGTGTGAAAGATGCGACAGCTGAATTGTGTAGAGCTCCTAGGCAATGACCATGTCTAACAAGATTTTCAGACAACAATTGTACCGCCTACTCGCTTTAAACATTTGTCTACAAAGCATATACATTTCGGACAGCAGATTTCCGCCAGGAATTCCTCCATGAATAAAAAAAAATGAGGGCTTATCAATTACCAATGATTTTGTACCGTTCGTAACAGTTTGTGAGCTATGCGATTGTCCCCCAATTGGTGGTTTACCAGCCTCGCTAGTCGGTAAGACTAGTCAATATGTTTTCTCTTTTGGAGGTGTTGCGTAGTGTACTTAGAACGAAATCGAGGGTAACTGGCAAGGAGTGAGGAGGAGATTGCTGGGATATGGATAGCATTAGTGACCTCAAACCATTTACATGCCTTTGATTAGCATGAATTTGTCAAAACGTCTGGCCGATAACAACGTTTCACCAAAACCTCGTTGGAATAACAAGAAAACAAACGCAGTACTCTTAGTGCTGGCGAGGTGTGGAAGCGTCGAATATATATCTGATCTGAATCTGAGGTGGAGTGTTCGTATACGGTATAGTAGACTGAAGAGGTGGGTGATTCCGTCTATTTCTTCCCAACTACCGTAAAAATGGCCCGGAAGGTGCGGCGCGTGCACAAGGCTGGCGCACTCCAATCGAACTCGCTGTAGAAAGTGGCGCGCCGGAACGCTCGAAGCCGTATCTTCCTGGCCGTGTTTTACTGCAATTAGGAAGAAATGGACGGAATCACCCCCCTCTCCTTGATCTACGATCCTGTATACGAATACTCCACCTGAAATCCGTACCACCTCAGATCCGTGGGGTGATGCCTTTAAATGATCCTAAGCATTCACCCTGTGGTCATTTTGCGACCCTTGCCAAAGCTAATCCAACTGAAAGGACACTTAGCATGCTGTGCATAGTTTTTTTATATATACGTATATCTATATTATACTATATTATGCATGTATATATAACTTTTTTTTGAACGTGGATGTGTCAGGAAGGCGGATCGAGATAGGGTTGCGACCTTATAAGGCGACAAGCAAAAAATGTTTAGTAATAAAAAGAAGGAGTCATTTAAAACGTTCGTCTCGTGCAGATACATCAAATTTACTTTTACTTCAAAGTGTTAGTGATATGCTTGTGATCTACATCAAGAAGCTCTTCTGAAACCCTGTCTGTTTCGGACAAATATAAAATGCAAACAATCGAGGTAATAACTCATAGCAGGAACTTTAGGAGATGTCGACGTGCTGGTTAAACTAAACATACAAATCAATTAACTTCCTCGATACTGTTGATCAGTCACGTTGTTCTGGAAAAAAATAATCTTGCTCAACGATCAGAAACTACAGAAACTGTCGGCTACGCAGAGAAAGTGTCTAAGATACTGCGGATATGGTGGGATCGCCGCTTATGAATAGGTGCTGACAAGTATACTCACATATAGCGTATTTCAAAATTTCTATAGGAAAGTAGGAAGAGAGTAACCAAAAACAACAAAATCGTAATAGTAGATCTGCACAAGGCGACGATACGTCTTCTCATCAATTAGAAGATGCCGCTCTACGCTCGCTCTGTCCGACGTTTGAGATGTCGAGTTGTTCGACTTCTGTCCTGTGAATTTCGAGTATGACAGAACATTGCCTACTTCACATCTAACATAAAGAAGAAAATCACGATCAGAATCCGAATAATTTTCCTTACTTCGTATCTCGCTAGCTATGACGACACGATACGACTGAGGCACTCCTGCTCTCTCATACACTAGATCAAGTTGGCGCACCAGTTCCTCTGTTTCAGTCGAATAATCGACGAGTACGTAGTTGTTCAAATTAGTACGGTATTGGCAGTACCTGAACGGGCAGAAGTTTGAACCTACGTCTAGAATTTTTGTTCCCTTTGTCACCGCATTGCAAAACTATATCCACCGATCGGTCGAAAGTATGCCTGGGCGGATAGCGAAAAATAACAGAAAAAAACAAGAGAAAAAAGAATTAGAAAACTATATTTAGGGATCTGCAGATCATCAGGGATCATCAGACAGCCCCATGGAGAAGAGAGTCGAAAGCGACTTCGAATCTGCTTTTGGGTCTCTTCTCCTCGGGGCTGTCTTGTCAACACGCTTCGCGCCGACTGAGGACCAGAAAAGTTCGTTCTCCTACATGATGACCTGAACCAGCGAACAGCTGCTGCAGTTCAAACATCAGACAGATGTACACCTTCGTTTGAAGTAGTAACTGGAGTAAGACAAGGGGCAGGTCTCGTACAGTTCACCTTCGCCATCGAGGACATCACGCGAAGGACAGTTGATCACTGTCCTGCTGACATCGTCTTAGCTCCATTACGGTGCTATTTGACCGATCCAGAGTACGCCGACGATGCTGCTATATTTGCGGAAAGCGGTACGAAACATCGAGATGTTTTCAATTTTGTATCGAAACTAGCTGTAGCTTACGAACTACGTCTTCATTGGATATGCTATGCTGCTATGCTGAAGAACAACGACAACTACGAGTGCGAACTACAGCGGAGACGGGCTAAGCCCTGTTCTGCAATAAACTCCTCAACCAAGTGTTTGTGGTCGACTTCCATCGCCAACAAAGTCGGGCAACAAGTTTAACTATCCGATATTCGTCCTATCTTGATGTATGGATCGGAGACTTGGCAGCGCCGTCTACGCTGTTGGAGAGGGTTGGCTGCATTGCATTAGTTGGCCAGAGCCTATGGTCACAACGACGTCGAGAAAGATGAGGACAACCGCACCAGGCAACAATATCGGCCTGCCAATTAGGTCAAGTAAGTCTAGGGATAACTCATTGACAGTTTGATAACGATAATTAGAAAAGAAAGTCATTGGTGTATAAATCCACTTGGGATGCGCCAACGCGTTCTACTGCAATGCGTGATCGTTGAGGTTTTTGGAACGCGTATTGGCCTATACAATGGCTCGCGGGGGCCAGCCGGTGATCAAAAAGGTGTTTTTCATCCACTCAGGCAAGTCTGCTATCAATTTATCGACCCCGATCAAAGGCTTGCTTTGTACTAGAGTGGTCTCAAACCATCGACCGTGTGGCTACAGCGGACTTCTAACCGACTACGCCACGCCCGCTCCTATAACAATAATTACATTGACTGAAATATTATTTACATCTTCCACTTTGAAAAACAATCTTACCATGTCTGTGGAGCGAAATGCGCCAAATCGAAATCGTATTCAGTCATTTGTGAGTTGTAAGCCTCCCACAAGGTCTTGTACAGTCGTTCCACGAAACAGTTCAGGTTTTCGTTACATCCATAGCATCGATAATCCTTAGGAGCTTCCCTGTATATGACAAAATCGGATTAAGACTGCCTGAAGCCTGTTGCAATTGCGTAGAATTCTGCGCTCAATGTGGCGCACTAGAGCCAGCGACTGCGTGGTGGGACCATTACTCATCCCAATAGTCGGACTGCAGCTATCGAAAGAGCTAACAGTTACGATTGAGGCAGGACTCTCGTTGTCGCTGCAGAGATGGTTGAGGTTTCATCTCGAGCACACTCGCTAGATCCACAGAGCAGTTTACACAATTGCACCACGCTTTAGGTCGTTTTGACCTGACTAGAACATATACCAAGATCAAAAACGAAATGAAGGACGATGCATGTTGCGTAGGTGGCTGCGCTCGAAGCGATACGCAACAGTTAGAATCTAGGACGGACCCCTGCCGACACCATTCTTCGGTGTAGTTCGTGGTAGTCACACCTCGACGCAAACGCCATCCCCACTGCGCTACTTCAAGTGCAGTCGCTTGCGCAACTGCACGGTGTTTCATGTTGTTTGACCCTATCATACGTGACGACAGCACATAGGAACAAACTCTAATTCTCACGTAATACATTTGTTTACGTATCCACTAAGAAATCGATCTATGGGGTGCCGAACAACGGAGAACATCGTCTGGTTCCCTTTTGTGCTAGCTTGAGCGTCAGAAAAATTGTAGAATGTGTTGTCCTCATAGCAGTACCTAAACAATGTGATAAAACTCAGTTGTACCTAATTATCCTGGTCAAATGCATCACCTTGTGCTATGCGATTCTGAACTAATAGTGCGATTTCTTTCAACGAATTCATCATGGAAGGATAGGAAACACATAATGGCTGATCGCAGTGTTGTCATCGTCTTTTCCACCAAGCATGTGGATAAGTTGAAAGGTGGAGAAGTCTGAAATGTTCTCAACTGATACATTCTCAATCCGCTCCGAACCATAACGCTCCACCGCACCGCTTCAAGCGCAGCCGCTTACGCAACTGCACCGAGCTTCATGTCATCTTGACCAAACTATACACCAACGGCTTCCATGAAGCAGGAAACTATATTACATCTAAACCAAAACAAAGTTTTAGCGCTCTTTTTTTTGCGAACAGAAATATTAATTAATGATATAACATTAATATTAATCAATGATATATTTTCCGTTTTTTCGATTATTAGGAATTATTAGGAACTGATCCCGAAGATGTCCAGAAGCGAAGAATAACTATAGTAATCGGGAGGTTGTGCACCGGCAAGATTGCAAAAACAAATGCCGCTATATTGAGGTGGGATACTTATTTACAACAATCATCGCCGTCATTCGCTATGGTTCCCTCGATTTCAGCCGATAGCTGCATCGCTCCACTTCGAGTGCAGCCACGTACGCAACTGCACTGAGGTGTATATAGTTAGGAAGCACGGTGAACTCGTGGGTTACTGGATGGTCTAACGTGTCTTCTCTCCGTCGCCAAAGATGTATGCGGTCTAGTGTTGCCTTGGTGGAACATTACTCCTCTGTGACTTTCTGATTCTGGCCGGTTTCTTAAAAAAATTGTTTCCTTTAATTTTATCAGTTGTCGACAGCAGAGGTCCGAATTGACATTTCAGTTCCTCGGAAGCACCTGAAAATATATCACACCTTTGTAGTCCACCAAAATGATAGCATGATCTTCTTTGGATGGAGATCAGCTTTGAACATCGTTTGAGTAGGTTCATCCGGTTTTGAGCGTGATTGTTTACGAGTAGCATTATTGTAAACAATCCATTTTTCATCATCAGTTGCTATTCGCTTCAAAAATGTGTCATTTTCATTGCGTTTGAAGTGCAAATCGCAGATACTAACTCACTGGGTTAACGGCATCACCCCACGAATCTAGGGTGATACGGTATGTTGCAATGCGCAACGTTTACGCTTCGTCCAACCCCCCTCCTCCTGCGATTTGCGAAAACCAATTCGGAAGAACCGCAGGCGGGAGGCGCCACAAGGATGGCGCGCTGCAATTGAGGATGTCGTGAGAAACAGGGGGTTTCCGTTTCCACTGATATAGTGAGAAATGGACGGAATCCTCTCTCTCTCTCTCTCTCTCTCTCTCTCTCTCTCTCTCTCTCCCTCTCTCTCTCTCTCTCTCGCTCTCTCTCCCTCGCTCTCTCTCTCGCTCTCTCTCTCTCTCGCTCTCTCTCTCTCTCGCTCTCTCTCTCGCTCTCTCTCTCTCTCGCTCTCTCTCTCTCGCTCTCTCTCTCTCGCTCTCTCTCTCGCTCTCTCTCTCTCTCGAATACGAATACGAATACTTCACATGAAATCCGTACCACATCAGATTCGTTGGGTGATCCCTTTAACTTTCGTTAAACACGGAGTGAAAAAACCGTTTCTCCCGACGATTGCAACGCGCCGCATCCAAGTGCGAGTGGTCTAGGGTTAGTGATGACGTCTCACAACCCGATTAAAGTGAAACCAATGAAACGGATACTTAGGGGATTGAAACGTGTACATGGACCAGCTTTCTAGCGTACCTAATAAGAAGTGAGCGACACTCGCGCCGTTTTTTCACGACGATTAGCCGGATCCCTCACTCTATAACCCATCTCCAGCTTTTCCCGCAGATTTCCCCACCACGTCAGATTCGTGGTATGTTGCCCCTAAGAACTGCGAACTCAATCAGTAAAATCATTACAGCCCCTGAATATTTTATAATAACTTTTTGTGCATCTGCGAGATCCTTTGGTAACAACATTGGTTTCTCGCTAGCACAAACAATTAAGGATTGCATAGCGGAGTTAAAAACGCGTCTTGCGGCTGAGATGTCTGCGCTGAACTCGTGTAATAGGCAAAGGACAGCGAAAAGTTGCGTAAAGATCTCTGATTTCTTCAACTTCTGACTTCCTAAGGGCTGTTTTTTGTTACAGCAGAAAACCACGACTTTCACAACGCCTTTGGCAGCATCGCAAATCGAGGCACTGAGTGAGTGTGCATCAGGGGAACAGCTACGCTGAACGCGTTACGATCTTCCGACGCAAGATCCTCCGATACTGCACTTTACCGTACTATCGCCTGTACCTCTCCTCAGACCTGTGTATGATAGTGTAACCAGCTTACGTATGAAACTAATAAACGCAGTGACACATTCAATCTTAACGTAATGGATAGCCAAAACTCAAAAAAAAAATCCAGAGGGTACTTTGCAATTTTTTTGCTCCCTAGTTCTTCTTGTACTTAATCTAAACCTACTTACGTGTGATATTTGTACAAACTCTCGAGAACGGGTGTCAGAGCTCGTATAAAATGGGCAACGATGTAAGATGGCAGAAATGGGGAATGGTATGAGATGAACCGAGCACCTAAGCGAACTAAAATTAAACGGAATAACTACTGCTTGAGATAATTCCAAAAAAAAAAAACTGTTGAACGAGTAAAACCCTAGATCCCAATGATATTCTGATGAAATTTCTGGAGAAAAAAAACCACCTCTTATCTTTTCCTTGCTGCGGCCTCCTCCGCCATACCAATGGATTTGTTAGACTTAGTCAAGTCAAAACCACCTGCAATTTGAGTTGCGGCTGCACTATTCGAAGTGGCGCAGCGAAGCTGGCGGTTGCGAAGTGAGATCATTGCTCATCCCTGCGGTTCGTCTGAACCAACGAGGATCCCCCGACTGGGACCGCTTGGGTGCGCTGGAGAGGTTTTGCAAGGGAAATATACTAGAAGGGGAAGACGCGCCTCTTCTTCTGATAATTTATGGATTATTATTGTAACGAAATACTTATTCAAGTAATCAACTACTAACCACATACACTGACCAGTAGTTGTAGAACGGCGGCACCAAATGCTCTGCAATGAATGGTGCCGTCTGAAGCGTTTCACTTTCGATCTGTTCGATAATCTCATCAAAATTTGCAGTGAACTTTCCTGAACGAATAGGTTCACATGCCATGGAGATCATAGGGAATACGACAACTTCCATCTAAACGCTGCAAGGAAAATCAAAAAGCTCACTTTTATGGGAAAAAGCTATTACTTTTGGAGTAGCTTTGTCCGCATCTTCGGAAGAACGGATCACAAGATTCAGAAATACGGATGTCACGAAGAATGATGTGAGAATAAGCACTATGTCACGATTCATCGGATGCAAAACAGATAAGACCAGATTTTTTCCACAAAAACGTTGATGGATCTAGAACTATAGAAGGGAATGTTTTTCGAAAGTGGGATTATGAGTATAGAAATGGAAAATGCTGTTGGCTAATAGCGAAGAATTTGTGCTTATCGTTTCGTGAATCTCCGTTCTCGTTCCTCGATTTCCGGCTTGGTAGGCGTTCCTTGATCATTCGAAAGATTGCTCGTAAGAGCGGAATCGCTGTAAGATCATATGCATTTTCAGTTGGTAATAAACAGACTAGGGAAAGTTCTTAAAAAGCTGATGAAAAATGAAGTTTTGATTTCTTTCTCCTACTAAGAAATGTCAAAGAGATATTGCCTTCTCCACAAACTGACAACTTCACCTACTGCTTCTATTCTACTCATTTTTCCCTATTGTGCTTTAAACGAAGACCTTCACAAATTAACCAACGAAAATAGATCCAAACCACCTGGAAGAGATCCTTCTTCTCATCAGTCAAATATATGGCAATATAGATAATATGGCAGCACGTGTGTTGGAATCTTTATATTCACTTTCAATGGCTCTGGTGAAACCTAAGATCTTCACATCAGTGTTTGGGAGCGTTAGATATTTGGTGATGTGGCTATGTGCATTTCGTAATGGATTATTTTTCGAAGTTATTTCTTCTCAGTATCGACGTTAAATACGAAGCCCGTCGTGGGTTGAAACAACGCCAATATATGTACAGTACAAATCGCATGTATCTCAATACTCTTCAAAGGTAAGGTGTAGCTACTTCAAAAGAGTAAGGTAGAATAACTATCCTGACTGTAAAATCAAACCATCCACTATTTTACAACACATACGCTTTGCATTAGAATTTTTTGAAAGTACTTTCCAGTCAATCAGTAATATTAACACAAGAATTAAATTCCTATTCAAAATAAGAAATATTTAGATTCAACAACTTGGTCAACGCGAAAATAAGAGAACTAAGGACTAAAACAAGCACCAAAGAGATTCTGTAGCAGCAAGCGACAATGAGTTGTTAAAGAGTTGTTCCAAGTGAGTAATAAGTAACAGTACAGAACAGTATCGTCTCAACAAGTTAGGACTAGTACCGAAAAGTTTATAAATATTCGAAATAACCTTTCTACTCATTCTTTGAAGCAGGTTCTAACTGTTGTCTGGTCTCTTCTGACCCCTTCGTCCTCAGTGGCTCCAATTCTTGAGGCAAGGGTTCTTCATCGCCTTCTACCTAAGCGATCGTCTCCGGCAGAGGTGTGCCCATTGTCTCAGGTTAAACGAACAACGTGGGTGCCGCAGCTGTGATCACCATACACGCAAAAGGAATGATCATGTAAACCTTGCCGTTCGGCGTTTCTGCCTGGAAAGAACATAAATCTGATTAGATGAATAGGAAAACGTGGAAGAAAATTGCAGCCCGCGCATAAAAGGCTCTTATGTATGCAATGTATTTTTTGAATCACAATCTACCGTAAATATGTCAGAACCTGACAGAGTGGCAAGTTCAAAGGGTCAACTCTCCACATTCGCTAAACCATTATACATAATATATAATATTTATAATATATAATATATAATATAATAATATGTATAATATACATTATATGTATATGTATATATATATTATATTTTATATATTTATGTATATGTATATATTATATATTACATATATATATATATATATATATATATATATATATATATATATATATATATATATATATATATACTTAAAGGGGAAATACGAAGTCATCAAAAACGTTGCAAGAGAGCTATGCTGTAAACAAACAACATGATCGTTAACCATGTGTAAACTGGCGAGGGTGTTTTTAAAAAAAGTAGGCAGTAATAACCAAAAAAAGTAACGTATGTTGTAAGTTTCCAATACACGCACACAACCAACACTTAGCAAGTAATCTCACGAAAACCAAAACAACTGGGCAACTCACTATCCACAAGCTGAGGTAGGTAGTCGTACTGCACTCGGTCCCGAAAGGTTAAGATATGAACACGTTACGAAAGCAAAGTCCTTAAACAGTGCAAGACTATCGAAACCGTGTAGTTTTACAGGAGTGGAGATCCTCATGACGTCGGCAACTATCGCCTGATCTGCTTACTGTCCGTCATCTACGAGTTCTTCACGAGCATGGAAGACATAGACAACCAAGAGGTCCCTATTCAATACTCAAAGACATTACCTGCACTACTGCGTTGACGCAAATGAGAAGCTCCTAACTATACACTGCTTAGTGTATCACTACCGCACTAGTACGATCTGCCAAACTACTTCTGATCAATTGCGTTTACTTCTTTTATTTCTCAAATTACACCCACAAGAGTTCCATGTGTTGCTTTTTTATCTTTTTAGATAAAACCTTCTTAATAGACACTGAAGCAATGCATATACCTCAATGTCTTCGTGTGTCTTCGTTTTTTAGGAAAAGATAACTTGTGGAGTGACAGAAAGAGAAAAGCAAAAGTTAAGGAAGCGTTCACCGTTAGTTAATTCGGTAGCTGTTAGCTAAGCGTTCACTTCCTTTCATGAAATTCTTTTTAACCAGATCATGATCTCTGTGAGGCCCTTTTTTCAGATCATCTCATATATCATATCTGTTCTATTTTTAACTCAACTTAGCTTTAACGTTTTAAATAAACGCTAACCTATAAAAATCTAAGGATTAAAATACGTGACCTTGAGGCTATCAAGTTACAATAACTACTATTATACAATCGCTACATATTTACGTGTTATCCTGAAAAATAAGAAAAGTTTCGGCCTTGTTTCTCGATAATAAAAATGCGTAAATAAAATGAATAAATAAAATGCATATCGGATGAACTCTGTTCCAGAACCTTCCTTTAATTTAAATGTAGTTACTTCAAAAAGCTACTGATCGTGTGAAAAGCTTCGAAATTCTTCGGTACAAAGTTAGAATAAAGAAATCATCCACTTCCGCTTAATCAGTCTGAGTGAAATTAAACAGAAGAAAAAACTGAAAGTGGGATTTCATTGGAGCATAGTTTAAACTCGCTAGCCTCAGCAAAAGCGATTAAGTCAGTTTTTATCCTCCCAGACAGGTTTGGTATAAATTTGTCGACTCCGGAGGTATGAAAAAGTTGATTGGTCCTGGGATTGTTTCGAACCATAGGCCGTGTTACTTCACCTCTAGCCGATTGCATCACACCCGCTTCGGACCACAAACAGGAAACTTCAATAATAATCAAGGTATTAATGGCTGCTGCTAAACTGAACGAGTGCCTTCTTTATTTGTACATTAACACCATATAACATCTAATAAAAGAGATTTGAAGGTCTCAAAACAATGTGTAATACACTTTCAAATGAGTAAACAAAAGGCAGAAAGTTGCAAGCGGATTGAAAATGTCCGCCGCGGCAGATGCGTAGTTTCGTAGTCAAGGCTAGACGTAACAGATTCGGTGCTGAGTGTACATTACCTTCAATAACGAACAGTACCAGCAAAGTCGAATTCTTTTTGGTAGTTACTAATTGTGAACGTTGCCTACTAATTTTGGACGTAATGCTACTACTGCTATTGAAGTAGTCTTGATTCAATATGTAGTTGTCAATGGTAAGAGAGCCATATTCAAAGTTGTTTGTCACCTGCAAAAAGTACACTGACTGCCTTAGAGTTATATTTATTCCAGTGAGGAGTGATGAAATTGGTTAGTCACTCGATAAGTTTTCTGAAATCTCTTGCAATATTGATAGATGCATCAGCAGATTCCTCTGTGACAGTGAGTGTTTGATCGGATTGGTTGGAAGAAACATTCGCTCAAATTATTATGGTGTTCGGAAAGTATCTGCCGAAAATGTCGCAAAAGCGCAGATTTTTTTGAGATGTTCTGGAAGATCCCGTTTTAAATATATTATATAAGAATACTACCGCTTGTATTCACATAACATATCTGGCTCCCTCTTCCTTGCCCACTTCATCCTATAATGGCCGAACATTCCTGCTGCAAATCCTACCTCACGCCTCAAAGCGGCGCAGCGGTGGTTTTAAATATATTGTATAAGAATACTACCGCTTGTATTCACATAACATATCTGGCTCCCTCTGGCAGCCATGGTGGCGAGACTTCGTCTCGGCAGGTTCAACCATGCCACAAAGGTGTCCGGCTAGTAGCCCGGTCCTTGGGCCAAGGCTACAGGCTAGCTAAGTGAGGAGGTAGTACGACGATTCCGGTGCCAGGCTGCTAGCTTGCTAGTGCGACTAGCCGACCGAGGACAACACCCCCGTCGCGTCATACTGCTAATGTCTACTATGTGTTCTTCAGAAGCTAGGGCGTACCCCAGAAGCGACGCGCATTGTCCTCGCCCGAGCAATGTGGCAAATATGCGAGGGCTACCGGCTAGAGGACGAAGCCAAAGAAGTTAGTCCGTCATCGCCAGCAACATCCAGTGCGCTTGGCAACACTTGACGTTGGGACGCTTACTGGAAGAAGTCGTGAGCTGGCAGACAGTCTCAGAAAACGCCGTGTTGACATATGTTGTGTAAAGGAGACTCGCTGGAAAGGCTCCAAGGCAAGGGAAGTAGGCGATGGCTACAAGCTGATCTACCACGGCATATCAAATCGCAATGGCGTTGGTATCATATTGAACGAGTCGTTTAGAAATAGCGTCACAGCGGTGGATCGACTATTGCATCGCTTGATGGCTGTAAAAGTAGATACAGGAGAAGTGGAATTGCGAGTCGTCTCTGCTTATGTGCCACAAATGGGCTGTAGTGAAGAAGAGAAGGCGTGCTTTTAGGAAGATCTGCAGCAGTACGTCCAATCCCTGGAAAGCGAAGAAGTACTTTTAATCGGAGGAGACTTCAACGGACATGTCGGTTCCCGGAAAGACGGATTCGAGAGTTGTCATGGTGGATACGGCTATGGAGCTCATAACGACGACGGGTTGCGAATCCTGGAGTATGCTGTTGCAAGTGACTTGATCATTGCTAACACGCAGTATCGGAAAAGGAAATCGCATTTGATCACGTACACCAGCGGGGGTCGTGAAACACAAATAGATTTCTGGATGTTACGCCGACGAGATCGCCGACTTCTGCAGGATTCGAATGTCATCCCTACAGACCATGTCGCTGCCCAACACCATCTGCTCGTTACGGACTTGAAAATCTCCCGTCCAAGGAAGAGACATCCAAGGACTGAAACACAGCGCATCAAATGGTGGAATCTGAAGGATCGAAAGGAGGTATTTCTCGCGTCCGTGGCTCCATCTACACTTCCCCACCCTACTCGTAGTGTGGAGGAAATGTGGTTGTCTACTTCCAGCGTTATACGCTTGACCGCGGAAAACACTCTGGGGAAGACGACTCTAGGTAAGCCAAAGGTACAAAAGGCTACGTGGTTTTGGAACGAGGAAGTTCAGGCGGCAATTCGTGAGAAGAAGTCCAAGTATAAGCTCTGGTGGAGGACGCGTCAGCCTGAAGATCGGGGTGCTTACCTAGCGGAAGAGGGAGGCTAAGAAGGCAGTCTCCAAGGCGAAGTCGGACCGCTACAAGGCTGTATACGACATACTTGATACCAGAGAAGGCGAGTGGGCAGTGTATCGTTTAGTCAGAGCACGTCATCGCTCAACGTTGGATATGGAGCACACCAAGATCGTTAAGGGAGCTGATGGAGCCGTTCTGCGCCGCTCTGGTCAGATCCTGGAGAGGTGGCGAGAGTACTACAATCACTTGTGTAACGAAGAGTTCTGTCATCCTCCCATCCCAAATGTTCCCAGCGTCGAGGGTCCTGTTCTACCAATTACTGCTGTCGAAGTCAGTGCTGTCCTCGCAAAAATGAAGTCGAACAAGGCAACCGGTCCTGATGACATACCTGTTGATATCTGGAAGCTACTAGGAGATCGGGGGTCCATGTGGCTCCCAACTCTATTTAACAAGATCGTTGCAGAAGGACGGACTCCAGACGTTTAGCAAACTTCCGTGACCGTGCCTGTCTGGAAAGGGAAAGGAGACATTGCTGACTGCACCTCGTACAGGCCCATACGACTGCTCTGCCATACGATGAAGGTTTTTGAGAGTGTTCTGGAAGCTCGTCTGAGGAAAATTGTTAGCGTTTCACTCAACCAGTGCGGTTTTGTGAAGGACTGCAGCACCATAGATGCTATCCATGCTGTCCGAATCCTCCTGGAGAAACATCGAGAGAAGAACCGCAGTGTGCATCTTGCTTTTCTCGATCTCGAGAAAGCTTTCGACCGTGTTCCACATGAGCTGTTATGGATGTCCATGAGGTCGCATAGAGTACCAGATGAATATGTGCGGTGGACGAAGCTACTTTATGCGAAGCCTACCAGCGTTGTACGATGTGCTGCTGTAACAAGCAGGCCATTTCCTGTACAAGTAGGGGTTCATCAGGGTTCATCCCTCTCACCTCTGCTGTTCATACTGTGCATGGACACGATAACGAAGGAAATCCAGAAGCAGCATCCGTGGACTCTACTCTTTGCCGACCGGAAGGATCAGCTGCAGCAATATGGATTGCGCTTCAACACATCAAAAACTGAGTACATGGAGTGCGGACCAAGGATAGAGGATGGTTCAATTCGTGTTGATGGCACCGAATTAAACAAGGTGAACTGCTTCAAGTACCTTGGATCCAAAGTGACTTCCACAGGCGACATTGATCAAGAAGGTCGAGCACGTGTTAATGCTGCATGGATGAAATGGAAAATGGCAACAGGGGTACTGTGCGACAAGAAAGCCCCTTTTCGACTAAAGTAAAAAATAAAAAGGAGGTTTGGGCCCCCTTTTCCCTTTTAAGAAAGGGGGGTGGGGGGGGGGGGGGGAAAAAAAGGGGGGGCCCGCCCCCCCCTCAACTAAACCCAAAAAAAAAAAAAAAGAAAAGAGGGGGGCCCGGAAAAAAAAAAAAAAAAACCCAAACCCACACCCTTTAAATAAAAAAAAAAAAAAAAAAAAAAATTTTTTTTAATTTTAAAAAAAAAAAAAAAAAAAAAAAAAAAAAAAAAAAAAAAAAAAAAAAAAAAAGAAGGGTTTTAAAATTTAAAAAAAAAAAAAAAAAAAAAAAAAAAAAAAAATAAAAAAAAAAAATTTTTGATTTTTTTATTTTAAAAAAAAAAAAAAATTTTTTTTTTTTTATTTTTTTAAAAAAAAAAAAAAAAAAAAAAAAAATTAAAATTTTTTTTTTTTTTTAAATAAAAAAAAAAAAAAAAAAAAAAAAATAAAGGAATAAATTAGGCTAAGAAAACATGGGAGTTACAGGATAACGATAATTCTCATTACCGTTACTTTTGAGAGCTGGAATATTACGTTTCAAAGAAAATTTTTATACACGTAATTTGAAGCTATCAGATACATCCTTATCTCATAATTCACGTGAGAATTTCTCTTGCTTCTGGTACGATTACAAAATAAGACACCCCGATTACAAAATTGAGATCATCTCACGTCACAAAATTGCAGTGAATGTGTATGATTCTTTTTAGAAAGACAATTTAGTATATAGTGAATTATATCCTAGCCGTTGATGTAGCGTATGATTAGCAGCAGATGAGCAGAGTCAGTTATTTAGGTGCGAAAGTGAATCTCTTTAGGACACGCACCATCGTTAATTGCTCTGACGAGGCATGACCGAGGCATGCTGGAAATTCCGCTGGGACCCTCTTTATACGCACCATTGGCCGACAACGAAAGCCTTGGAAAGAGTGCTGCACGCTATGGAGATGCGGATGTTGAGGTGGACGATAGGTATAACGCTAAAAGAGAAAGTATCCAACGACACTGTGCGCTCCATCTTCAGTGTCGTCCTGATAACTGAGAAGATGAAGGAGGCGCGACTGAGATGGTTTGGTCACGTCTTGCGGCGGGAGGAAGATTCTGTTGCCAAAACCGCTCTGAAGCTCGACGTTTCAGGAGTGAGGTCGCGCGGGAGGCCAAAGATTCGCTGGTTAGACCGTGTGAAGCTGGATATGATAGATGTACGTTTGTGTACGGCTGATGCAATGGATAGAACCAAATGGAAGACAAGAAGCAGAAAAGCGGACCCTGCAACAACGCGGGACAAACGCTAGGAAGAAGAAGAATTCCCACCCATATTCGACACCTACTCCTTTACGAGTTCGAATCTGGCTAGCCCGCTTCTCAAACCCATCGAAACTTAAGTCAGGTATTCGGCACTGAAGCCCCTTCTGAGCGGTCTCGCCTTGTTCCACCGCTTTAAAGCCGGAAACAAGAAACTTGAAGATGAGCCTCGCTCTAGTCGATTGACTATCGTTCGACGAACTGAAGACTCTGGCGGAGCAGCATTCATATGAAGGTGTGCGGTATTTTGCTGCCAGTCTTGGGTGTTCGCTGTCCACCGTGATCAATGGACTGCGATCTCTCGAAATGATGAAAAAGCTCAGTCAGCGGCTCCCACATGCATTGAGCGACGGCACCCGCCAAAGCCGCTGGGACATCTGCACTCAGCTGCTCTCCAGAAGCCGTAGATTTAACTGGCTGGACACCATTGTCACTGGAGATCAAAAATCCTCTACGTCAACCACACCCACAAAGGTGCGTGGTGCGCTGGCGATGAAATGCTAGATCCTTTCGTGAAGGGTGAAATCCTTTTGTGAAAGGTGAAATGAAGATGAAAAGAAGGTCATGCTGAGCGTCTGGTAGGGAGTTCATGGAATCTGTTTCGAACTGCTGCCGGACAACACTACAATTACTGCCAAGGTCAACTGCGCTCAACTGCAAAGACTGGCCGACAAGATCCGCGAGGAGCACCCGAAGCTCGACAACGTTCGCCTGCTGCGCGATAACGCGCGCCTTCACATCGCGAAGGAGACTTCCTAGAAAATTCTGGAGCTTGAATGGAAAGTTTTACCCCACCCACCGTACAGCCCGGACTTGGGCCCGAGCGACTACCACCTCTTCCGATCGCTTCAGCACACTGGTAGAGAAGCGCTGCTATGATTGTGACCACCTCGAAAATGACCTTCGGGCTTTCTTTCCCTCCAAGTCGCCGGAGTTCTACGCCAGAGGAATCCGTGATCTTGTGAGACGTTGGCAGAAGGTTGTCGCTGTTAATGGAGATTACTTCGTCGATTTATAAAATGTTGTTAAAAGTTGTGTTGTTTTGAAATTTTGCCGTATTTCGGCAGATACTTTTCGAACACCCTAATAAAAATGACACCGCATCTTCTTACTTCTTCGTTTCATCTTCAGTACAGCAGTCTGCATGATGGAGATCGGTTCCTGAGGTGTGCCTTCTGCGGCGCTAGGGGCTGTCAATTACAGTGACAGCTGCCGGGTTAAAGCATGGGCTGGAAGAGAAAACTCTAATGAGCGAAAGGAGCTGAAAGCGATCGAAAAGGACAACAACCACTTGGCGTCACACGCTGCAGCCCTCCGCTACTCGTGATTGGGAATATCAGAAAAGTGATGAGTCATAGTTCTCTCTATTATTGCTTTTTGTAGATTTAGTTTTATAATATCGTTTGCAATTGATGATTCATTCAGTGGCTTTAGTTAAACCTGCCAGGCGGCCGGTTTATAGGTTTTATCGTTGCATCTGCAAAGATAATTCATTTTAGACTAAATCCTCATGTGCACGATCAACAGTTTTTTTGTACTACCACATGTGCAGAGCATCAATGCACTTCTCCTTGTACCATGTAAATCGCCAGCAAATGTTCGTTGTATCATTCTTGACCTTTCACTTCCTTATTTCCTTGGTCTTTTGATCGTGCATGTAACTGTGGTTGTCATCGTTGTTACTGTTGTTGTGGTCTAATTACCCTTTAAGTTAAGGGGTTGCCGAATGAAGTTTAAAGGTTGCCGAATAAAGTATTGTGTATTTCGCTTGGCAACGACAGAATATTCTACAATGCAATTTATTGGCTATTGCTACTCCAACACATTTGTTCCGCAGTAATGCACTGAAACCAATGAAATCACCGATTCTATGATGAGATTGCAACAAAAATTATTTGTAGGTAGAGAATTTAAAAGAATATATTCAGGACCAGTTCAAGTCGAGGTAATGGTAGAGGTTAGCTAAAAACACAATAAGCTTTATTTCTTTTTGGAAAGGAAAAGGATCAAATATAACTTCACTACCACAAATTTTAGCAATTTCCAAGAAATACATAGAATGATAGTGAGAATAAGTAGGAAGAATGCAATCATATCAAGAAAATGATACTGGAAAAATTTGAGTTTGTTTCCAGCCGGTACGAGATTATCCAACAATTTGATCAGCTTGATCACCTTGATCACCTTGACTCCCGTTGATCTTCGAACTGGTAGAGCGGGCGCCAGTAATTCTTCCATTTGTACCGATCGCGTGCCAGAGTAGCACAGTGGTTCCCCTTTCGCGTGGGACACGAATAGCATCATATTTTTCTTTCAAGGACTTCGTGAAGAAATCTGACCATCGGGTCGGCGGTCTTCCTGTAGTGCGCTTAATATCGCGGGGAACCCAGTCGCTCACGGCTCTGGTCCAACGGTTGTCATCAAAGCGCATCACCTGTCCGGCCCACCTTGTTTTACTTTCCTTGGCAAACGCGGCGGCGTCTCCAATCTTCGATCGCTGACGTAGGAGAGAACTTCGAATCCCGTCCCTCACTTTCGTGAAACGGGATACTCCTAGCATCACTCTCTCAATTGCGCGTTCAATGACGCTCACCGCGTTTTCTTCCTGCTTGCGAAATTCCCAGGTTTCCGAAACATAGGTCAAAGCAGGAAGTACGGTGGTGTTGAAGAGGTGAGCACGGAGCCGGGTGTTCTTGGTCTTCTTCACTACGTCCTCGATGCTCTTGTACGCTCCCCAAGCCGCTCGTCTCCTCCTGCCCAGCTCGGGGGTCAGGTCGTTCATTATGTTCAGTTCCCGACCCAGATAAACGTAGCTGGCGCATTGGGATATGTTCGTTCCGTTGAGCGTGAATGGGGCATCCGAGACCCATCCGTTCCGCATGAACATCGTCTTTTGTAGATTCAGCTGAAGACCGATGCATCCACATGTTTCGTCGAATTCGGTTAGCATTCGTTCCGCTTGACTGATGCTAGGTGTTATCAGTACGATGTCATCAGCGAAGCGCAAATGGTGTAGCTGCCGACCATCAACCTTCACTCCCATGTCGTCCCATTCCAACTTTCGCATTGCGTTCTCGAAGGTGGCTGTGAATATTTTGGGTGAAATTGTATCACCCTGTCGGACCCCCCTCCTCACGTCAATGATGATGTTCTTGTAGAATGGCGAGATTCCAGTCGTGAAGTTACTGTACAACTCTCGAAGTACCTTTATATACTGAGTAGGGATGCCTTGGTTGTCCAAGGCTTCCACGATCGCTTCCGTCTCAACCGAGTCAAAGGCCTTCTTTAAGTCGATGAAGGTGATACAGAGCGTCATCTTGTACTCTCGTGATACCTCGATGAGTTTCGAAACAGTGTGATGTGGTCAATCGTACTGAATCCTTTTCGAAACGCTGCTTGCTCGCATGGCTCCGACAGATAACGTGTAAAGAGCCTCGCCAGGGTGTTGATGAGTACTGGCGGAAGGCTCTTCAGGTGTGCTGGTCTTATTCTGTCGGGACCGGGTGCAGTACGATTTCTTACCGACATGATAGCATGTCGTATTTCGGACGGGAGAACTTCTGGAATGACTTGTCCATCTTCCCTCAGATGGTGAGAAGGCAAGTGGACATGGCTGTTGAAAAGATCAGAGTAGAAGTCGTAGATGATTTTCTCCATCCCCCTTCTCGATGCAATGGCTGTTTCCTTTGGGTTCCCGAGAGCAGTCATCCTCGTCTTGCGACTGGCGAAGTCTCGACGGGCATAGCGGCTTTTCCCCGCCTCTGCAGCTTCAGCCAGCACTTCTGCTCTTCTCTCTTTAAGGTCTTCCTTTATCGCCTCTCGGCAAAGCCTTGCGAGCTCAGACATGAGTTCTTGGTTTCCTGCGGCTCGTGCTGCTCCACGCTGGTGTATCAGCTCACGAGTTTGAAGAGACAGGAGCCTCCTAGTGGTTTTAAAACTCTCAGCCTCCTTCGCGCAGTCGTGAAGGTGTTCAACAAGCCGGTCATATTCCTCGTCGATGTTGTCCATTGCGGAATCTTCCCAAAAGTCGGCTAGCGTAGCGAAGAGATCCCAGTTGATGGTAGTCCTGGGATTTCTCTCTCTGAACTTGGCGGCTTTCTCTGCTCTCCTTGTGAAAGAAAATCTTCCTCGGAGGAGGCGATGGTCCGATCCCGTATAGAACTTTGGTACAACACCGACGTCCGTCAGGCAGAACCTTTTATTGACGATGGTGTGGTCTATTTCATTACAGTACCCTCCACCGAGAGACTCCCACGTCCAGCGTAGAGAGGAGGGCTTCTGGAATTGCGAGTTCCCATGGATGGTCTGATGATGAACACGGAGAGCCTCTCCCCTGGTCATTTCATTATAGGCCGTGGGTCCCGATGTGAAGTTCCTCCGGCGTTCTTCTTGGGCCAACCTCAGCGTTGAAATCGCCAATTATGACCTTGTAGAAGGCATGATCTTCTTGGTAGAACTTCTCCAGGTCCATATAGAAAGCTTCGACTTCTTCTTCTTCGTAGCTTGATGTTGGAGCGTAAGCGACGAAGATAGTCAAAGCTGGTATTGGGCCACATCTTCTCATCCGCAGACGTCCGATTCGGGTCGTAAGTTGTTCAAAAGAGTCGATGTTCTTTGTCATACTCGTGTTGACGAGGACGCCAACTCCACCAACACCTCTACTGTCGCATGTTCCTAAGAACAGTTCTTCTCCAGTTTCATATACGGCGTTGAGAGGGTGACGTCGTCTCGTCTCGGTCAGTCCGATGACGTCGTACTTGATCTTCTTGGCTTGCATCATCAGATCTTCGATGGCCGCTTCCGATGCAAGTGTACGTGCGTTATAAGTACGGATCGCCATCCTAGTCCTTTTCCGTTTTGGTAGCCATTTTGGTAGGTACATGACTCCTGCAACCCCGTCCTACCTGGCGCTACCGTACCAGGCTTTTCTCCGGAAAACAACTTGATACAGGATGTAAATAAGTGATTTTCCTTACCTCAATACTTCGCACTCTCAGAAAAGAAGTTTGGCCTTGTGAAATGTAGAGAAAGTGGGAAAAGCGCGGAGCAAACAAGAATTCCCAGGATTCCTTCGATAATTTATCAGTGGAAAGAATGAACAATTAGAAGGAAGAACTAGTCAGATGTCGACCAATTGTGTGCACTTATAAGTTGGTATACTTATACAGTTTAGTGGATAGGAGGATGAACTGTCTGACGTTAATCAATCCGCTTGGGATACGCCACCACGTTCACTTCAATTCAGAACCGTTGAGGTTTACGAACGTGTAATTGGTCTATACAAGGACCTGCGAGGGTTAGCCGATGTGCCAAGTCAGTGTTTTTATCCTCCCAGACATGTCTGGTACCAATTTATCGACTCCGGGTGACTGGAGGGTTTGGTGGGAGGTAGGGTGGAATCGAGCCTCCGATCGATCATGCAGGCAACGGTACCTCTACACTACACCCGCCCCACCTATACAGTTAGATTTGCATCGTTCTGCGTTTTAGGTTTCTCACGACCTCAAAAGTTGTATACAACAACTCTATACAGAAGTAGTACGAGTACTACAAGTTGCATACAGCAATTCTTCCCTTAAATTGGCAGCTTCAAGCTTTTTTTGCGATTACTTGACTATGAATAAAACTACAATATTAACAAAGGACAATACAACATCAATGTGAGGGAATTCCCCGGACACGTGTCATGGTTCCGTGACTTGTCGGTGTTACGCATCAATTTTGTAAGATTATAGAGATCGATACCGCGGAAACGCCTGTTATCGCTACATATTGACATGATTATCATAGGTTTTTTTTTTTTCGAAGCTCAAATGCACAAGGGCTGCAGTTCGATAAGAGGCTAAGTAGGTATCATTATTTAAACAGTGCTTTACAAATTATCTTAGAGTGGATCTGAACTCAATTTGCGCATAGCACTGCCTAAAAATCATTATTGTTGTGATAAATTGGGTGTTTGCACGAACATGTAGAAGTTAATTAAGACAAACTTTTCTATCTCTTTTTTGACATTTGGTATTCTTCACTTTAATGATTCAGTATGGATGAATTTGAAGTACATAGGTGATAAAATCAGAGCAGTAAGAAGAAATCTTTCTCGAAGGATATTTACAGTTTTTTCTTAAGAGTGTCATATATTCTCTTAGTATCCATGCAAACTAATACTAAACGTAAACGTAAAGAGTGACAGCGCATTGGGATGGCAACTCTTCCTCTTGACACTTTGCTGATCCGATTTCTTCCTGTTATTTTGCTTTAGGCAACTAGAATTCGATTGAAAAGGTTAAGATGAATAAAAGCAAAGTTTGCCTTGATTGATTTCTACTAGTTCGTACAAACACCTAGTTTATCACACAACAATAATGCTTTCTAGGCAAATGAGTGCTGTGAATGTCCATGAATTAAATCCAGATTCATTATAAGTAAATTTGTGCAAAGCATTATTTAAATAATGATACCTACCTAACCTTGTATTGAACTGCAGCCCTTGTGTACTTGAGTTCCGAAAAAACCCATGATAATTATGTCAGTATGCGGCGATAACGCACGTTTCTGCTTTATCGATCTCTATAATGTTACAAAATTAATGCGTAACATTGACAAGCCATGGAACCATCGTGCCACGTGTCCGGGGAATTCTCTCACGTTGATATTGTATTGTCCTTGGTGATATTGTTGCTTTATTCATCAGCTAAAGTGCTTCTATTTTCTAATGCCTTGTTTATTGGAAGGAAATGGTTTTGTGATGAAGGAGATGCTAGTTCTTGGCTTTTATTGGATGATTACAGAAGTACGTGACCAATTCAGAGATGAACTTCCACTGCTGGATCTTTTAAAAAAATACACTTTTCATTATCAGGGATATAGTCTCTAACGTTTCTTACAAATGTCAACCTCTCAGCAACCTAGTCACTTGTAATCTTTGGGGTATCTTCCACTAACGTGCTCATATTATCGTCATCACAAGGCCGTCTAGAGCAGGAGTAGGTGAACTCCTGAGTAGATCCTCTATTTTGAAAACTCTCAAACTACTTTTTACTAGCCGGAGAACAAAAGTACGATCTAGAAAAATGTACAAAATGTTTTTTTGTGCACTCCCAGCATTCACTCCTTTCTGCAATTCGTATGGCATTACATTCGGCGCTGAAGCACTTTTTTGTTTTTATTTGGAAAAAAATTCTATAAAGCACAAATCGACTTGCTTGAAAGAGATTTTGTTAGTGGGAGACACGTTAATCTTTTGAATGCAAGCAAAAAAAGGAAACAACAACAGAGTTTTTCATTTTAATGCAATTAATGGAAATTGGGAACGTATCTATGCAGTTGGGCACGAATCTATGCAGTTATCTGTAAAAAAAGAAGAACCAGTACGAGTTTCGCAAGACGAATTTGTCCTATTCATCAAATCAACTACTGTCTTCGCAACCAGCACGATTTTTGTTGAATTTTTCGTGATCGCTCCAACCCATTCTTTTCCTTCAAATAATTTTATTGCATAAAATCGAAATTTCTATATATGTATATATATATATATATATATATATATATATACTGTTTTACACAAATGCACTGACATCTGGCGAAAATATTCAGCCGCTGGCTCCTTCCTAATACGTCATTGTTTTACTTAATTTTGTGTACGCTACTGAAACTTTCAATTCACATCCCAACATTTCAGGTACTTCCTTCGACTCAGTAGTTTGCATTTTGTTCGCAGGATCAATAGCTCGATTTTATATTCACCAAGGAGATTAGTCACTGTACTGACACTGTACATTGACACTGTACACGCGCGGGAACATGAAAGATAATGTGTATCGTAAAAAATTATTGCCTTTTTGTAGTTGTTCTCTTCCCATGCGTGCTTTCTTCAAAAAAAAAACCATATAAATACTGTATTCTGCATCAATGACACTTTTGTGTTCTTCGTTTGCGCTCAAAACCCGTTTAGAACTCCTTTTTTGGTTTTTTTTCCTACGCCGTTCTCAACACTGAAGATTCTTTGCCTGTTAATAGAAGGCAGTTCATTGTAATCTCAATATCTCAATCCATTGCAAAATGCAATAAAATAGCAAGAAATAATGCAGTAAATAATAAATATAAGAGATATTTGGACGTGTTGCTTGCACAACACCAGCTGCATTCATTACATACATAGAGCTTTTCACAGAGTGGTGCAGATCTTTTCTTATTTAGTCTATCGGTCCATAGGACCGATATCTATGTCCGCGCATTTCCTGAACTCAGTTCATTCTTTCTAGTTGTGTAGTAATAATTTCAGTTCAGTTAAAGTGAATGTTTCGTGCTGTAGTCGTGTTCTTTGCAATTGCGATTGTCACGGTGCATTGCATAGGTATGTACATAAACTACATAAATCAGTTCCTTATATTGTATCCCATGATGGTTTTGCGCCGGTTGTACCACGTACGCAGCTTTCTGAGGTGCGATGCTCGAAAGTGTAGTTTTCATAGGTTGTGAGACACCCTATAGAATGAGCTATAATTGCTCGCAAACTTGAGGCATGTAACAGGAGTTAGATCCTTGACTTACTTGACTTATTCGGCCGGCATGTGTTACGGTCTAACGCGGCTATCCGCATCTTCGACTGGTTCTGTCGTCCCTAGACATATCCGATCGCTTCTTGTTCGATCTTCAGCCTTATCTAGCAGAGAATACGTCCATACGTTGCTACTCTGTAATCGGAAAGATTATATTTCTCGACTGAACTGACTGTCAACGCCGAATGTCCTCTTCTTTCACCACCCCTGTCCAGAGCTCCCTTCAACGACCACGAAGGATGTTCCAGACTGGAAGCATCTTCAGGACAACTTGGACAAGGTGAGCAGACGACACCCTCATAACAAGTCCAAAGAACCGGATTCGGTTTCCTGTGACTACTTCAGAAGGCCGATGGTGACTTTGATGTTTTTGAAAGTCATCAGTCGTCAGTACACCATATTCACTTCCGAGATTTTCCGTTGTGACGCATCATCGGGCAGCCGTCTAAACAGCGTTCTATCAGTGGAGTCAAGCTTCTCATCATCGTGGACGGTGCTATCCAATTCTCTGACACAGTACATCACGATAAGGCCAAGCAAGATCGGTAGATTCGCAGCTTAACTTCGTTCGCGATGTGAGTTGACCACTGGCTCTTGGTCAACAAGTTGATTGCCTAATCGGCTACTCTACTGAATTTCTCTCCCGTAGATGCCATCATTTGCCAGCATACAACACAAATAACATAACTCATCTACGAGTTAGGTTGTCCATCCCCCTGATTTTCTTTGAGGGCCTCGAGAATACCCATATCTGCTTGCATTTATCAGGGCGGAGTTGCGGTCTGCAGGCTAATGCTAATTTCGATATCATCTTAACATCATGTTGTAACTTCGAGGTGTTGAAAACGAATATTATTAGATCGAGATCTACCAAGAGACGTGGGGACGGTGCTATAACAACATCGCCGGAACACTGCTCAACTGTTATTCACATGAAGTCATCGTTGTGCAGAAAGGATCCCGCCAGTGCCACTTGCCTCACTCAGTTTCCATTTCAAACGATGTAGTACTTAAGGCTAGTGTTCATACCGCAGCCTTTTCTGAAACCGTACCATCAAGCAGAGAAGGACTACGCGGTGACCGGAGGCAAATTCGTTGTCCCAGACAGCTCTAGATTCTTGCTTTCTCGACAGCTTTTCTGATAAAAGCATTTTTTTTGTCAGAAGGTCATCGGGCTGAAGCTTAAAAGTCGGCTTCTCCGGCTTTCGCTGCTCTTCTGGCGTTAAAAGGATTGTCTCTTTCCACATAAAGTGATGCAGTCGATAGTTCCTCTTAAACACGGATGCACTGATGAGGTTTGTCTGCTCCCAAAGATCTATCAGACAATTTCGTTGTTCGATGTTTGCTTCGTAGAATAGAACCGTTTTTTGAGCACATAGGAATTTTCACGTTGCATCTTTGCATTCACACTAATTCGGACAATTACTGCCTGCTGGCTCGGTGTTTTGGATAGCAACGCATTGAGTTTATCATAAAAAGCTTGTTGTAGTCCTCAGCGGATCGCAGGTGCATGAGCACTTGCGATCCAGAGTCTAAGTCCTCTGGAATCCCGAATTCGTTCGAAGGCGCATCTTGACAACATTCATCCAACCTCCTCCACCAGGCTGTTGTACGCGCTCCTCATCTTTGCACACTCTTCCACTTTCCGTTCATCAGCTACTTTCATGTAATTGTCCATAGTGATGATCACTGATGCATATTCTCTGCAATGCAACAAACGGTGAATGGAAACATAGCAGAAGTCTGGGCCGTGCAGCTTGTTGGAATTTGGAAAGACAGCGACCGGCTGTTCAACGCTACAAGACGGATGTTTGTTGCCAAACATTCTGTGTTTCCGCCAGGAATTTGACTTCTCAGGGTTTGGGTTCTGGGATAGTCCTAGACGACAGCAACTATCAATCAGACGTATACGCGACCCCGACTTAAGAACTATTGCAATAAACCCTTACACTGCATTTCTGAAGCGCATGCAAAGCCATCTTCACACTTTAATTGGTATTCCATGTTTATAAACAACGTTTAGATAAGGAATGCGGCCCTAACGAACAAGCCTATGAAAAATGTACAAGGGAGATTCTTTGTGAAAGACGATGCAATTATAAGGGAAGAATGGTTTGCCCTCACCCATGCCGTCCTAACGTATGTCGATGCAAACCTGGATACAGACGTGGTCCGAACGGCTGTCAGAAACCGGGGCCAGGATGCAAGTAAACGTCCCATGCAAGTTTGTATGACGATTGATTATCATTGTTTGCAAAGAATTTGTATTCATAAAATATTACTGATAAACTGCATAGCTCTGTTATTCGTCAGTGTTCCTTGCTGTTCTTTTCGGACATGTGCTACCACTACGGAAACACTAACAAGAGTCCAAATTTATGCTCTGAAAACGAATCACATGTGTGCCGTAATGCTAAATGTTGCTTTTTGTTCAAAACATTTGAGAGACGTGTTAGTACATTAGTGAGGAGTATGCAGATTACAAAACAACAGAATTACGTGTTTTTATTCTTGCATCATGTTTCAACTAATCTGCGGAGGCAGGCGCAATGAGGTATGTAAGTACGAATGTGACTAATGTGTCAGATTTTGCAATCTACCACTCATTACACAATTTTCTTTTCAGCTCATTTTCTACGGGTCCCAGTTGAAAAGGTAACTCTTTTGCGCAGAGCATAAACCTTTATCAACTTTCTTTTCCTGGCAGTAAAGCCAATATTATGTTGCTTTCCACTGCTACTCAACAAAAACGTTGAGCTTCTGTTACCACAATCCAAACTATCTTCTTGCTCCAAATGAGCTCTTTTGAGCACGATGATGTTGAGAGCTTCCAAGAGCCGGCTGTCCGATGCAACCAACTTTTGAATAATTTGAAAACCTATTTTACCCGAACCATATTGTATGCGGATCGGTAAACGCAATACCTGTGATGATCTCAATGTTCTTTGTGATTTGATGTTTTTTGTTTTTAAAATATGGACCAGATGTAGCGCAATCGGTAAGGGGTCCGGTATGGCTGCAAATCGATCGGTGATTCGAAACCGCCCTAGTGCCAACCATGCCCTCCTACACTCCGGAGTTGATGAATTGGTGCCCAACTTGCCTGGAAGGATAAAACACTGACTCGATCATTTGCTGGCTCCCGCAACTCGTTGAATAGGCCAATATGCGCTCCGAAAACTCCAGCGATCACTAATTGTTGTAAAACATCTTCCATCTTCTTTTTGTTTTATGACATACCCGTATGTGTTTTCAATAAATAAATAAATAAATAAGTAAATAAATAAATAAATAAATAAATAAATAAATAAAATGCGTTGATGTGAACTGACACCAAAAACTTCATGCCTTTTTATCGTAATACTTTTCTCTCGTTATTTCCAAACATTGCACTCAAAATCTAAGACCTTGTTGGGATCTTGGACAAAGTCAGGGGCGACTAGGCTACTCTGGCGACTACAATGGTTTCAAAAGAGGCGCGGAACAATTATCGGCGCTCACCGGCCTCCTGGATAAGCGGTGACACATCATACGGGTACCGCTTGACCCTATAACTTGTATAGAGCATCGGCAACATGGCGATATCATCTACAGGACTACCTCTGCTTATTTACCCACTTTCCTTTCCCTGCTAATACCCACCAAAGATGCGTGCACCTTAATCTGATATTATCTCCTGTGCTGATATTATGCCCTGACCAAAATGCCGCATCTTCGCGGTGTATCGTGTCTAAGCTAAGCTCTCCCCAACCTTATCGATCTTCAGCAAGAGCTTGCACAAAATCAAATCTATTCGTCGTGTTTACATATACTGAAAACTTTACATCTCGTCTGAACTGCTTATTCGAGACGAGTGACCTCATGTCCTCTTTCACCACCTCAGTATAGAGCTTTTTCGACCACATAGCATCATCCAAATCATCTCCGAATGAATCCTCAGAAAACAATGAACAAGGAAGTTTGCTGGTCTAATCATAATGTGACCAAAGAAGCGAAGACGATTTTCTATCGTCACTTCATGCTTTCCATGTCTCACACAAACGTCAGCCTAGGCAGTTTGCTATCTGTGCCGTCGATTTCTCCCATCACTGTGGACGGTACTGGCCAAGTCTTCGATCCGTACATCCCGATAGGAGCAACATCAGATGAATAGACTCGCAGCTCATCTTCGCGGACGATAGGAGCGACCACAAACGCTTTGTTAAGGAGTTGAATGCAGAGCAGGCCTGAGCGCATCTGTGATGTATATACCCTCTCGCAGCTGCTGTTGTTCTTCAGCACACAGCCCTGGTTGCACAACTCATCTAGGAGTCGATCTGTCTACCTTGACAGCCGATCAAACTCGAACGGTTTAAGGTTTCCGGGAGACCCATATCAGTTAACGTTTATCGCTGCGTAGTCGCAATCCGTAGGGTACGGCTAGCTTCGATGCAAGGTCGATAACATGTTGAAGGTTCGTGCTGTTTTCTGCGAGTATCACAATTCACGGGGATTCACTGTTCTTCCCATGTTTTCCTCGATTGCAAAATTGAATAGGAATGGTCCTGCCACTGCTCCTTCTTTTAATCCTGTTACGACCTTAAATGATGTTGCACATTCGGCAGCTGTTGTTCTTCTATCGATGTCATTAATTAGGCGAACGGATTTTCCTGGAATCCCATCGGCACGAAACGCATCGAGAAGAAGAGAGTCGAAAAGGGCCTTGAAGACCAGAGAAGCTAACTGCAGAGGCTCCAAGTACTGCTGCCACACTTCGATCACTCTCCTCACAATGAACACCTCTCAGACGCTACCCCTGGTTGAAATCTCCAGTACTGCGGGCGGCTCATGCAGAATTATGAATAGATATTGTCTCTGCAAGTGCATAAGAAGCCTCTTTCTCAGCCCGCGTCATTGACGCACTTTGTGAAGAAGTATGCATCATTAAGCTTCTTTTTGGTCAGTATTTCAAAATAAACAGATGCTCGTTATCAGAATCTCATTCTGCACTCTTCCTGTTCCAGACCTACCTTGTCAATTTTTGCTCGAGATGGAACTACAAGGTTTCTTTTATGCATACCGCATTCTAAAGCTGAGAAGTGAACATTGGTCAGATTCCGAAGACGACGTTCCAAACGGCTCTAAATTTTCGGATATCCACTCGAGACCCACGTCAGAACGTAATCGAGCTGAACGTTGAGAATTCTCATCTTTCGCTTGCCTTGGTCTTCAGCCGTAAATGAGGTTTTCCCTTGCCACGTTAGCTGATCGCGTCGATGATTAACGCTCTAAAACGTCAAAGTGATCAAGAGGAACGTCCGTTTACATGAGTTAATTAGACGGCTATCGTGTTCCGACGTGCGCTCCGCTGGATAGTATTGTTCTCGTGGCACATCGGACTGTTGTTCAACTTTGTATTTGCGTCGTTTACGACGATAACCAACTGCTAGCAAGGTATCCTAGACATCAGCCCATAGAGTGAATCAAAAAAGGCGTTCCTACTGTTCTCCTCAGCTGTTACTGTAGATGTGTCGTCAGTTACAATCCAGAGATTGCATCCTGTATGATCCCGCAGTCATACAGAGGCTTGACGACGACCCAAATTTCCCCACAGACTTTGTAGTCGTTCTTCACAACTATCGCGCAGCCCCCTACCTTTTTTCATCAGCATAGATGGTGTAACCTCCGCTAATAGTTACGGGCCGGTCTCTGATGTGGGTCTTTTGCAATGCAGCAAGCTGCACACAGATATAATCTAGAAGTTTAAACAGGCTTCTCGTTCGAGTTCACTCGACAGTGTTTTCGCAAGTTCGGCGTGACGAAACGAATGGATTTTCTCAAAGACTCCATGCTCCCTCCAGACGCTTTACCTTTCATGTTGTGCTCTTTGGCCATGTTCTGGACATCTTTTCGCATTATATGGCAATCTTGCGTCACACGGCTGGGAAAGGTGTATGGTTTGCAACGTTCCCGAAGCATGCACTGGAATGCCTCATTAGGTTTAGTGTAAGCAGGGCCACCGTGAGCAGGTAGTAGTCAGACTCCTGTACGCGGTCTCGACTGCCTGCATAGTTTGACTTTTGAGGAGCGATAACTCATTGGTGACAAAAAGAGTGAACCGAAAATGAAAATAACAGTCATTGTTAAAATATTTCTTTGCCAAAAACAAAACCCCTGAAGGACCCCCATCATCAACGTCGTGAAGCACGGTGCAGTTGCGTAGGCGGGTGCGCTCAAAGCGGTGCGGTGGAGCGTAGGGATTGAAATCTGGGAACCATCCTGGCCCCCTTCCCCGCTGTAGTCGGCGATCAACACCTATATGAATAAGATAGTCCTGTCAAAATCAGAGAAAAAGTGCGAATAAAAGCAATATAAATATTTTGAATTTTATTGCTGTGTTTCTCGTTGCCCTAAAAAAAGTTTGCCGCTTTAGTAAGCCCCAACCCTTTGAAATCCTTATATCAAATACTCCTGCTTGAGGGTTCAACCTACAACAGTTACTGTTACTAACATACTACTACTACTAAAAATCGGTTGAGATTCCTTCAATTTCTTAAGAATTACCATACACCATACAAGAAAAGTACGAAGAAATCGAAATAAATCTTTCCGAAAATATGATATGATATGAATAGATAATAGGAAAGAAAATATGATTTCTTTAAAAATCTACAGCTTAGAAAGAAAATCTTCTTCAAAACTGCTCAGTGCAAGGTTATGCCACACAAATTTCCTATTTCCTCTTATTCGGACTGAGTAAAATTGATTGAAACAGATGAGCAAGAATGAGATTTCGTTGAAGCAGGAACAAAACTTGTACAATTCATTGAAAACCAATATCCTATTTATGAAAGGTGCTCTAGATAGCGCATATTCATTTGCAACATAAATAAGAAAATACAATTGGGATGGAGGTCTCATTGGTTACTGCAAAGCCGAATCACCCGCGAACTATTAATTTATTTTTTTGTGCATTTTGGCCTCACAGTACTAGACAAAACAAGTTTGAAATTCTCAAAACAAAATGTGTTGCACCTTCAAATGAGTCACGGAAAGAAAATGGGCGAAAAACGGATAGATAGTGGTACGTGTCAGCGCATCGCGGTCAGAACAGATTCGAGGCTGACTGAGCATTGCCTTCACTGAAGAACAGTATTAGCAAAGTCGAGATCTTTCCAACAGATATCAACTGTGGACGGTACCTATTAATTGTGCATATGATTCTGCACTCAAGTCGCCTGCAGTCAGTATGTGGCAACGAAAAATAGGGGAGCCATCTTCAAAGTTGTTCGTCACCTACGTTATAGCGAATTTCTTGATACTGACAGTGTCAGGCAATTCTCGAAAGCATCTACGTGTTAGACTTCTTGGAACCGCTGGTGTATAACACAAATTAGGAGTAAAAGAAGTTGTTAGTTTTATCTAAGATTTGATCCAAAAATAAAGCTGTGTAAGATGCTGCATAAGCACCTCATTTAGAAAAAATATCTGAGGAGGAAACGTGGAAGTAATAAATTACTTCTCGGTTTTCCTTTCTAGCCGAACAATGCTTTTTAGTAGTGCATGTTTTTAGTGTTGTACCAGCAGTGCGAGATGACGAACTAAAGTGCAGAACCTACAAAGACAATCTCACACATTCGTCACAAAATGTAGAAAGTTATGGAAATTTCCTTAACAAATAACGGGCGCAACGATCAAGATGTACTTATGGAATCATTTTTTTTAGTGTTTAAACTGTAGTTTTTCCTCAGCTATACTTTATTATCCCATCCGCTTAAGTTTATATTTATTCCAGAAAGAAGTGGTAAGACAGATTAAATAGATGATGTATAGGAGCTGTATCCTTTGTGGGTGATGTTGGAATGTGTTGTGGGACAGTGGGGAGGGTTTCGTCGGCATTCTGCTCCTTCCTTTGTGTCGAGGACTTTTCCTCAGCGGTCTCTGCGCAAGACATCTTTTTCAGCTTGTTTATTAGATTTTGTAGATCTTAGTTCAAATAAAACCAAAGTCACCTGTGGTTCAAGATCTAATAAACAAGCTGAAAAAGATGTCTTGCGCAGAGACCGCTGAAGAGAAGTCCTCGACACAAAAGAAGGAGCAGAATGCCGACGAAACGCTCCCCACTGTTCCACAACTGATCAGATACTCGATGAACTTTTTGAAATTCGACGTTGGAGTACACAAATTCGGTGAGAATGGCTTGGTGAAAAGCTCATCCCGACAGTGAAACGGAAGTTCTGAGTAATCGGCTTGTGAAAGTTTCTCACGGGATTCGAACTCGCCGGAAGCCCTATGGTCCAGATGAGGGTCTGCGCAATAACCCGAATGTAAGTAGGTGATATATCTCGTTGCTCATATATCTCACACTGTTCTGAAAAATGCTGGGAGTTGTCCAACGTAAAGAAGATAGGCTACAAACGGAGCAAACAAGCAGGTGCAAGGGTTTTTCATTGAAAGCAGCACATCTTAGCCACTATCTTTATTTTCAATAATTTTTTTGCTGTTCAAGTCATCTATTTTGAACTGAAGCCATTACACGGCTGGCAAAAATGGTTGTTCAAAAAGTATATTTGAAATGCTATGAATATGTACGAAGGCGGGTGTTGCGCAGTGGGTAAGAGGTTCCGCTGGTTGATGGTTCGGGACCGCGATAGCGCCAACTAAGCCTTTCATTCCTACTAGGTCAGCAAATTGGTATCAGACTGGTCTAGGACTATGAAAACACTGACTTGTCACATCAGCTTGCCTTCGCAACCTCTTGGGAAGTCACTGTGAAGGCTAATTAAACGCTCTTAAACTTCGAACGATTCTGAATTGGAGTGAACGTGGTGGCGCACTTAAGCGGATTCGCTAACGCGAGACGCTTTATCCTTTATCGTTTCGAACGTGTAACGTTCTTTTTCTTTGCATATGGAAACAATTAAGATAAGAATGTCCACAAGAATTTCTCGGTAGTGAAAACTCAAGCTTAAAAACAATCTGCGTCGCGAATACGTTTAACAAGGTGCGACCGGACGGATATATCGGAGTCGGTAAGAGGTTCCGCTGTGATTGCACAATTGATCGATGGTTCGAAACCACTTTGGCGTCAACCACGTCTTTCATCACTACGGGGTGGATAAATTGCCACCAGACTTGTCTATAGTTATAAAAATACTGATACACCTACTCAGACCGGAAACTGATTGTGTAGGTTAAACATCCATTCGTAAAGCTGAAACGATTCTGAATTAAAGTGAAGACATCAAGACACTTTATCCCTTATCAAACCATAACTTTCCTATTCAGATGTGAAGGATGATCTGATTTAGGTGCTTACTTTTTAGGGAGTAGAAAAAGAGTTTTTAAATCCTATGTTTTCTGTCCTAGATGTGGTTAAATTTTCGCCCACAGTGCGGCTATAAAAACACCATAAAACATTTTTATCAATTTCCTTCTGTTGACAAATAGAAGGGAGACATGGCAAACAGTTCTCTCTGATTACAGTAGAAATAAATGTAATTGATTTGTTGTGGGAACCTCTTCGAAAATTGGACTTTAATTAACAAGTGTTTTATCTAATACACGGACCAGGATTGATCCGGAGGAGGAGATTGCAGAGAGAGAGAGAGAAGGCCGGTACGAAATGAGGGAACAGTAATTGTTCAATGAACTGTAAAAGTCACGTGTTAGCATTCCATTCAGAGAACGTTGAAACATCCACATCACAATTATTTCCAAAGTATTCGCAGTTCCTCATCAAAACCTGTTTCATATTTATCGAATTTTTTGCGATCAATCAAGGTGAACAAAATGTTTGCTAGCACAAAAAGATCTGAAACGATGACTACTTTCTATGGAGTTCTCTTGTTGATGTATGTTCTTAGAGCACTGCTAAAGAATAAGACTTCTAAGAAAAACGCAAAAAAAAGAAAAGTGTTAAGAAAAACGCAAAAAAATAAAGTGCTGAAAAAGCGGTTACTATACTACGGTCATGTGTAGGAGAATTTTAGAACTTATTCAATTCCATCGAACGTGTGAAGCGCTTTGACCTCTATGGATAACGTAAATAATCTAACTGAAATCAAATCGAATGAACAAATATTTGAACAGAGCTCGTCTGCGCGTACAAATGAGAGAGCTAAAGAGGAGCTTTGTTGATCTGTAAATGCCATAACTTCAGTGGTAAATCTGCCCTCCTAATTTTGTGAACAAAATAATAACATACCGCGCACCCAAGATAGGAAAAAATTAAACAAAACAAATACATACGGATTTGTCTAGTATCACTTCAATCCAATTATTATCAAAATTACTGTATCCATAAATCAGAACTTTTTCCTCTGGTTTCGTTGTTTTTCTTTTTGGAGGAGGACTCACAAGTGAGAGGAAACTCCGTGAGAATCGAAAAAGGAGCAGATAGTTCTGGTTCTGAATGATGTCCGCAGGTCGCCACGTTCTCTTCGGTACTGTCGGAGTATTTAAAGTTCTCCGTGAATTCTCCAAAGTTCAACAACACATGAAAAAGGGAAGCAGAATTCGCAAGCATCAGTTGGAGAAGGCGCTACATTTCTTTCCCGATTGATGCTCTTATTGACCTTCATTTTTTCTCATCGCTTAGAATTCTCGTCAAGAATAATGATTGTTCTGTACGGCAGAAACACTTCATCCCCACTCTAACATAGTTATCATAATGTCGCTGTACCCCTTACGTAGCCGTCAGAATTTCGAAACATTTTAAGAACTCTTGGGCCCTACTAAGCCTTGTTTATCAACGAGCACTGACACTTACATTTGCAACCGTTCAAAAGATAGTTTCAATGGTCCTTTCTTTTGTTTTGCAGACAACGAAACTTTATAAAGAAGAAAAGGAGGACAACGGCTATGCTCACAATAGGAATTTGAAAAAATCCTATTTATGTTTATGAATAAGGAAAAATGGGAGTTGATTGACTGTTCAAAAATTCCAATGTTGTCATGCATTATTCAAACCTATGCACTTCCGAAATCACGACTATTTGATAAATTTCATTGAGTTTTGTGTAATTTACTAAGATAAATGTAGACTCCTAAATTGCTTCAACTTGTCCTGATCTTTCGGTGACAGGAATGTGAGCATTTTAGCCCGTGTGCATTTCTCAGCTCTCATTTTTCGGTTTCTCTCTGTTTGCTAACTTCGCCATGTGCATGCGTCGATTTCTGACCTCTTATGCGACCTCTCTTGATACGATGCCAATCTCGTTACTTTGAAAAACATGGCGCTCTACTCAGAACTACGATGCCTACAACATTTTGCCTGTTGAAACTTTGTAACTAGAAGTATTTCTGGGAGTTTTTCATCGAATTTTTATATTCGCATTATGTGCCGTTCTAGATTTTCGTTCTAGATAAGCACCTAAAAAAGGACATTGTATGCACAAAAGTAGCTTTAATTTTCTCCTACCTTGTTCACTGAAATTAGTAGTTGTTAGGAATATTTTCGCCCGCCTTGATTTTCTTTTATTCTCCTTCTGCAATCCTCTGTAGACCTGTATTGATTCCACACAATATGATCGACACAGAACATTTTTGTTCTGGAAAACATTGGACTCCACCGCAGTGAGCTTGATGTCTTAGTTTAAACACGGCTTTCGGTAGTAAATAATCATGAAAAGTTGGACTTTGTTGCACTCCACCGAATAAACACTTTTTTTGCTCCATAATCGGCTACTTTGTGGGTCATGCCCGACTTTTCCTCCCATCACGGCTGTCCTGAACTCTCTTATCAATTTTCAGAGCATTGACTACGCCACACTGGTAAACAATGCCGAATGTTTTTCTTTAATCGATCCATTACTTTTCATCCTTACTGTTCTGATTTAAAAGAGTATTAATGTCATTATTAAGAGAAGCAATGCATCCTCTTCTTGTATTTTCTTTTATTTTACTACTGGTTCCATGCAATTCATACAAAATGGTCCTTTTTGTCCCAAATATGGCCAATAGTCAAGTAAGTACAAGAGCGTTCTGAAAACTCTTCATCATTCGTTATCTCGTTTTTAGTTTCTATAGAGTTTCAGGTTCTTTTCAATAGTCGAGTAGCTGAAACGCTTGCGAAAGCAGGTCATGATGTCACAATGGTGATGATAACTGCAATGGATGACTTTGATTCCAAAGACGTCAAAATAATGAAGGAAGTTAAAAGTACGGCAGTTTACAGATAAAGTCACTACAAGTCACTGCAGATAATGTTAAGTTGGCTTCTTATTTTTTACAGACGCATAACCGGCATCATTTCGCTTCGGCAGCATCCCGCCCAGTTGAGACCCTGAGGGAGGAAACGGTACTCCTCACGCCCAAACCACGCCCCATAAGAGTATAGTAGGGTCAAAACGACAGCACGCAATTGCGTATGCGGGTTCTCTCGAGGCGTTTCGATGGAGCGTCGCCTCTAGGAGCGTGGTGAAATCCTTACTGGTACCACCCATCGCTGTAGTTTGCGACGATTCCAATTCGGTTCCAACTGCTGCCCCCACCGCGCCGTTTCGAACGCGTACGCAAATGCACCGCAACTACAATCGTGATTCATGTCGTTTTGACCCAACTATATATCTTGATCCGGCCCCTTAGGCGCTTGCTGAATCAAAAACTTTCCGCAACTTCGAATCCACTGTTGATTTGTTTTTTTGGATCTCAGCCCCCCAGTTTATAGTCCTAGAAAATTGTAACTTTTTCAAAGAGGAATCCTGTGATAGACACTCATGGTGAGTACATAGATAATCTTCAAGCTATGAAGTTTAAATGGTATGTATGCGTGGAAAAATAAGTAGCCAACCTAATACACTATTCGTTGAAATATCATAAAGACAAAAACTTGTGTTGCTTTATTAGTAAAGCTATATGAAACATCATATTATCAAAAGCAAACTGCTGGCAGTTTCGTGCTCTCAAAAGGCATAGTGGAATTGACGATGTTTCGATCTCGTTCCGAGTGCACGTAACGGTTAAAAGTGTAGTTCATGAGCATGAGCGTGATCACGCTTAGTTCCTTTTAGTAGTTCAGAAAGAGGTTTGATTACGCAGGCTTCTGTTATCCCGCATCCAGAGCGATGCCACTTATAACGAAAAATAGGACAAGCAATAGCACGGTCGTTCAAGGTCTTCAGTCCAACTAATGTAACTGAAATGCGATTGAAGACGTTGAACGACCGCGCGTAACGCGTCAGCGATTTTGCGAGCAGAAGCTCCCGCACTCGCAAAATAGTTGACGCGTTACGGATTCCACTAATTCTAAAAAAAAAAACCTTGAAAAACTTGACTCCCGTTGATCTTCGAACTAGTAGAGCGGGCGCCAGTAATTCTTCCATTTGTACCGATCGCGTGCCACAGTAGCACAGTGGTTCCCCCTTTCGCGTGGGACACGAAGAGCATCATACTTTTCTTTGAAGGACTTCGTGAAGAAATCTGACCATCGGGTCGGCGGTATTCCTGTAGTGCGCTTAATATCGCGGGGAACCCAGTCGCTCACGGCTTTGGTCCAACGGTTGTCGTTAAAGCGCATCACGTGTCCGGCCCACCTTATTTTACTTTCCTTGGCAAACGCGGCTGCGTCTGTAATCTTCGATCGCTGCCGTAGGAGAGAACTTCGAATCCCGTCCCTCACTTGCGTGAAACGGGATGCTCCTAGCATCACTCTCTCAATTGCGCGTTTAATGACGCTCACCGCGTTTTCTTCCTGCTTGCGAAATTCCCAGGTTTCCCAAGCATAGGTCAAAGCAGGAAGTACGGTGGTGTTGAAGAGGTGAGCACGGAGCCGGGTGTTCCTGGTCTTCTTCACTACATCCTCGATGCTCTTGTACGCTCCCCATGCCGCTCGTCTCCTCCTGCCCAGCTCGGGAGTCAGGTCGTTCGCCAAGTTCAACTCCCGACCCAGATAAACGTAGCTGCTGCATTCGGATATGTTTGTTCCGTTGAGCGTGAATGGGGCATCCGAGACCCATCCGTTCCGCATGAACATCGTCTTTTGTAGGTTCAGCTGAAGACCGATGCATCCACATGTTTCGTCGAATTCGGTTAGCATTCGTTCCGCTTGACTGATGCTAGGTGTTATCAGTACGATGTCATCAGCGAAGCGCAAATGGTGTAGCTGCCGACCATCAACCTTCACTCCCATGTCGTCCCATTCCAACTTTCGCATTGCGTTCTCGAGGGTGGCTGTGAATATTTTGGGTGAAATTGTATCACCCTGTCGGACACCCCTCCTCACGTCAATGATGATGTTCTTCTAGAATGGCGAAATTCCGGTCGTGAAGTTACTGTACAACTCTCGAAGTACCTTTATATACTGAGTAGGGACGCCCAGAGCAGCATCTTGTACTCTCGTGATACCTCGATGAGTTTCGAAACAGTGTGATGTGGTCAATCGTACTGAATTGTTTTCAAAACCCTGATTGCTCGCATGGCTGTCCTTCATCCACTACTTTTTCAATCCTATTAAGGATCACTCTTGTAAAGAGCTTGTAGATGGAGCAGATTGGGCGATAGTTGCCGATGTCACGTGGATCTCCCTTTTTATACAGCAACACGGTCTTGCTGGTCTTCCACTGTTTAGGAACCTTGCATTCCGACAGATAACGTGTAAAGAGCCTCGCCAGGGTGTTGATGAGTAGTGGCGGAAGGCTCTTCAGTTGTTCTGGTTTCATTCTGTCGAGACTGGGTGATGTACGACTTCTTACCGACATGATAGAATGTCGTATTTCGGACGGGAGAACCTCTGGAATGACATGTCCGTCTTCCCTCAGATGGTGAAGAGGAAAGCGGACATGGCTGTGGGAGAGATCAGAGTAGAAGTCGTAGATGATTTTTTCCATCCCCCTCCTCGATGCAATGGCTGTTTCCTTTGGGTTCCGGAGAGCAGTCATCCTCGTCTTGCGACTGGCGAAGTCTCGACGGGCATAGCAGATGCTTTTCTCCGCCTCTGCAGCTTCAGCCAGCACTTCTGCTCTTCTCTCTTTAAGGTCTTCCTTTATCGCCTCTCTGCAAAGCCTTGCGAGCACTGACGTGAGTTCCTGGCTCCCTGCGGTTCGTGCTGCTCCACGCTGGCGTATCAGCTCAAGAGTTTCAAGAGACAGGCGTCTCTTGGTGGTTTTAGAACTCTCAGCCTTCTGCGCGCAGTCGTGAAGGTGTTCAAGGAGCCGGTCATATTCTTCGCCGATGTTGTCCCTTGCGTAATCTTCCCAAAAGCCGGCTAACGTAGCGAAAAGATCCCAGTTGATGATAGTTCTGGGATTTCTCTCTCTGCACTTGGCGGCTTTCTCTGCTCTTCTTGTGAAGGGATATCTTCCTCGGAGGAGACGATGGTCCGATCCCGTATAGAACTTTGGTACAACACCGACGTCCGTCAGGCAGAACCTTTTATTAACGATGATGTGGTCTATTTCATTACAGTACCCTCCACCGGGTGACTCCCACGTCCAACGTGGAGAGGAGGGCTTCTGGAATTGCGAGTTCCCATGGATGGTCTGATGATGAACACGGAGAGCCTCTCCCCTGGTCATTTCATTATAGGCCGTGGGTCCCGATGTGAAGTTCCTCCGGCGTTCTTCTTGGGCCAACCTCAGCGTTCAAATCGCCAATTATGACCTTATAGAAGGCACGATCTTCTCGGTAGAACTTTTCCATGTCTATATAGAAAGTTTCGACTTCTTCTTCATCGTAGCTTGATGTTGGAGCGTAAGCGAGGAAGGTAGTTAAAGCTGGTGTTGGGCCACATCTTCTCATCCGCAGACGTCCGATTCGGGTCGTAAGTTGTTCAGAAGAGTCGATGTTCTTTGCCATACTCGTGTTGACGAGGACGCCAACTCCACCAATACCTCTACTGTCGCATGTTCCCAAGAACAGTTCTTCTCCAGTTCCATATACGGCGTTGAGAGGGTGACGTCGTCTCGTCTCGGTCAGTCTGATGACGTCGTACTTGATCTTTTTGGCTTGCATCATCAGATCTTCGATGGCCACTTCCGATGCAAGCGTACGTGCGTTATAAGTACAGATCGGCATCCTAGTCCTTTTCTGTTTTGGTAGCCTACATGACTCCTGCAACCCCGTCCTTCGTGGCGCTACCGTTCCTCCAGAATCGGGAGACTCTTTCTTACTACTCTATTGTGCGTAAAATTTGAAAATCCATGAGCAGGTTGCAAGCCTCTAGTCCCATGAGTTTTTGGGGGAACGTAGCATTCTCCCTAAATCCACTCACGTCTCTGGGCAAGCACAAAGTTGCTTTTGGTTTGCGATTACCCCTCTATCCGCCACCCGGGGACGCGCCACGTAGCCTCGCGACAAACCGGCTGTGATCCCTCTAGTGAGGGAGATCCGTGGCCACTAATTCTATCGCTTATAATAAGTTGCATGGGGAAATGGAATCACAAAAGAGTTTCTTCGTACGCCTTCTGAATAATTAGCGGAACTGAACGTAATCACGCAGGTACTCGTAAACTATCACTCGTTGCATCACCTTATCACTTGTGCTCCCGTTGTTCGTCGATTTGCTCGAGTGGAACCCAGTAATACACCCATGTTATCCTATGCCTTCTCTCCTCGCAGAACCACCAAGAACATTGTATTTTTATCTAAAAGAAAGAAAGTTGTTTGTAAAAAAAAAAGCGTAATTATCAGGTTGGCTGTCTTTTTGCAGCACGTTTGGCATCGTTTGATATGGTCAATTAACCAAAACATAGGTTAAAGCCGGAAGTACGGTGGTGTTAAAAAACACGGAGCACGGAGCGGGGCATTTGTGGTCTTCATGGCTACATCCCCGATGGTCTTATATGCTCTCTAAGCCGCTCATTCCCTCATGTGCCATGCTTGAAGGTCAGCTCGTCAGTTTCCCGACTTAAATACACATAGCAGGAGTCCTCGGGTATAATCGCTCCGTTGACTGTGAATGCGAATGATGTATTGCTGGCGATGGACGAGCTGAAATCATGCAAATTTTACATAATCTCATTCTCATTTCCATTTTCTGGGTGATTTAATCGCTGATGATGATAGTTTCTGGTGGGAGAATATCCTCAAGACTACCCACCGATACCTTATTCCTGCAAGAATAAACTTAAAGGCAGCATACCACAAATCTGAGGTGGTGCGGATTTCAGTGGAGTATCCGTATAGGGTGGCGCGGTGCACTAGAAGGCATCGTACAAAACAGCATTCAGAAGTCGGCAGCTTGCAGTGATTCAGAAAGAGATGAGCGAAGCCACCGCGGTCTCCATAATCCACGACCCCGTATAGGGATACTCCACCTGAAATCCGTACCACCCCAGATTCGTGGTATGCTGCCTTTAACAAATGAAGAATCCAGCTCAGAAACACTATAGACAATAGGTAGAAACGGACCTCATTCCCAGTAATCAAGTGAAGCTCTGAAGATCGTCAAAATGAATGGAATATAAATTCGACTGAACAATCACGGCTTAGCAGGGTAGTACTTATATTAATGAAGCAGTATTAGTTTAGTTCATCGAGTGAATGCTTCCTGCGGCATGAAAAAGCGGGATATGGAAGAAGAACAGAGCAAGGTAATATTTGAGGTAAGTACTTCTATAAAAGTCAGAAACTTTGGAATAGGAACGAGAAATGATGGTATTTGGTAAGCTGTAAGCAATGAATCAGCAACTTTCTTGTATAGGATCTATCTGCGTGGGATTCCAGATTGAGAGAACACATAGGTCGTATGACAACCCTTCTGGTAACGTCCTGCCGAAGTAAGTGGTACTCTTTATTTTTATATAACTTTCAGATTTTCTACCTAGCAGAATTGAATGAAGCCTGGTACACTGGGAACGTAAAGGTAGCTTACCAGGAAATTTACGTAGTGTGGAAATCCTATAGAAAATATAGAATTAGGAGTGTAGGATACGAATAAGAGCGTAGTTTTGTTCAGCTTACCCTAATCGTCGTAAAAACGGCGTTTGTTCCTACGAGGTAAGTTGTGTCACCCTTGTGCACGCGTCGCATCTTTATGCGATCAGTAAATGATCAATGGGGTATACTCAGCAGCCTATTTATGCAGAACCGATGAATAGTCTGCTGAGGAGACCAGAACGTGTACAGGGGGACGCGTTCTGGTCTCCTCAGCAGACTATTCATCGGTTCTACCGTACCTCGTAGGGACGATTAGTAGTACTTGAGTGGGCCACTACGCTTACTTAAAATTGGGAGCGAGCTAGAAGAATGTTGTCATATTCAAATAGATCTTACTCCTAGAAATGGTTGAAAACAGGGAATTTTTGAACTGGCTGGAGGCGGAAAAATTCGACCTAGCATTTTCTCATATGTACGACGTCTGTCCAATCGGTCTTATTCACCATGCAAAGATTCCGTCTTGGATTTGGCTGAACAGGTACAGATAGTGTCGAAACTTTACTCATTTTTTAATCAATTTTTCTTTTTTTAGCGGCGCTCTTATGGATTTCGTTGCTTATTACATGGGAGTCCCAACTATTCCCAGCTACACACCACGTAAGTTTTCAGTTTTTTAAAGGTTACCGAAGAAAACTCGCTTGTAGATAATGCATCAGAGCTATTTGAAGTCAGTGTTGATAGTTCTTCTACTAATTCCTATAACTTTACAGCAGTCGTCATGGAAAGCTCTGACCATATGAATTTCATAGAAAGGACCAAGAGTTTGATTGGCCACACATTGATATCATTCATGTGGAAAAAGTAAGCAGAACAACCGTTATTTATTTATTTTCTTAATCCAGGCATCATTTTTGGAACGACTATAGTCGTTGTCGAGTGCGTTCAACTGACTGAGCGGACCGCGTTTCTCACAGTCCCAATCGGTGGCATATCGCGCTCATCAGTTGACCACATTTGATGGCGGCTATGTGTATAGAAAAGATAGAACGGGATCCTTGCCACTCGCATTTTCTTTTAAAAAAATCAATTTGTGCACAACATTCTTACAGAATGTTCGCCGATGGCGAGACTGCGATTTTCCAGGAGTTGATTGACCACGATTTTCCTGATATAGTAGACGTAGCGAAGAAGTGCCCTCTGGTAGAGTGAAAGTCAACAATGCGGAATGAAAGTGAAGACATCTGACTTTGTTAAATAGGTTATGGTTAATTCAAACGAACTATATGATCTTCCCCGACCAACATTGGCGAAAATTGTCAACATCGGCGGCATCGGAATCCAAGAGAAGGATGCAAAACTACTGCCACAAGTGCGCTTTTTGATTTGTCGTTTTTTTTTTGTAGTTATTTTCGGTAGGATTTTGCATAAGGAATCTTCCCACAACCAAGCAAGCCGACATTTGTGGATTCAAAATCACATCGAGTTGTTATCAGTAGCGAATTCCCTGCAGTAGACCTAACAGTAACATGAATATTTTTCTAATGCTCCTAAAATGATTTGCAAGGACTCAGACCCATTCGTTTTTTTTTTTTTTTTTTTTTTTTTTTGAAAATCATTTATCTCCTGACTCAGGAATTCCAACGGATCGTAGACACCGCCGAAGGGATAGTGGTGTTTTCTTTTGGATCAGTGACTCCAAGTCACAAAATGCCTATGAAATGGAAGATGGCCTTCGTTAATGCGTTCAGACGTTTCCCCAAATACCACTTTCTCTGCAGATATCAAGCAACAGATTTGCAAGGTTCGTCAGTGAAGTTGGAGTAGTGTATAGTTGAAATAATCCAGCAGGTCCTCGCTTGTTCAAACATTATTTGAATACAACTAGAGTTTCCTAAATTAAAACATTTCACTTCATAATCGGTCTTCCAACAGAAGCTTTTCCGTCTCAGATAAGATCTCACCAAATGTGCACTTATTCAAATGGTTGCCACAAGCTGATCTCTTACAAAACCCAAAAACAAAAGCGTTCATATCACATGGAGGGTACAACAGTGTGCAAGTAAGTGTATATAATTCCTGCTATTTAGCAATAACTGTGTATGTCCATGATATTCAGGAGGCAATCTCAGCCGGTGTCCCGATGATCACCGTAGCTTTATTTGGAGATCAACCAAAAAATGCTAAAATGGCTGAAAGACACCAATTTGCTATTAATCTTCGTAAGAGCGATCTTAGCGCGGATACGATAGCTGATGCTCTCCGTAAAATGCTTAATGATCAAAGGTCTCTTTCCCTCTTTGCAGATTTGCCAATATTTATTTATTAATTTAATATGTCAATATGACCACTTTTCACACAAAAACCAGTTGTTACAGCTACTCACAAAAAATCAAGCGGCTCTCACAGATGACGAAGAAGAAGCCAGTGAGTGCGTCGCACCTGCTGGTCTCATGGGCCGAATTTGTGGCCGAGTTCAAAACGTTGGATAATCTCGTACCGGCTGGAAACAAACTCAACTTCTTCCAGTATCATTCTCTTGATGTGATTGCATTCCTTCTACTCATTGTAACTATTATTCTGTATATTTCTTGGAAATTCTTAAAGCTCGCAACATGTAAATTATATTCCATCTTTTTCCGTTCCAAAAAAGAAAAGAAAGCTTAATCTGTTCCTATTTGACCTCTACCGCTTGCTCAACTTGAACTGGTCGTGATTGTCTTGTGTTAATCTCTCTACATAGAAATCATTGTTGCTGCCATTTCATTATAAACTCAATGATCCTATTGGTTTTCATGCATTGCAGCAGAGCAATGTCCGTAGCACGCAGAGGTTTAGCAGCTGACTGTAAACATACACTAAAATGTAATTGTAATGAATGTTCCATTCATCAACGAGCACACTAGCTTAGCCGTTTTGCACACTTTCCAAAAATCCGTTCTTCAAAGAATTTCCAAAAAAAAAAGAAAGAAGAAACCTCTACAAGATCTTGATCGGGTATGCTTGACTGGTGACTAACGATGAGGAAGCTGGTTTGGAAAAGTTTCACGAGGTGGGACCTCGCATTTTTTAATGTTAGATTTTCCCCGAAATAGATCCATTTTGTTCTCCATACAATTTATTCTGACTTATTTGACTATGATGATTATTTTACGCGGGTTTTGTAGGAATATCTGTCGAAATACTACAACATATCGTCATCAAAGTCTAACCCCCCCTCTCCTGGATCCTTTGCTTTGTCTTTCAAGGATATCTCCAGAAAGGGAATTCGACAAACCAATTTTTAACCGGTTTTTAACCAATTTTTTCAAAAAATTTCTCATCTTTTACCATGCATAGCATGTTTTTGGGCCGTGGGCGCAGCCCTATTACCCGGTTAAGTTCCATTTCATTATATGACGTAATGGTACATTTTGATTCTCCTTTTTCAAGGTGAACAAAAAAAATTAAACGTAACGTGTACAACATCAGATTGTTCTCTAAAGAATAATCGAAGTTCTGCTTGTGAAGCGATTACAAAAATCCCTTGTTTGGGTAACCCATTGTACGCGTAAACAATAGCAACTTGTACCGCGTGTACGTGGGCGGAAGCTATTTATGACTAAACCTTATACTTACTCTTTATATTACGGTAATGCACGGGATAATGTATACCCGTCGAGCTAAGAAGCATCGACGGCTAAAGCCAGGAATTGAAAAAAATGAATACTGTCTTATGTTAGGAGTCAGCTACATCAATTAGCGGGTACAGTGGACAAAATTCGATTTTTTCGGTTCGATGCGTGTTCGACTGGAACCAAGCAAAAAGAGTATGTGCTAAGCAGATCAAGTGCGATTTTGCGTTGCGACTTACGCGCAGCGACTACACGGCTGTAAAATTTTGACGGCGACTGCAAACCTAGGATTAATTTCAAAGATTTCTTCCAACCAAGGTGAACATCTACTTCAGCAGTCTATTAGCACTTGAGGAAATTTTTTATTAGAAATTTATAAAAAATTGAAATTTATCACTAAATGTTTCTGGCACTCTGTTCAAAAGTAAAGCCTTGGCTTCTTTGTCACATAGATGAACCTTCTTCTAGTAGTAGTTGGAACAGTGGTCTCCTCATATTCATCCTCCATCTCATCCAGTTCAACTACTGGCGGTTGATGTGACCCAAACGGTGGAGGTACGTCTATCTAAAATGCAATCGATGTGAAGAGGGGAATTAATATCTTCCAGATAATTCATTTGTTTTCTACAAAGGAAATTTCCCTTTCTACCGGATAGCTTAGGATCAAAATAACCCAGTTAATTTTACTCAATAAAAATCGAGAATAACAACAAGTAATCATCAACCATGATTTTGTTACATAAACGCTGAAAAACCTGCCTTCTCTTCCTGAGACTCTTCATTGATTGTGGTCTCCAGTGGAGGCGGAAGCGTGGTTGTTGAAGTTGTTGTTGGTGACGTCTTGTCTGAATTGTCTTCCATAAAATACCAAATTTCTAGTGCAGTTGAAATATGATATTATAATGAAACACACGCGTGGTAGTAGAACTAGGATCGTCCGTCACTGCGAAACGATTCACTTTAGTCCCAATGATGGTGCCTGGTGGAGCGTTTCCTGGGAGTGAAGATCTCGATCTGAATCCCCGGATGCATTTTGATCCATTTCATCTCACTTTTTGAAATCACTGACCAAGGAACGAAACACGCTGCGGGTGTGACTACATTACAACATCCCGCACCGCATTTCTAATCGAGTTATTTTCGCGACACATAAAGTACTGTAACGTGTGTAACTGCGCGAGAAAAGAAAAGTGGTCTCATTCCATCTGACCTTTCTCCTGGTGGCCGTATCTCTTGGCGTGCTGGTGGGCCAGCTGCGAAGTTAGGCGGTCTTGCTGGAAGTATACGCACAGCTTCTGACTGACTTTTACCAAGTTCGGGTGACGAGCTGGAAATTGTACCAGTACGGGAAAATTTGGCAAGCTAGAGCTTTTCTTCACAAAAAAAAAACATATAATGAGTTGTGTATTTCTACGTGGTTTAAATAAAATTCAAAGGAATGCGCACATTGAGATGATTACCTAATTCCGCGGACTTCAAGAACGTCATCATCACGATTAGACACTTCCACTGACTTCAAATGAGATGAAGGTTTTGCTAGCAAGGAGGTTCCGTGTTGCATCATCGGTTCATTCTTTGGTGAGTATTTTTTCTTAAGAAGAATATATCTCGATAAAAAGAATGCAAAAATGTACATTGAAGCATTGTAAATAGAAATTGTTTTTTTTTGCTGGTTGAAAAATTCTGTAGCAGTTCGTGTAAAAGGTGTGATAGAGGCAAAGATGAAGTTTTGGCCATGTTTTCAACGATAACTTCGTTTTTGTTTTAGCGATATTTTGTTTTTTTTCGAAGCAATATTTTCTCCATGTTTTTTATCCATCATGTTTTTTTTATTAGTATAAGACATAAAAGTAAGTTCTGAATGCTATCAAGCACTGGTGTTAAATAAGCCAAGTGTGCTAAGCTCTATCTTAATTAAATTTTGAGTACTTCCAATCCTATCCATATCTCCTCCGATATTTAAAGTTCATTTTGCTTTGGTTGGATATTTTTACAGCCAGATGTGTTTCAACCACTTTGCAGAAAAGACAGAGTAATTACTCACTTTTTGCTCACTAATAATATGTAGCTCCAAGGGGCATGGGCAGAATTTGGCGTCAGCTCCTTTTTCTCCGGGAGGACCTACACGACAATTTCGATAGCTCACTATGCTACAAAGTATTCTTACGAATACCTTTAGGTCCTCTGTCTCCCACATTTCCATTTATTCCATCTAATCCGTTTGGTCCTGGTTGTCCTGTAGGCCCGAGTGGTCCATAGATGTAGTTTCTCTGCGGATGAAATTGAATAAGAAAAAATGTTTTTAGTTGGACTCTTCCCTTACTTTTCCACGAGGTCCTTGTGCTCCAGCTCGACCAACAGGACCATCTGCTCCTTTTGGACCGGGTTTTCCTACACCACCTTGTGCTGGTCGACCTGCTGCGCCACGACCACCCGGGTTTCCAGGAAATCCCGGTGGGCCAATATCACCTTCGGGACCAATATCCCCTGAACAGAAGAATCTTTACTATAGCGTTTCCATTCCAAATTGAGTGATTTTAAATTCAAAGGAGAAATGAATTTCCATTTCAGATCCAATTGAAAAATGCTCTTGAGTACTATAAAGAATACCGTCAATTCCATCCACAGCTGGAATTCCCGGTGGTCCCTTGTGCCCCTTCTCGCCCGGTGATCCACGTTCACCTGGTGGTCCTTCTGGGCCCATTTTTCCAGCTGGGCAAATCACACACTTCTCCTCTTGCTCAGCTAGGATATCGCGAGCATCTATTCCACGTTTTCCTATAGGTCCATCGGTTCCCGCTGGTCCATCTTTACCTGGTGGTCCTGCAATGATCTGTTTGTCATTTCACAATTCGTAAAATAATAGTGTTCATAGTCATTAAAGAAATATGCGGGTAGACCTGGGGGACCACGTCTTGCCGGTGCACAAACTACTTCCCTCTTCTGACGTTCCGAATCCTTCATAAGTCCAGCTATATCTCTCTCCAGAATCTAAATAGTTATTTCAAGTCATGTGATTATCCTAGAAACTACAGGAAGTGTGTCATTCACCTTGAACCCTCGTATGCTTTGCAAAACCTTGTCACGAGAGTTTTCTACTCTTTTCACCACGAGAGGCATGTAAGCTAATTGTAGTATAACTGTAAATGTAGACAAGAATATGGTTAGGTAGCCAGCGTAGTAGAACCACATCTGAACAAGAAGTGTTAATTTCATTTTAAAAAAAACACTGGAAATTTACGCAAAGAGAAAGAAAAGCAGCAGAGAAAAGTTGTTTTTGTGCGACAAAGCAGCCGCTAATATGCATAACCCTTAAATTTAAAGAGAGCATATTGCGAGGTAGACATGGTTCGGGAACCGCTGGAAAACGTAGAGTTCAGGTTGTGGACTACGGAAACGAACGGGGTCCCGCTCATTTTCATGTAATCGTCGTAAAAAATTTCGTGGAAGATTGCGTCTTTTCCTAAGAAATCACTTGACGCACCACCTTGTCCACGTGCCGCGTCCACGAGCGAGCGGTCGAAGATTGATGAGGCCTCGTGACCAGCCTATTCAAGTAAAACCAATTAAGCGTGCGCGTTCTAAGGTGCTTCGTAGGAACTGAAGCGGTACCCACATCGCTTGTTAGGACATCTAGAAGAATTTGATCGGGGCCACGTTAGTTTTGCGTAATCTGCAACACGAACTCTCTGTCTTCCCTGCGGTTATCATGCCACTTCAATTTTGTGATACGCTGCCTTCAATGGTATGACTCTGAGAACAGTGACAGGTGAAGAAGTGGTTCTGGACTGAAATCCTACCAAAGATGACAATAGTATTGTCAACAAGCTTCGTTCTTTTTGTTCTTTGCTTACATATGCTAGATATAACAATGATAGAAAGAAAAAAAGCTACAAATACATGCAGAGAGGTGCATTGGATTTCTATATTATTTTCTGGAGAAAAACTTTGAGAACTTTGTGTAATTATTTGAAAAGTTCACAAAATTTTACTTATGGTAAGCATATGTTTTCTTTGTGCAGTTACTATCCAGATATGAGAGCGGTTAGACTCCTTCAAAAAAAGTCCCATTTTGCAAACAAACCACTCATTGTCGTTCGCAAAAATGACATTTCTTAGTTTGCAGCGATGGTTAGCAAAGATTCCGACGTTTGTAGTTCTTGAAGAGATCCGTATGGATCTCTTCAAGAACTACAAACGTCGGAATCCGTATTGTAGTGCAATGTCGTAACTGTAACGTTTTGATCCGAGGAAGTTTCCTACATTTTTCAAAAATTTTATAAAACATCAGATCTTAAAGCTTTGAGAAATGGTTTCTTTCTTTCTGCAGCAGTATGTTTCCACATGATTTCCGGCTTACATTGAAATACTTAGATTTTTTTAAGTGAGGAAATTTGCGAACTATTCCGGTACCCACAGTGCTCCGAAGTAGGAGAAATCATGCGATTTTCCGTAAGGAGAGTACTAAACTATATTTATATTCGAGAACTGAGAAATAGCAGCTTACACTTCTTTGAAGGTATGTCAAGAAGAAACTTAAAAAGTTCTGAAGTTACGACAAAACGAATGAATGACGAACCTTATTATTAAAAAAAGAGGAGCGGTATTAATCAAAAACAATAACACGCCCAATCAATAATGTAATAAAATTGAATAACGACATGAATCAAAATTTGAATTTGAATCGTCACTGAAAATTACTGAAAAATCAGCACATAGAAGAATCAAGAAACCGAAATGTCTTATCAAAGAAACTAGCGAATTCCACGGAATTGAAAACGAATCTATTCACTCTCGTACGCGAACGAATGCAATGAGAACTGGGTAAGAAAAATCAGGTCAGATTACCGCTATCGTGACCTCATTTGGTAATCAGGAAACGAGCAATTAAATAAGTAATCCTATCAATAAGACGTCATTTCGGCTCTTTTCAAAGGTACTTTTTAACCGACTATGGTTCCCGGGGGTTTCCAGAGAAATAGGTTAGGTTTGCAGGAACGTGCAGTTATCCTTGGTTGTGATGCAATAGTAGTGCAACATTCAGGTGTCAAGCATTCTCAAAAAAAAATTAATCAAGTAAGACATCGGGGTTTTGAACATGCATATCCTGCAATATCAGAAACTCGAACTATTTTCAGGGTCCTGAAAAAGACGAGAAAAACGTAGCTGATGAGGCGTGAAGAATAAGAGCTTCACCAAAACCTTGTTGCCAAAAACAGGAAGACATAGATTCTGACTCACGATCCTGAGAAAACTCTACATTTTTACGGTTTTTGTCACTCACGCATTACAATATTGTCATGTATTTGTACTTGTGTTATTGTTTTTTGTCTTTATTTTGTACACAAACAATAAACCGTGTTTACGTATGACATCGGGGTCATTTTTATTGCAATCAAGGTGGCTCTCGAATATCATCCATTGCAGATATTTCAACCCCTTTATTATTAAACGAGCGCTAAAGAAGGGGTAACGATGCTATTCTTGAACGAGCAGCGGCAATACCATCATCTCCGTTTCACGTGCCTGATTGAACACCTCCCTACATGGCACCTCACCTTCCTCAGCCTAAAATTTTGACGGATATTTCTCTCGAAATTTTACGTAAATCTATCGTAAAATCATACTTTTGTCGTGACGAGAACAATCTTATCAATCTTGGCGCCACCATTTTGACGCAAAATATCAATTCTGGCAGATCTGCCAGGCTCTACCGAACCGAACACCGGATTCACACGGTACAACATATTATCCGAACATTTCACCTGGAAAAATAGAATTAAAGGTTATTTCTTTAGGAGTTGTAGTGAACGTTACCTTGAAGAATTTGCGATCCTGAGTGTCGTTAATAACGTTCACTCCTTTCAGACCGCCTATAGCCTTGTAGCTTAGCTCAGTGGGCTCAACACGAAGCTCAGTAGGTTTCGCTTAAAGTTTTTTTTTCTCTGCAGTGATGTCATCTGCGGATATGCCCAGATATTGAATATCTTAAGAATTACCTGGGAGAGAGCAATCAGGAGGGGGACCCTGAAAGGACAAATTTTTAGTGGTTTAAAGTAGATTTCAGAAGGTGGCTCCAATCAAAACTAAGAATCGTTTTAATAGCGCTAAGCACATTAAGGTTAGTCAAGTCTCCAAAAGTCATCGTCCACTTTCTCTGATCTTCGAAACGGATCTCATTTTTGAGAACAGAACAAGAACAAGAGATATGACATCGTAAAAATCTCTTTCTTTCATCGATTAGGGGAAATTCAGGAAGGAGGAAAGAGCTGAACGAGACCATGGAAAAACCTGATCTTGTTTCTAGCAGAAAAAAGGGTATCATCTACTTATAATCTGTGCGAAACCAGCGAAAGATTTCTGGAATTCAAAAAGCTTGAGTGGAGAACACTTTAAAGGCATCACTCCACAAATCTGAGGTGGTATGGATTTCAGGTGGAGTATTCGTATAGGGGATAGTAGAGAATGGAGAGGGGGTGATTCCGTCCATTTCTTCCTAATTGCGGTAAAAAACCGCCGGGAGATACGGCTTTAAGCGTTTTCCATTATTTTCCACCATTTTCCACAAAAAGTTTGACTGGAACGCGCCAGCCTCGTGCGGCGCCGCATCTTCCGGGCCGGTTTTTACGGCAATTAGGAAGAAATGGACGGAATCACCCTCCTTTCCATAATCCACTATCCCTTATAAGAATAATCCACCTGAAATCTGCATCACCTCAGACTCGCGGAGTGATGCCTTTAAGCAACCGCAAAATGAACATCACTTCATAAAATGTAGTTGTACGCAAGAGATTTTATCCTTATCTATCCTCATTTTGACTGGAACATTATGCGTTGAGGTGGATCCCGATAAAGCGCGATACGCTCAACTTAAAACGGTCGAAACTCCTACAGAGTGGAAAGAAAGCATAATTGCAGGCTTTAAAGTTCGCTCAGCTGTGTTCCGGATGGGTAGTGGTATATGGCGCCTTCGCTTTTTACATGTTGGCGCGGTTCTTTTTGGGTTGCCACGGCTCTGAGGATTTACAAAGATGCGATGACTTTTTCCTGCAACGCTTTTAACTTCCACTATTATTATTAACGCTCGGATAAATAAGGAATCCACATACTCTGCCACTTCTGCTCGATTTCGACCCTCTTTTACTCTTTGACTTAGAGCTCTTCGATCGGCTACGCTTGCTGGAATTCTTCTCGAATGATCTTGATTAGACGGATCGCTAATGCTCGTCATAGTTACCTCCTCGAACTCTTGCTTTCCCTCCTACTTCTGCTCTTGCTCCTACTCTTGCTTCTCGATGACTAGATTTGATACATTTCAGAATTATGCGCGCTCGAGTCCAACAAAACACATTACCTTAGATCTTCCTCGCTTGCTTTTACGTCTACTTCCCCTTTTGCTACTATGTCGACTTGACCGGCTACCTCTTGATCTTCCTTTCTTGCTCTTACCACTACGATGAGAGCGGTGCGATCGGGACCTGCTGGAGCGTCCCGACTTTCCGGATTTACTGGATCGTTTCGATTTCCCGGCCGTTTCTCTCTTCTAAATGCGCACGTTTTCAGCGAAGTAATCCACATGACACTGCTTATTGATACCTTCTTACTACATGCAAATAGAGCAACCGCCCCTGCGGGCACAGCGAGTAACCACCACATGTAAACTGAGGAACCCTTTCATGGTTTTCAGCTATCAAAGAAAGATCTTATCCAGTTGTTTATTCAAAATAACTTATCGTTTGAAAGAAGTTTCTGATAGACCTGTTGATACCGGGTTATGCTCGAAGAGCGATGGTAAATGTTTCATTTGCGATGCCGCAGTGCTCCTCCGGTTCTGTTCTAAGGAGTGCTGATTGAGAAGAACCTGGATCGATCATATTTGTCTAAACTCTTGGCTTAACTTCTGAGCTTTTGTATTAGGAGCATAAAAAAGAATTCTACCTGTACTACACAGTATTTTCTACTTGTATAAATTTTTTAAAGTTTTTTTTTCTGTTTTTTTTTTGGTATATTTGAGTTCGAAGTGGTTAGTAAATTTTCGTAAGTTAAGAGAGAACTTTTTAAAAAAAAAATAAATTAAAAATTTATTTAAAAGTATTTGCATCTCTTCTCCGTTACAACACGAAATGCTTCCGTGGTATCTATGCAAAGTTGTTTGTAAACGAAAACACTAACAAACTGCATATTAGGTCGGCAATTCCTCCTGGAAACATTGAACTGATTCCTCTGTTTTCAAATTATCTGGGTATGAAGAATTGAATTTCTCCTTAATGACTCAATACTAAGAAAATCACATCAAAGATTTGTTTCGTTGCTTTTCGCACAGATTCGCATATACACCTAGCTTCTCACAATAATGCTGTACCCAGGATGATGTGATGTTGCGCGAAAAAATGGATCGATGGTCCTCTATACGCTAATTTGTGTTGTTTAAGTAACAGGACCTGCTTAGCACAATTTTAATGGAAACGTATCATGAAGCTGACGATGATGGGGTCCTTGTGAGCAAATATAGATTCCAGGATGTACGTACGAGTATGGATCTCAGTCCTGCGAAATCGTCTTGAAAAACGGCGGGGGAAACAGCGAAACAAACGCACCACAGTTACCCGCGCGCCGCGTCTACGAGCGAGCAGTCGAAAATGGATACGGTCTCTTCGATATTCTACTCAAGTAAGACCCTTGGACAGGCTGTTGAAGAGGAAGAGGACCATGTACAAGTACTGCGCGTTTGTAAAGCGCTTCTTAGGGCCCGCCAAACGCCGTTTCGCGCCTTCTTTCTTAGAATTAAAGAATAAAGGATAAAATGAACGACATAGATCTATCTCTGTGAAGATGTGCATTTGCGTTCGACTTAAACTCAGACTTCGTTTGTGGTTTATGAACGCGTGCAAGCCAGCGTTTTTATCCCCCCAGACAAGTCTGAAATCAAGTTATCGAACTTGAAAGGATGAAAGGCTTGGTTGGCAGTAGGGTGGATTCGAAACTCTGATCGATCGGGCTGCCACAGTGGAACCTCTTACTGACTGCGCTCCACCGCTCTTATAATAGTCAGCATAATCAGGGAAAATTGAGTGGGGCCACTCTAACGTTCGTAATCTACACCACAAACTCTACATTTGCCCACAGAAATCTCAAGATCAATTTCGGTGATACGCAGTCTTCAAAACATAACCTTTTGTGCTCTTGAGTAAACAAAAACTATGCCCTCGATAAGCGCGCCACTAGCGACAGCATACATTTTTCCAGTGTCCATACAGAATTGTCATGTCATCGTTTCTGCCGACTTTTCTTCGGAGTTATGTATGTGTAGAGATGGTTTTGTTCAATCACCACCTTTGCATTTCACCACACAACCTCTGGATCATAGCTTCAAGCCGGGGATGTAGGTCATTCAGGTCCCGTCCTGACTGGAGAATGCTTTGACAATGATAATGCACCGCTAGTGAAGACGTATATGTGTGTCGCAAAGAAATAATTGCTTTTTCGTTTTCCCTTCCTTACCAAACGCATTATGTTAAAAAAAAGTATTGCGGTTCTTAGCAACGACATTTCGGTCTTTTTCGTCCACGTTGAGAAGCAATTTGACCGGCTTTCTGAATTTTCTTTCTGTATCACTCTTAATACTGTAGATTCCCTGTATGTACGTTGAGGTACTTCTTTAGAATCACCGATTATTTTCTGTGTGTTTTCTTTATGTGCGTTATGTTGGCGTCAGATTCGTCAGCAAAACATCCCACTACACTTTTGAAAAAAAAGTTGCAGCCATCAACCGAAAGTTTCTTTTTCGAGCGACTATATCGGAAGAGGGAATTCTCCAAAGAACCTCCTCACGCTTTAAGTGTAAATATCATAGAAATACATCGACAGCGACATCGTTGGGCTGTAGCTTTAATTCTTAGCTTCTCATATAGTATGGCAGCGTGGCTTTGCTCAACCTTCTCTAATCGTCGTGAAGAAAAGGTGTGGGAGACGGCGTTCTTTCCTACGAAGTCGTAGTTAATAGCTGCAACGTGCCGCGTTAACGATCGAGCAGTCGACGATTGATGAGGTCTCCTCATCATTCTATTCAAGAAACCGATAAATAGCCTCGGACCGGAGCGTCTACAAGAGTGCAAGTTCTAGCGTAGCTCGCAGGTACTAAAGCAATTTCCACGCCGTTTCTTAGGACAACTAGGGCAACAGAGCGGGCCACGCCCTTTTCCATAATCTACAGCCTAAACCCTACGTTATCCCGAAGGTTTTCGTGCCAAGCCAATTTCGTGATACGCTGCCTTTAAGAGGCTGATGACAAGAAATAGAAATTTCTTTCGAAGCATGACTACTTCCTTTCGATTTTTGGGAATCATGTATGGATGTTTTTTTCCCAGTTGAGGGCGGTTTTTGAAAAACCATAGATAGAAGATATCGGTGTGGAGAATTGACAAAGTTTCTTGAAATAAGTGATAAAAGGTGAAATTTTGAGATTTAAATGGAACTAAAATTTTGGTCTGAAATTGTTGTTTTTCTCTTCTACTTCTTCTTCATAAATACTAGTTTTTCCATCTATACACATCCGTTGAGCGGAGGTAAGCCAGTATACCCGAACTTGCCGAAGTGGCGGTGCTGTACCTATGACTTCTGTGAAGAGTGGATTCTGCTGGCCGATGTGAGTGGATGTCACTAATACCTATACCCTGCCTACACTTTGATAAAGAAACAAACTTTTCTAGTTTTTCGTGCGATATTCGAATGCTCGATTCACTTCTTTTTACTTTTCGAATTTCGAGAAACAAATAATCAGTGTAATCACCGTTTCCCGTACTTTCGGCTCCTGCGGCTATTTCTGTTCCATTTAATGGCATCATTCTTAGAACGGTAAACAAAAGACAATTATTCGTTCAAACAAATCACATAAAATGTTCCGATGGCTGTTTGCATATTACGAAAGTTGTTAGTTGGTTGGCGCGCTTAAAAATTCGAAATTGAGATTACGTACATATTGTTTGGCTGGGGAACATCTATTATAATCCATTCTGCCGAGTCATTTTTATCGCGTTCTAAACAAACAATTAAAAGTGGTGCTGAGTCAAAATATGCGCGTTATTGATAAATGATTTCATAGGAAAATCCTCATAAAAAGGTGTGAACCTCACTTTAGAAGCGAGATTTGATCACCTGCAACATTCACTTCATTTCATGTTTTGTTATTGTTGTTAAATATAGTATATGTTCGTAATTATTTATTGTGTATTTATTTACTATTTACTTTATTATTACTTATTGCACACATTATTTCCATACTTTTTTATCCATTGTATTCTTGATCTATTTTAACGTATTTCTCTATCTACTCGATTGTCTCTTAGCAGAAATACTTGCTAAGAGACGTAGATTAATATAAAGTTAGATAAAACATAAAGTTTTCTTTATCACTCCTTTTTTTTAATGCATCATGTGTCTGAGGTAAATAACAGCGCTGAGGAGAAAATGGATTTTTTTCAAAGTTGAAATTCATGAGCAGTTTAAAACTGAGTTGAACTGTAGGCTGTATCCACGATCTCCCGACGGTATACGCGACTTTTTCTTTTTTTGAACTTCTTGTTTAAATTCCAACTCGTAATACAGTATAATTGAAGGAGTGTGGTGTTCTTCTCACCTGCACCTCTTTTAACCATCTTCATTTACTCTACTCGGGAAATCAGGAAGTTTTCCTCTGACATTTTTCTTCCATCCACATAAATACTTGGCTTAGCCTGACTCATTTGAGATCTCCACTCATATGGAAGTCTATTCTCTAAACTCTTATGTAGTAAAATAACTGTAGATTCTCACGACAAAGACCAATTCTACTGATCAAAAATTGACGCAAACCAGTTTTTTGCCGAGTTAAATCTCGCTACAGCCTGTTTACACGGTATTACCGACACAGAAAATCCTACGTCTCGTTCAATTGGCGCTATACACAGCAACATCAGATAAATTTTTCCCCCTGCAAAGAGTCTCTTAGCAGGGCGAAAAAATTATCATTTTGGAACTCTAAGTATACAATACAATAAAACAATAAAATGCAATATAATACATTGCTGTTCATTAAACTTTTACCTCACCAATAACCATTTTATTTCCAGAAGATCATAATCTTAGACTGTAAACGAATTCAAAGCCATTCCGTCGTCATGAAATAAATTATCCAGATAGGTGTTATCGGTCGTTTTTTCAAACGCAAATTGATTATGAAAGTTTTAGAAAAAAGCTCTTCATTACAAATGTAAATTTTTCGTTGCGGTGGAAAATTTACTGGATCAAACTGATTCTAGATTAATCCTTTTTCCTAGTGTAATGACCAAAAATGACTGCAAGACCACCTTTCGCCGAAAAGAAAGGCTCTCCTTTTGGAGCTTTCTCAATAGCTTTTCAGAGGCTTTGTCAGAAATTCGTCACACATGTGATTCAAAAAAAGGTTGGTACGGGAAAAACATCCCAACTGAAGGGTGAACACTCAATTCTTTTAAATTAAAAAGCGATAGTAGGTACTTTAAATGCAGATCATCATAAAACTATTATTGTTCGAAATCTGTGAGGAAATACAGAGCTCGGAGTGGAAATGACGAATATGAGCGTGGTCCCAATCAATTCCCCCTAATCGCCCTTAAAACAGCATTTGTTCTTATGAGGTACGTGAAAACGTACTATCCTTGCACGCGCTGAGCCCACGAGCGAGCGGTCGAAAATCAATGAGGTCTCCTTACTAGCCTACGCAAGCAAAACCAATGATTAGGGTGCTGAGGAGACGGGAGTGTGTATGTGGAAAGGGCGTGTGAGAGGGGCCATTTTCATACTCGTTACCTAGAGCCGAACTCTATATTCTCTCACAGGTTTCTCACAACGTCCGCTTCGTGACACTCTGTTTTTAAACCACAGAGCAAAAACCGAACTAGAGCCTTACACGGCACTGGAGTTAAAATGACAATCACTCAGTATGTTGAAAGCTTCTTTAGCAGTAGTCAGCGTATCACGCTTTCGAAATAGTCGTCGTTTTCCTCATTTAATTTCCGCCTATTTTTTCATCGCTAGAGCTTGCTTGCAATGGTATTGTATTGTATTTCGTGTCGTTGTTTGAATAGTTATTGCGCACATGCTGAGAAGATACGGTATGACGAGAAATCATTTGAATATCAGCACAATGCAATACTGAAGTCCACGCCGTTGCCGAAACGCGCGGACGGCAGCGGCTGACATTCGTGGACCACCGTATTCTCACCCTCTTTAAGCAGTTCTCAATACTTTCTATTTCTCTTTAAGATACTTTAGTTCTACAACAAATAAAGAAGTTAATAAACTTAATATTTGGTAGTGGTACCGTACTGCACATAGATGCACTGCACATTTCAGGGTTCATGATGAGCAGGCTGTCTCACGGTCGCGGCAGAATAGGCCTAAGAGATACGTCAGAACGCGGCTCTATACGCACGTTCCGGTTCCCTCAGCAGTTTATTCAATGGTTTCAGTGAATATACTAGTTATGAGATCCCGTTAACTTTCGACAGCTCGCACGTGTATGTGGCGTGTGGCGCATGCACAATTGTTGCGCGTTTTTACGATGATTAGGAAGGTTAGCAAAACTAACCTGGACCCTGCAATCTTCAGCCCCATCTCTAGCTTTGCGAGCAGATTCGTCACCACCTCAGATTCCTGGTACGTTGTCTTTAAAAGTCATCATCCAGAATCCATTCATCCATCGCTATTCCATAATCGGGGAGAATTTGTGTCTCGACGGAACTCCCTTCCAATGTCAGGTGTATTCAGGACGTCCTTACCACTATCGTCCAGGACTTTTCTTAACGACTGGGAGGCCTTTCAAGAATGGGCGAATTCCAGATAGAAAGACTCGCAGCTTGATTTCGTGTGGGATCGAGGTCGACCGGACTCGTAGGATAACATACGAACTTCTACCTCTACTTCGGAGTTTGGATGACATATTCTACGGTGCGCTCCAAGTGGGGTGAAAGTTTTTGATTTTGCAAGTCCATCTAGATGCTCCTTGACCCTAATACACAATGGGCGTCCCGTTTCCCCTATATAATCGTCACCGCACAACCTGCACTTGATACGATACACCACTCCCGATATCATGCAATCACCCTCTCTGCCATACGGGCAAACCGCGCAGCTTGGAGTTGTGCAGAGTCGATCATACACACGGTTACGTGCCAGCTAACCCTTGAGGTTTGCTGGAGGTATTTCCACAACCCTCACGTCATTCTTTAGACCCGCTTTTCGTAGACAGCCCCGTACTGCTCTGCTCATGTCAATCAGATATATAAGGTAAACAGAAAGGGATCTTTTCTGGACCATCCACTACGTTGGGTCTTCGAGAGGGATACCGTGCTTGTCGGGTAGCACCATCTCCAGCTGGGTACCCATTGGACATTGCTACTTTATGGGCCACATTTATAGACCATGCTTTTTCCTGGCGACTCGATGAGACTCTTGCCGCCGTTCTGTACATGTTACCTATAACAGATTTTTTCATTTTGCTGGGATGCGCTGAAAGATAGTGGATTAAGATGTTTTTGCTACTGGGTTCCCGGTACCACCTAGTCTTCCTTATCCCATAGGTAAATGTGCACATTCAAGGAAGCCAACCAGTTGTCTATCGGTCTCTCCCTTGTGAACTTAATGTGCGGACACTGCTGATTGAGAAGATTGAAGCACGCGTCTAGTTCTGCTTATCATCTATGTAACGATAATACAACAGTGGTTTGCGGTCTATTATAGGCTTTTCAATCTTGGCCATGAAAACAATTGCGAGAGTGGGTGCCAGCCTTTGTCCCATAGCTAGGCCTCTAAGTTGTCGGTAGTACTGTCCCGACCATCGGAAAATAGAGCAATTCAGGCATTCGTTTATCAATGTCATGATCTGCCTGGTGCTAAATCCATACATGTTCAAAGAAGCCTGGCGCTGCGTGAGCAGTTCGTGAACAGCCTGCATCGCTACATCGTTTGAAACGTTCGTATAAAGTAATGTCAAAGGTCTCTACTACACATTCACGCTCAAATGAGGTACTGCGGAGGTGTTTTAGAACTAGAAGTGCTGAGGTGGGCAGGAACATATCTGAGCAGCTGATTTAGGATTATGTTGAGCAGCCAGGAAATTCTATCCGTGGGGCCCCGATACCACTAATGATAGACCTCACTTTAAAGTGACGTGGATCGTTCGAAGTGAGGCCATTTTCAGAGAGCTTGTGAGTTTTGATTAACGTGTATAGGACTGGACATGCGGGTAAGTCGTTCTTGAGACGCGTAATAAAGTTTTTTGGGAGCCCTGCTGTTCCAGCCGTTTCTACCCAAACCCTGTTTAGGCGGCGATATTGCTTTCTAAACTCATTGGCGGAGGATGGGACATATAGACTGTCATCCTCAAGATGTTGTCTCGTTATCGCCTTGTCTAGTTCACGTGATAGAACAACAAATTCGCCTCCCTTATCACTAACGGAAACCTTGATCTCTCCAGCTGTAGTAAGATTGCGAATCTCACATAGGCCTCGACGTTGCGCGACAGTGAGATTGAAATTTACGTGTTTTCTCGAGAAACACTCCAAAACGGAATACACCGATGTTGCGAACACTCGAAAATTGTTGTCTACCGTGGGGTTGGGTTCAGGTGGTTTATACATCATACGCGGGAAAGGTATGGAGGGTAAGGATACTTGCTCAGCTATTCTGTTCTCTTGCCTTCGCTCTTCTTCTTTTGCTCTCAGTCGCAACCTGTCATGAACCAATTGGAGGCTGCCCACAAAGGGCCTTTTGGATAACCGCCAAAAGTCCAGAAATGAACAAGAAGGATGAGTGCATTGCGATCACAAACGAGTTATCCCCGTATCAAGACCTATGCGGGTTTTGATCTACGGGGCGGGCCGTGGGGTCCCTATATAAAACCCTTGTGACTCGTAGTTGTGGTACGTGGTGGTCTGCTGAGTTAACAAGTCTAGCTAATGAGGTAAGTACTAGCCTATGTGTTGCTGTTTGAGTTTGCTTACCGTTTGGGTGCTTTCTGTAGGGTGATGGGGCGCTTGAGGGATAGGTCACTAATGGCTTTGAGTTTTCCAGGCTCTGACGAAGGCGATAACGCCGAAACGTTAGCCGTTGTTTAACAAAGACGATCAATACCAATCTTGGCTACAGCTCAAAAAAAAAATAATTAAAAACTACGTTTCAACTTGCCGAGATTCAAAGACAGTCGAACATGGGCAAAGGACGAAGTGTCTGGCGGTGATCAATCCACTTGGGATGCGAACCACGTTCACTTCAATTCAGAATCGTTTGCGATTCACAAGCGTGTAACTGGCCTATACAATGACTTGCGGTAGCTAGCCGAGTGTCAAGTCAGTGTTTTTATCCTCCCAGACAAGTCTGGTACCAATTTATCGACCCCAGAGGGATGAAGGGCGGATACCAACCTCCGACCGATCGTGCAGGCACCGGAAACCACTACACTACACCCACCCCAGGAACCCAGGAATAACCGAGAAATATCACCACTGTGGGTAATGTACAAGATGTTAGAGCGGATCGTCCTGGACCGGTTAAGAAATCATTGCTAGGACCATCCAATCACCAGCAACAAGTCGATGAACTCCTCGTCGATCGACGATTGACCAGGAGTTCATCGTCAGGGGAGTGATCGAAATCTGGCAGCGGTACCGTCTCCTCAACATCCCCGCCAGTGGAGTCCCAGGTACGTGGTGGTCTGCTGAGTTAACAAGTCTAGCTAATGAGGTAATTACTAGCCTATGTGTTGCTGTTTGAGTTTGCTTACCGTTTGGGTGCTTTCTGTAGGGTGATGAGGCGCTTGAGGGGATAGGTCACTAATGGCTTTGAGTTTTCCAGGCTCTGACGAAAGCGATATCGCCGAAACGTTAACCGCTGTTTAATAAAGATCGATACCAATCTTGGCTACAGCTCAAGGAAATCAGTTGAAACTTCGTCCTTTGTCCTTTAATTCCTGAGTTCAGTAAGCTTCTTGTGGAGCGGAATTATGATAGCATGTCTCCACAGGTCATTTATCCTTTCGTCTTAGTGGATGGTTCATGCATGTATCCAAAAAAATGTTCTTCGCTGAGTGCAGGCATGTCGCTCGTTGAGGTCCACGAGTTTAGGGGCAGACATTGCTGCCGGATCGCCTAGTGAAATATTCTCTCCACATGAGGAAGGCTGCCTCTCCAACAAGAACTCCTTTGACACTATTAAGAGCAGGCAAACACCTCTTCGGCCAGGAAGAAAAGGTTGCAAATTCTCATGGGGTTTTACGATGAATGAAAATGTGCACAGATGCCTGGGAAGATCACAAAGAAAATAATTTTTTTCTTTCCCATGTAACTTCTTATGCAAACAGCCTTGTGAAGGGTTTTTTCTGAAGTCGATGCGTTTGTCGTTTCCATAATATATCGTCACTATATTCTTCACTTTTCGTAATGTTTATCAAAATATGATGCAATATATTTGTCAGAGCACACACTATTTGTCTTTTTATGGGATGAATCATTTTGAGCAAACGACATTATTCGTTCAGTCGTCGTTTGCAAATCAGTGATTCTTGGAGTGTTTTTATGCTTCCTCATAATGAATTATTTATTCTATAAATAATGCGGTCTTTCAATTTTATAGATTAAAATTTTCGACTTTTTCGTCGCGAACAGATACTGATTTACTGATGTTTAGATATTGATGTAAATTTCTGAAGAGAAGCATTGAAATTCTATCAGAAAGACGAAGGAGAATTGTAGGAATTGAAACAGAGTACATCTTAGATTAAATAAAAAGAACTTTTAAAATCGTACTTATGAAAAATTCTTGAGGTAACGCATACGGTATTATTTTAGAGGGATCATATGTATAAACATTTTTGGATAGTTTAACACATCTTTCTGATGATATAACACGGAGATTTCTCTGGTACAAATGCTAAATTTTGAACAAGTATTTTCTAGTTTGGATCTCTACAGATTTCTGGACTTAAAATTTTTTGCTTTTTGTAGCGCAGAACAAAGATTTTTGTATGTCATTTTTTTCTTATTTCATATAAAGAGTGTAGTCCACATCCTCTCGGATGTTATTACGATGTCATTAAAATAACTTGGATTCCATTTTGAAGAAACCTATTGATTCTGACAAAGCGGAATCTTCTGGACAAGAACACGACTTTCTCAACTCCAAGAATCGTATGCTTTTTGAAAAACTCCTTTTTCTTTCTCAAAATTTTCAAACAAACGTGAACTTTTCACAGATTTTTATTTGCATAACACATTCGGGTCGTTCGAGGAGAATGACCATTAATCGGTGGTTGACAGCACTGAGAGAGCACACGTTTTGTCGGAGATTTCTGTGATACATATTGCAAGTAATTGTGGCATGATCTGTCATCTCGACGTTTTTCCAACTCAAATATAAAAAAAGAAATTCTTTTTTTCAGCGTAGTTTTTTAGTTTTTGATATCTTTACGGCAATTCATAGCATATCTATAACATGTATAATCCCTGAAGAGTAATTTTTGTATAATTATAACAAATTAACCATGGATTTTCAAGGACACAATTTCATTCATTCTATCATTTTAATTTAATTGGGCGGGTGTGGCGCAGTCGGTGAGAGGTACGTTGTAGCCACACGGTCGAAGGTTCGAAACCGCCCGAGTGCAAACCAAGTCTTTCATCCCTCCGGGATCGATAAATTGGTACCAGACTTGTCTGGGAGGATAAACCAACACGCGTTCCAAAACCTTACGAATTCCAGTAAAACGCGTTGGCGCTTCCCAAGCGGATTGATACCCCAGTGACTTTATCCTGTTATCCTTTTGTCATTTTAATTATTATTAAAATGTATATAAATTTTAAATTTAAACATTTTAATTTATTAAAATCAATGTTATTATTATTTGATATTTGTTTTCTTATTTTACATCTTTATAGAGATATGGCAAAAAGTGTATACCTTCTAGTATGTACATACGAGGTCCTTGATGACTGGTACCTTCCTCCTCTGCTTATTTTTGACTACTAAAAATAAATGCAACACCCTGATTCCTTAGTGAACATTATCTACGTTTAGAACACTTCATAAAACGATTCTACTCTTGCCTTATTCATTCCGGTTGGTAAGGGCAACCATCCGGTGTCCATGCATTTCCTTGAACGCATCAATGCTCTTCGTTCGCGTAGTAATTATTTAATATTTAGTTGAGGTAAATGCATCATATGATCATCGTCCTCGTTGCGGCTGCGATCGTCGCGGTATCGTGCGAAGGTATGTGATTATGATTATTTACTTACTCAAACTTACGTTTTAGGTTTTTTTAAATTTAGGTTTAGAAGATAACTGTTTGAACACTCATGAGCTGTAGTGAAATATTGACGATCATTGTGATTTGATTCAAAGATCTTTAATGAACATAAGTAATCTTTAATGATTATAAGTAAGAACTATTGAGGAAACAAGTAGCCCTATCACACTGATTAGTGGGCTTAGAGGAGACAACGCTTCCAGGATTAGGTGTTCTAATGGGTGCAATGGGTGTTTCAACATCTAGAGGTAGATTTCTTTTGTTATGGTGGGGAGACGGAAAAACGTCGACTAATTCGGTCACTGCTCGTAAATACGTAAACGGGAAACTCGAACAGCGACGCTGCGCAAGACTCACCTCAACATATTTGAAACTTGGAAGTGTTAAGATGATTATACAAAAATATGATAGTATCAACCGTGAGAGCGAAAGAAATGTCAAAACAGAAGATGATAATCCTTCTTGACACGCAAAAATTCTGTTGTCCTTTTCTTTTCAAACTGTTGTTATTTTCAACAAACCTTGTTCATTTTCATACAGCTGTGTGGCAGAGTATAGGGTAATAGGAACACAACTTATGTTTCTCGCAGATCTCTAACGTTGAGTAATCACGAAAAAAAGAACGCAGTCAGCCGTCGCTTGAGATCTATCAGTCGATTTACTAAATTTACTAATGGTGAGGAAATGAAGTTCAAGGGGAATATGCTATTTTTTCCTTTCAAAGCCTTTTATGAATGAGTAAAAAGGCCAAAGTGTTTAGAGGTTGTTGAAAAAAAAACTACCCTACGATGCCAAGATTCAAAGGTCGAACATGGAACTTAATGTCAAAGCAGAAGCGAATCCTGCTTGACAAGCAAAAATTCTGTTGTCCTTTCCTTTTTCAGTTTGTTATTACTACCAATCCTTGTTCATTTTCATACAGCCGAGTACCAGGGTATAAGGGGATCAAAACTCAATTAACTGTCATTGCTACATAATGCTGTCGCGCGGTATAGCGCAGTCGGTAGGAGGTTCCGCTGCGAATGCATAATCGATTGGTGGTTTGAAACGTCCCTAGTGCCAATCCATTTCTATGCACCTTATTCACCGCGGATCACAATTTACTCTTTGCTGCTTGGTTATTAGAGTGGGAACTCAAGATTATAGAATTGTCGTTTAGTTGCTGGACATCCGTCCAGCATAGATGACGATTATTCACAAAGTTGAATTAACATGAACAAAAATGAATAGAGAACAGCTAAGAAAACCTGAACTGTGCAATTTTAGAGTATCCGCAAATTCATATATATTCTTGTCCAAATTGTTGTTACATGTTCGCAATGTTTAGATAGAAAATGTGGAACTAACGAACAATTCTATGAATGTGGAAGCGCATGTGAACCAAAATGCAATGAACCGGAAGGTAAAATGTGTACAATGCAATGTATTGTGAACGTATGCCAATGTAAACCTGGATACAAACGTGGACCGAGTGGCTGTCGGAAACCAGGACAAGGATGCAAATAAATGTTCGCTACAATTAATTAGACATAATTTGATACGATTGCTTGTTATTGCTTGTAATGAAATACTGATAAATTATCAGTGATGAAATTCATTGTTGTGTCATGCCTCGGTAATTAATAAATCTTCGTCCCTCATTTTGAGTTTATGCAACCACTACAGAATCACTACTAAAAAAAACCATGAGTAGAAAATATCTATCTACGTTGAAATCCAGTCACAAAAATGAATATAAATCAGAAAAGTTCGGACCACTTTCGAAATGTTTGTACGATATATCAGAGGATAGATGTGCAAAGAGGATGTATAGATTACCAGGAGCCTACCAAATCACTTGTTGTAATTGTATAATTATAACTATAATTATAGCTGACCTGCTGAGGTAGGTGAGTAAATAAAAATTAAAAGTCAAATTTTGCAAAATGACTACATGGGGGAAAATTTGACCAAAGCGTTCTGATTTACGGCGTAATACGTTCTGATTTAAGGCGTAATACTGACTTAGCGATAAACCGTTTCGTAGTTTTGCTGTGACGAAGTAAAAAAAAAACGCACCAACGCGGAACGGATGGAGCGTACTGCGATAACCGACGTGAAAAGAGTCATTGCATACCTCTTGTCACTCGTGAGCTTCATACAAATTTCTGCAGCTTGCAGATAACTGCAAGCATATCGTTGCAGTGCAGCCAGCGGCCTGCATCCAACACCAAATTGGGGTTTTGGAGGAATTCTACTGCGAAGGCGTCTGCTGCAGACAATTCGGAAGCACAACAATGAAAGAGACAGATGATGCAATTTTTTTCAGGGTTTTAAGCCAGTCTAAGTCGGTTATTCTTTTGTTGCCGTTGTTGTTGTTGTTGCGTTTGGTGGAAGCATGTGCCATCTGCCATCTGTGGGTTTCTTTTTCATCCCGTGAAACTTTTTGCAGTGCTGTCTATACCGAAATTTTTTTTTCGCTTCAAGTCCAATCAGAATATTAAGACGGAGTTGGAATTCAGAGTGTGTTTAGTAGTTGAACGATACATTGGATACTTTTACAACGATCTAACAAAGAATACTGAAGATTTGTGACAAAGAATAGTAAAATTTTCTACCCATCAATGGAGCTCACTTCATGCTTCCAAAAAACCTATTCCGATCATGATTTTTTTGAGAATCCCGGTTTATCTATGCAACAAAATTTCTTTAATTATTAAGTGATTCTTAGCGATTAGAGGTTCCGCTTCCTGCATGATCGATCGGAGGTTCGAATCCGCCCTAGTGCTCACCAAGCTTCCCATCCCTCCGGGATAGATAAATTGGTACTAGACTTGTCTGGTACCAATTTAAGGATAAGAAAAACTGACTTGACACATCGGCTAGCCACTGCAAGTCATTGTATAGGCCAGTTATATGTTCCTGAACCTCAAACGTTTCTGAATTGAAGTGAATGTGGTGGCGCATCCCAAACGGATTGATTAACGGCAGTCACTTTGTCCTTTATCCTTTATTAAGCGATTCTAAACATCAAACCTACCCTATTAGTTGAGCGAACAGCATGGGGCAATACCAATGGGTTCTTTGTCGAAATCTGACAAGACAACGTCCAGTCCACTGAGTCGCATGAGTGAAGATCTCGGCAGTACTGACTCACATTGCTATGCTGACACCCAGCGACATGTACCTCTCAACCAGGGTGAAGCGTATAGTTGGAAAAAGTCCCTCTTAAAAACGACCCCCGCCTCGCAGACCCTTTCAAAAACGACCCCCTCATCTCGTTGCTACCAGTATAGCTGCCCACACAGCAATCACAATTTGGGTATAATGAAAAGAATTCAAAAAACAAATAAACGCCTAATAAATAAATTAAAATAATACGACATAATAAATAAATAGTAAATTATTTTAAAAAAATAGTAATGCTACAAGTAAAACAAAATATATATTGTAATACAGCGATATTAATAGAATAAATAATAACTAAAATTATATGGTCATGTTAATTATATGTTCAAGATGCCTCGTGACCGGATCTGTGGCAGGTGGAAGAAGATCAAGAATAATAATCGAGGTAGAAAAACATTCAACCTCTCGATGGACTGATGTAGACACGGTTAAAATAGTGTGTTTGATTTTCTGTAGATTTTCTGTAATAATGTGTGTTCCAGGTAGCTCGTATGGAGATCTGGAACAGCGCAGTGAGAAGACAACAGAGGAAGATGTTTATTAGACTTTACATATATAATAAATTTAATAAATGGTTTTAATCTTCTATTTCGAGCAGCACTGTTCGAACAGCTCTTGATGTTTCTGGACTTCGCGATCGCGATTCCTTTGCTGTTTCACAGCGTTTCGTTTCACAGCTCAAGTCTGGGCAGAAATAATGATAATAGCGGAAAACATTTTGAAACGAATTTCAAAAAGCTCAGAATTAGACTGGAAAAAAGTGTTCGCAAAAAAAAACCCTTACCACTATTACGATGAGCGTAATCAGAGCAAGGAGTCCGAGTACTGCGAAAATAAGTGTAGAGGATCAGGGGGTGCAACTGTCGTCGTCGTCGTCTTAGGATGAGAAGTGAGCCATGCATCTCTCAACTTTTTCTTCTTTGCCAGCCACTCGGCTGAAGGTTTTATGTCAATTTCTTTAAAACTCATGACGCTCTCCTCAGGAGAAAGGGCGGAAATATCGTAGTACATCTGTAAATACTGCAATTAATGTATAACCGGATCCAATAAATGATTATCATTAGGCGAGAAGATTAAAAGACGTGTCAAGATAATAAAGAAAGACTCAAGATAATAAAGAAAGACTAACTAGAAGGCAGCCAGATTGTCGAAGATGCTACCGGTAGGCCGCGACAAATTCCACATTGGCTACTCACCAAAAATATCCTCCAGGTATATTTGCTCGGATTAATACGAGGTAGACGTTACTGCAAGAAACAGAAGTGAGTCAGTATATATGTAGACATATAATTTAAAAAGATAAGTGAGCTCTAAATCTAAAGTGTATTCGGCAACACAATTGTACTGTTTGACATTGATAAGGAGATGATCAAAAGTTCGATCCCCGCCGGAACCATTATTTTTGCAAAACGAAAAAACAGCTGGAAAAGAAGCAGAACACCTTTTAAAACAATTTTCACACTATTTCCAATTACTAACAAACAATTTTACTTATCGACAATGGAAATGAACGGATGAGAGTTCGATTCCCACCGGAATCTAAATTTTTGCAAAACCGAAAAAAAAATCACTGAGGAGAACATTTCACTGGCAATTTTTTGAAATTGTGTTTAGAGCACTGTTTGTCACATGCAAATGTTGTGCCGAAGTTATTTTAGCGATTGGAACGAGGCCTTAATTGGAAATTACTGCTGACTGGTCGGATTTTGTTACCTTGAAATAAACATGAATAACTCACTAAAGAAGAGACGCGAGAAGACAATGCTGGCTGCTTTGTGTAGAAGAAGATTTGCGCTACAAAGTGGTTAAAAATTCTTTTGCAGGGACCCTCTGGTTTTTTTGAAACCTAGTTGAGAAAAAGTTGAGAAATTTGCCATTTCTCTCAACTTTTTCTCAACTAGCTTTTTTAAAGATGAAAAACACCTGTAAAAAAGTAAAAACTAGTTATGATAGCAGAAGTCTTCCTCTACAATACACTTTAAACCGAATTCGTTTTTATGAACTATGAACTGAGTTATGGAAATTTGTTTGAAGTCACACAGATTTTGACGCGTTGCCGAAAATCTGAGATTTCGCTCTTTTTCCCGTTGCGAGGATATGGTGGCGCTATTAAAAAATTCGACTCCATATTTGGAGAGAGCATCACGGAAAACTCTTAAGTGCAAATTTTGGCCTCTGTAGGTGTCCTGGTTATTTCAAAAGCTAGTTGAGAAAGACTCGAAAATTTGAGGCAAAAATTGGGATTTTTCTCAATTAGGTTTCAAAAAGAATAGGAAAGCTAGAGGCACCAAACTTTGTAGAAGTATAGAATATAATCTCTCTCTACAGAACGCATCCAGCTTTATTGCATAAACTTCACTTTGAGCGTAGATATTTAGAAACTCGTGGAGCCTACTTTGTACTAATTTTAATCCTAATTGCGCCTACAGATGTCTTTTTTTCGCTCAGTAGCAGCAGCACAATTTCTTTTTCGACTGAAAGTAAGACCTTTGTCACTGCAGGATGAGAAATATAATATAAATATGCTCTTTAAATTCTTTTACGCTAAATGCAAAAATAGCACCTTTGCAGGGGTTGGTCCATGACCGCTACAATAAGAAAAGCGCGGCATCTCGTTGAGCCATCCAATCTTGGTGAATCATCAGCATCAGCCCTATTTCAACAGAGCGTGTAATGGCCAATTAACAGGTGTCCTTATCGAATTCTTTGTAACCGCGCATAAATTAGTCTGCACAACACTTACCAACGTGAGCCAGCGTACTTGCTTTTCATTGCAGCTATGCTTCTACTTTTACTTAGTGCTCTTACACTTCTGTTAGCTTCTGAAGATCTCGTTTGTCATCCTTCCTAACCGAATTTTCTACGCTAGTTCTCCGTACAGCTGCGGATCTTCAACATATTGAATTGGCTGTAACGAAGAGTGCCGATACACTGTACAAGCTATGAAGATTACCTCCTATGGTCTCTTAGTACTCAATACGAAGTCACCTCTGGATAGTTTCATTTCTTTCATATAAATTAGTAATACACAATTTTGTACTGTAATTTTGTAATTTTGTTTTGTAGAACTGTAATTTTGTAGTGCTCAGACTTGATGGGTTTGACAACAAGTCGATTTTTTGAAGGAATAAAAACTTTTAGGTAATTAATTGCATTTAAAATAATTGGTTTCCTATTTTATCACATCGCAACATTATCACGTTATTTATTATGCATCACATTTATTCAAGATTTCAATTGTTTGTGCTAATTCAGAAGTAACCTAGAGGCTTGTTTATAGAAATCTTGATGTTTTAGAGAGGATGGTATTGCCACTGGTACGTTTCCTTTGTCTACAAGCTTCTTCTTTTTCCTTTCTGAAGGCTTTCTTTTTTGGTTCAGGTAATATGGACTCCCTTACCGCCTTGCACGTACGACGACTTATGATTTTTTACGGTTTGTGACACAGAAGCGACTCCGGCGTCATCAAGCATCATTTAGAGCAGCAAAAAATGCTAAGTCATACATCTTCAAGATTGGCTCAAAAAGTAGTTTCATTACCAGAATTATGAAGAATAAATTTTTTAAAAATCATTTTCTGGTTTGTGTACCCTCTTTTTATCTTAACTTTTTATGCTACAGTAGTCTTCCTCAACTGCAAGCGCGAGTCTTCTTAAATCGTTTGTTCGAATATTAAACGAATTTATTTATTCTATATCATTTATTTTTATATTAGGCAGAACTCAAGCACTGAATATGCATCATTGACATTTTTCTTCTTTGAGACAACTCTTCCATTTTTTAGTCGCAGATATCGGGACCTGAAAAAAAGCTTTAGAATACGTTTCAGTTGTGAATATCTTCTGATGTGCGATAAAAACATGCTATTCACTGCTGATCATCCTTCAAGTTTCAGCCCTACGTCTAAAAAGAAGCAGTTTTCACTCCTGTTTTTCTGCTGAATGTCGCATGCCTAAACTACACTACATTTTGTACACTTTAATATGTGTTTGTTTGAAAACTGCAACCCCGTCTTCGTTTTCTCTTTGCTCCTTTCATTTTTCCTGATTTTTCGGCCCCTACTTACGACCGTCCCCCCCCCCCCCTGATCCGACACCCCTCTTACGACCCTCTGTTGAGAAATTCTCAACACACGCTTGACCCTGCTCTCAACTATTGCTTAGCATCTCAACAGCAAACTACATAACGATAAGCGCAATCAGCTGGCGCTTAAAGTGAAAGGATATGCTACAGTTATAAGGGATACTGCACAGTAGGTACGTCCCATTCGCCTTGGTGACAATCTTTCAGAACACGGTAGTAGCATTGCTAGTCGGTGAGACTGGTCACTTTGCTTTCCTTTTTAGAGTCTTGCGTGGTGTACTTAGAACAATATCGAGGCTTGGCAAGGAGAGAGGAGGAGTTTGATGGGATATCCATAGCATCAAAGACCTCTAACAATTTTCAGGTCTTTGATAAAGACGAGTTTGTCGAAAAGTTAGGCCAATGATAAAGCTTCACCTAAACCTCGTTGGCATAACAAGAAAACATAAATATTGAGTCAGTGTTTTTATTCTCCAAGACAAGTCTGGTACCAATTCATCGACACCGGAGGGATAAAAGGTTTAGTGAGCACTAGGCCAGATTCGAACCCTCGATCGATAGTGTAGAGAGCAGAACCTCTTACCGACTTCACTCATCAATTAATGGAAATTAATCAAAAATTAATAGCATTGACATTTTCTAAAATCAAAATGCTGTTTTTCTAATGAAGTTTTTTCTTTTTTTTTTACTATAAATGAAGACGAAAGATTCTATAGCTTTGTTCCTAAACGCTCTATTTCTATATTACGAGAGTATTCAAATTTCAACTTCAAACACTCTTTCGATACCAATATAATATGAGGGCGTGTAAAGAGGGTCCCGGCAGATTTTCGAGCATGCCCTGATCGTGCCTCGGCAGAGAAATTAGCGACGGTGCGAAGAAGGTATTTCCCATCGTTGGTATCTAAACAGCTGACTCCGCTCAATTACCACTAGATAAACATCACACGCTGCATCGCCGACTAGGTTATAATTCACGAGCTACAGAATTGTTTTGAGGAATCAGACACATCCACTGGGATTTGTGATGTGAGATGAGATGATCTCAAATTTGTAACCGTACCAGAAGCAAGAGAAATTCTCACATAAAATACGAAAGAAAGATGCATCTAATAGGTTCAAACAAAAACCGGGACATTCCAGCTTTGAAAAGTAACGAGATTGAGGTTTATCGTTATCCTTAAGTCCCAAGCTTTTTCTAGCCTAATTGATTTCCGGACTACAGGAAGAAAAAGAGCTCAACTTCGATAAGATTTCTAGACTTTATGAAGGTAATATCTAGACAAAGCTTACTCCCTTCCTCTTGTTAGAAGGCCACCCAAAATGGTATGCACATTCAACTACACTGTTCTTTAACGTATTCGGTAATTTCGACAAATCACTTCACTCCTCTTTACGTATTTCCTTGTAACTGCGCATTTCTTTCCGTGTGTATGGGCAGTGGAACATTTAAGACGGTGGTCTGCTTCTCCGCTAAGGACTGGACCATGACCTCGTCGAAATATGTTCGCGTATCCCCCAGCATATCCACTGGACACCTAATGTCTCGCAGACATTCGCGAAAATCCGTCGGGACCCTCCTCACCGTTCCCCCAACATGTCTCAGCAATTCAGTTGTCGCATCATCACATTGCAGGAGTCCCCTTCCATTTCCTTGAGCCTCAATCTTTTCCTTGTAGTTGCCTCGAGTCTGGAAACTGTATAAAAATGCAGACATGATGTCTCACAGCACTTTTCATTCCAGAGAAAAAAACTTTCACATGGTGACCTGCATCATATCAAGATTTGGATCTCACATTTGGTGTTTCGATTAACATTTCATATTGTGAAAGACTTCAAAACGATTTCCTGTGCGAGTGGTACTCAGAGTCCATTCCACAAGCTCACTTTCTTTGCAGCTTAGAAACCCAAAATCGAGAATCATCTGCGCGAAAAAATTGGATTTGGTTTTTCAAATGATGAGATGTGAAGATGAGACATTTACATGTTCGTCAACATGAAGATAGTTCGCTTAATGATTTAATTGTTAACTTGATTTTTTTGAAGTGTGGGTGATCGTGACGTGAAAACTGCGATGTTCTAGCACTTTCTCTGGCGTACTCCGTACTGGACTGGCTGGAGCGAAATATGAAACCTCACAGGAGGAGATCATACAGCCACCTTCGCTCCTGTTCGGACAGATCCTACAGTCGAATCCAGAAACAGTTACAATGGGAAAATTTGATGAATTTGTTGAGTTATCACTTAATAATTCCAAATTATCTCATTTATATTATGTTGAACTGGAAATTGTGTTCACACAGTAAAGAAGCCAATTTTTGAATCATTTAACTTATTTTCTAAAGTAAATGCAACATTAGAGGAATAGTTACATTTTCACTGGAATAATTCTTTTCATATTCTGTCCATATACACAATAAGAAGACAACTATTTATTCATACTTGCTTGTAATTGCTTTTTGTTATTTAGCAGAGTTGCCAGAATGAGCATAACGCCAGTAGCTGAAATGAGCGATGTTATGTCGAAGTGGTCAATTTCGTTTCACTACAACTTCTATCATTTGGTGGTTGCACCAGCAAATATGGAAATACCATTTGTGATCAATCAGTTATCTATCATGGCGTACTCGGTGGTTGTTCTTCCTTCTTCAGTGATAGAAAAACATACCTTGCGTTGGCAACAGCGATGAACGATAGGACCAGAGCTGTCGCGACGACAAGGAATTTCATCTGAAACAAGTGGCAATTACAGGCGTGCTGGAGCCTCCAATGCTTGTTCTTTCCTAATCTTTGCAAAATTTCTCCGGTGCCCTCTGGCGCTCACTGTGAATAGCTGCTATTCATAAAATTGTATGGAAGTTTTTAATACCTTGAATAAAATTAAAGGGATTTTCAGTCGTCAGAATGAACGCAAGTAAAAAATAAAGCTCTAGATGTGATTACTGCATACAAAAACAGAGTAAATTCAGATTTCTTGTTTTTGTGAAATCGACATATGTTTTGCAGTGGTCACGAGCACTTGGAAACTATTTCCGGCATGGTATCACTTTTTGCGGTGCAGCCACAACTGTAAAAGAATGGATTGTTGCAAAGTGGATCACGAGAGAAACCAAAAATTCAGATTTCTGGCATGCCGTCAAAATATGGTGTTGACAAAAAGGCATAACTTTCGTTGGCTTTCATAAACTTAGCGTCAATTATCGCTTAAACAAAAAGCGAAGAGAGAGAGAAGGATATCTGTGAAAAGCATTGCTGGTGGGTTTTTATTCGCGCGCAAGGCATATGCTATGCGCACATGGTTAACGGACTGCTAAAACGCGTTTAATGAGATGTACGGTGTTTTAAACAGTTTTTAAAACGTGTCCCAATATTTTTCTCATTGATATGCAACCAGTGGCCCGATAATTTCATGTGACGAAATCAAGTGTTCTCCACTTGATGGAAAAGGAATCGAGGCATAATTGCAGCATAAATTTCAGATCAATACAAGACATTATCGCAAAATATATGTCGATTTCAAGCTCAAGATTATGAGATGTAAGACTTTCGATTTCGAAACAAGAAAAAACTGAATTCGGCCTAGTTTTGTACGCAGTAATCAAATGTGGAGCTCTTTTTTCTTGCTTGCCTTCATTCCAGCTCACGACTGAAAATTCCTTTAATTTTATTCAAGGTATCGAAAACTTCTATACAATTTTACAAATACCAGTTATTTACAACGAGCGCCAGAGAGCACTGGAGAAAATTAGCAAAGATAAGGAAAGAACAAGAATTGGAGGCTTCAGCACGCCTGTAATTGCCACTTGTTTCAGATGAAATTCTTTGTCGTTGCGACAGTCCTGGTCCTATCCTTCATCGCTGTTGCCAACGCAGGGTTCGTTTTTCTATCATTGAAGAAGGAAGAACAACCATCGAGTACTTCATAATAGATAACTGATTGATCAAAAATAGTATTTCTATATTTTCTGGTGCAACTACCAGATGATAGCAGTTGTAGTGAAGCGAAATTGACCACTTTAACAAAACATAGCTCATTTCAGCTACTGGTTTTATGCTCACTCTGGCAACTCTGGTAAATAACAAAGAAACGTTGGCAATTACAGGCAAGTATCAATAAATAGTTGTCTTCTTATTGTGTATATGGAAAAAATATGAAAAGAATAATTACAGGGAAAATGTAAATATTTCTCTAGTGTTGCTTTTACTGTAGAAAATAAGTTGAATGATAAGGTTCACAAACGTGCAATGGGCCTATATAATGACTTGCGGGGGCTAGTCGGTTTATCGGGTCAGGCAACACCTAATGGAAATCTAACATCGAATCTCGAACTATTAGGGCGTTCGGAAGGAAGCGAAGAAAGTATCTGGCGAAATACGCCAAAATTTCAAAAGAACACAACTTTTTAACAACATTTTGTTGTTCGATCAAATAATCTCAATCAAAATCGACAACCTTCTGCCAACATCACACAAGATCACGGATTCCTTTGGCCAGACCAGCTATACTACTTACTACGTAGAACTCCGGCGACTTGGAGGCGAAGAATGCTCGAAGGTTATTTTCGAGGTGGTCACGATCAGTGTAGCGCTTCTCTTCGAAGTGATGCTGAAGCGAACGGAAGAGGTGGTAGTCGCTCGGGGCCAGGTCCGGGCTGTACGGTGGGTGCGGTAGAACTTCCCATCTGAGCTCCAGAATTTTCTGGGAAGTCTTCTTTGCGATGTGAGGGCGCGCGTTATCGTGTAGCATTCGAACGTTGTCGACCTTCGATTGCTCCTTGCGGATCTTGTCGGCCAGTCTTTGCAGTTGAGCGCAGTAGACCTCGGCAGTAATTGTCGTATTGTCCGGCAACAGTTTGAAACGATAGATTCCATGAACCCCCCTCCCCCAGACGCTCAGCATGACCTTCTTCTCATGGATTTCACCTTTCACGAAAAGATCCGGCATTTTATCGTCGGCGCACCAAGCACGTTTGAGGGTGTGGTTGACGTAGAAGACCCATTTTTCATCTTTAGTGACAATGGCACCTAACCAGTCGAATTTGTGGCTTCTGAAGAGCAGCGGAGTGCAGAGGTTTAGGCGTCTTTGGCGGTTGTCGTCGCTCAATACACGGGGGAGCCACTGACCAAGCTTTTTCACCACTCCGAGATCGCATTCCATTGCTCACGGTGGACAGCAAACAGCCAAGACTGGCAGCAAAATATCGCACACCTTCATATGGATGCTGCTCCGCCAGATTCTTCAGTTTTGCAGTCGCTCGACCAGAGCAAGGCTCATCTTCGAGTTTCTTGTTTCCGGCTTTCAAGCGCTGTAAACAGGAGCGCACAGACCGCTCAGAAGGGGCTTCAGTGCCGAATACGTCATTTAAGCTTCGATGGGCTTCAGTAGCGGGGTGGCCAGATTCGAAGTCGTAAAAGAGTACGTGTCGAATATGGGTGGAATGTTCGGATATTATAGGATGAAATAGGCAAGGAAAAGGGAACAAGATATGTTATGCGTATACATGCGGTAGTATCCTTATATAATTTATTTAAAACGGGGACTTCCAGAACATCTCGAAAAATCTGCGGTACTGCGAAATTTTTGGCAGATACTTTCCGAACACCCTAATACAAACAAGACAGCGATGATCCGTGAAGATAGAAGGCTTCGTGCATTCCCTTCGTCTCTGACTCCTTGACTGCTGCTATACACCGGACTATTTTGCGAGCACACGAGCAAGATGATGTTGTATTGGTGAACATCCCGAACGACAGCATCAGGGGACAGTTATTACGCAGTAGATTCTACGACAAACAATGCGTGTCAGAGTGTTGCGTTGTTTGTCCATTTGGTCCATTCAATTAACATTTCATGTTGTGGAAACTTTAAAACTTCTTCGACGATTTCCTGTGCGGGTGGTACTCTGAACTCTCAGCTCTCAGGGAGTTTTAGAAAGCAGAGCACTTACAGAATTTCTTCTGATAGATGTGCTTTTGCCAGTTGGCAAAAGCAGGTAATTCATGTAGCATAGGTTTTTTTTCTTTTGATTCAGGTTAGCATGAAGTCATTTCAGAGTCCATTCCACAAGCTCACTTTCTTTGCAGCTTAGAAACCCAAAATCGAGAATCATCTGCGCGAAAAAATTGGATTTGGTTTTTCAAATGATGAGATGTGAAGATGAGACATTTACATGTTCGTCAACATGAAGATAGTTCGCTTAATGATTTAATTGTTAACTTGATTTTTTTGAAGTGTGGGTGATCGTGACGTGAAAACTGCGATGTTCTAGCACTTTCTCTGGCGTACTCCGTACTGGACTGGCTGGAGCGAAATATGAAACCTCACAGGAGGAGATCATACAGCCACCTTCGCTCCTGTTCGGACAGATCCTACAGTCGAATCCAGAAACAGTTACAATGGGAAAATTTGATGAATTTGTTGAGTTATCACTTAATAATTCCAAATTATCTCATTTATATTATGTTGAACTGGAAATTGTGTTCACACAGTAAAGAAGCCAATTTTTGAATCATTTAACTTATTTTCTAAAGTAAATGCAACATTAGAGGAATAGTTACATTTTCACTGGAATAATTCTTTTCATATTCTGTCCATATACACAATAAGAAGACAACTATTTATTCATACTTGCTTGTAATTGCTTTTTGTTATTTAGCAGAGTTGCCAGAATGAGCATAACGCCAGTAGCTGAAATGAGCGATGTTATGTCGAAGTGGTCAATTTCGTTTCACTACAACTTCTATCATTTGGTGGTTGCACCAGCAAATATGGAAATACCATTTGTGATCAATCAGTTATCTATCATGGCGTACTCGGTGGTTGTTCTTCCTTCTTCAGTGATAGAAAAACATACCTTGCGTTGGCAACAGCGATGAACGATAGGACCAGAACTGTCGCGACGACGAGGAATTTCATCTGAAACAAGTAGGTAACTATAGGTTTCTGAGATCTTCAATTCTTGTTCCTCCCTGGTGTTTGCAAAGCTTCTGAATTATTTTATGGCCCTCATTGTGAATAGCTGCTATTTATAAAATTGTACGGAAGTTCTTTGCAGCTTGAATAAAATTAAATGAATTTACTGTCGTTAGCCTGAATGAAGGCGAGTAAAAAAATAAAGCTCCAGATGTGGTTACTGCATACATAGACACAGTAAATTCAGATTTCTTGTTTTTGTGAAATCGACATATGTTTTGTAGTGGTCGAGCACTTGGAAACTATTTGCGGCCGTATGTTCTACGAAGTAAATGTAGGTGGAGTCCTCACAGGAAGCAGAAGAGGTTTTTCTTTTCAAACAGGGTATCAATTTTTGCGGTGCAGCCACAACTGTGCAGGAATGGATTGTTGCAAAGTGGATCACGAGAGAAACCAAAAATTCAGATTTCTGGCACGCCGTCAAAATATGGTGTTGACAAAAAGGCATAGCTTTTGTTGGCTTTCATAAACTTTGCGTCAATTATCGCTTAAACAAAAAGCGAAGAGGAGAGAGAGAAGGATATCTGCGAAAAGCATCGCTGGTGGGTTTTTATTCGCGCGCAAGGCATATGCTATGCGCATATGGTTAACGGACTGCTAAAACGCGTTTAATGGGATGTACGGTGTTTTAAACACTTTTTAAAACGTGTCCCAATATTTTTCTCATTGATATTCAACCAGTGGCCCGATAATTTCATGTGACGAAATCAAGTGTTCTCCACTTGATGGAAGAGGAAGCGGGGCTTAATTGCAGCATAAATTTCGGATCAATACAGGAATTTCGAAACAAGAAAAAACTGAGATCAGTCTATTTTTGTATGCAATAATCACATAAAGATCTTTATTTTTTTTACTTACCTTCATTCCAGCTAACAACTGAAAATTCCTTTAATTTTATTTAAGGTATTAGGTGCTTCTTTTCCAATTTTACAAATACCAGTTATTCACAGTGAGGGTCATACAGTACAGTCAGATATTTTGCAAACACCACGGAAGAACAAAGAGAAGAAACATACCTTCTCGTGAAGAAAGATCATCGTCGATGGGCATGGAAATCGTCTAACGGAACGACATGTGCAGACATCGACCACACACCCACCAACAGCGATGGTGTCCACTTGACATCTCGGTAGCGCCATCCTTTTGTAGTGGTTCCGATCACCATCTCCTTCGAACGAAGCGCGGCTTAGCCACATGATGGAAAAGAACGTCTAAAATCGGTAAAGAAGGAGGAATTGAGTCATTCACGACTTCACGTGCATACTCTAGGGATATTTGTCCCAAGGCAGGTGGGACATCGAGAAGGACTCATACGTGGGTACGACTTACTTCTCAGAGAAAGAGCGTGTACTGGACGTTTCTCGAAACCTCACAAGGCTACTGTTTATCGGATTTCAAAAACCGCTAAGAGATGAATGGAACGAACGAATTTGAGGCTTGATCTGAATGCATCTCACATCCGGTTGGTAGCAAGTACTCGCTGCAGAAAAGATTTCTAAGAGGATCCTTTGAAGAACAGGTAAGCGGAAATTTTGGAAGCAGCACAGGGAAGGACAAATCTGAATCAGTTTGACTATTAGAGTGTCTCAGGAATGATGAGCATAGTGGAAATGTGTTTGCAAAGCCTATCAATTTCTGACGACTTTGTGCTTTTGTTATCACCCTGTGAGCTATACAGCTGTCCCCCATGCAACTCCCTAAGACTAGCCAGACACCAGTATTTAAGGATACTGCACAGTGCGTAGATCTCACTCGCCTTGGCTGACAATCTGAAAAAAAAAGCGGTGATTCACCAGCCCGGCTGTTTGGTGAGACTGGTCACTTTGTTTTCCTTGAGAGAGGTGAAGTGGGATATACTTTCGTCAATGACTTCCAACCACTTCTATGTCTTTGATAAGGATTTTCAAAACGTCAAGGCACCAACCAGGTTTCAGCAAAAGCTCGCGTTAGAAAAAGATGTTGATGTGTCTTTATTACCTTGATATCTTATTTGAGCATCCTTCCTAGATACCATGATCCTGCTATATACTATCGGGCTTAGTCTGTCACGTGTGTGCGTGTGCGTGTGTGTGTGTGTGTGTGTGTGTGTGTGTGTGTGTGTGTGTGTGTGTGTGTGTGTGTGTGTGTGTGTGTGTGTGTGTGTGTGTGTGTGTGTGTGTGTGTGTGTGTGTGTGTGTGTGTGTGTGTGTGTGTGGGTGTGTGTGTGTGGGTCTTGATTTCGTCACATGAAATTATCGGGCCACTGGTTGAATATCAATGAGAAAAATATTGGGACACGTTTTAAAAAGTGTTTAAAACACCGTACATCCCATTAAACGCGTTTTAGCAGTCCGTTAACCATATGCGCATAGCATATGCCTTGCGCGCGAATAAAAACCCACCAGCGATGCTTTTCGCAGATATCCTTCTCTCTCTCCTCTTCGCTTTTTGTTTAAGCGATAATTGACGCAAAGTTTATGAAAGCCAACAAAAGCTATGCCTTTTTGTCAACACCATATTTTGACGGCGTGCCAGAAATCTGAATTTTTGGTTTCTCTCGTGATCCACTTTGCAACAATCCATTCCTGCACAGTTGTGGCTGCACCGCAAAAATTGATACCCTGTTTGAAAAGAAAAACCTCTTCTGCTTCCTGTGAGGACTCCACCTACATTTACTTCGTAGAACATACGGCCGCAAATAGTTTCCAAGTGCTCGACCACTACAAAACATATGTCGATTTCACAAAAACAAGAAATCTGAATTTACTGTGTCTATGTATGCAGTAACCACATCTGGAGCTTTATTTTTTTACTCGCCTTCATTCAGGCTAACGACAGTAAATTCATTTAATTTTATTCAAGCTGCAAAGAACTTCCGTACAATTTTATAAATAGCAGCTATTCACAATGAGGGCCATAAAATAATTCAGAAGCTTTGCAAACACCAGGGAGGAACAAGAATTGAAGATCTCAGAAACCTATAGTTACCTACTTGTTTCAGATGAAATTCCTCGTCGTCGCGACAGTTCTGGTCCTATCGTTCATCGCTGTTGCCAACGCAAGGTATGTTTTTCTATCACTGAAGAAGGAAGAACAACCACCGAGTACGCCATGATAGATAACTGATTGATCACAAATGGTATTTCCATATTTGCTGGTGCAACCACCAAATGATAGAAGTTGTAGTGAAACGAAATTGACCACTTCGACATAACATCGCTCATTTCAGCTACTGGCGTTATGCTCATTCTGGCAACTCTGCTATATAACAAAAAGCAATTACAAGCAAGTATGAATAAATAGTTGTCTTCTTATTGTGTATATGGACAGAATATGAAAAGAATTATTCCAGTGAAAATGTAACTATTCCTCTAATGTTGCATTTACTTTAGAAAATAAGTTAAATGATTCAAAAATTGGCTTCTTTACTGTGTGAACACAATTTCCAGTTCAACATAATATAAATGAGATAATTTGGAATTATTAAGTGATAACTCAACAAATTCATCAAATTTTCCCATTGTAACTGTTTCTGGATTCGACTGTAGGATCTGTCCGAACAGGAGCGAAGGTGGCTGTATGATCTCCTCCTGTGAGGTTTCATATTTCGCTCCAGCCAGTCCAGTACGGAGTACGCCAGAGAAAGTGCTAGAACATCGCAGTTTTCACGTCACGATCACCCACACTTCAAAAAAATCAAGTTAACAATTAAATCATTAAGCGAACTATCTTCATGTTGACGAACATGTAAATGTCTCATCTTCACATCTCATCATTTGAAAAACCAAATCCAATTTTTTCGCGCAGATGATTCTCGATTTTGGGTTTCTAAGCTGCAAAGAAAGTGAGCTTGTGGAATGGACTCTGAAATGACTTCATGCTAACCTGAATCAAAAGAAAAAAACCTATGCTACATGAATTACCTGCTTTTGCCAACTGGCAAAAGCACATCTATCAGAAGAAATTCTGTAAGTGCTCTGCTTTCTAAAACTCCCTGAGAGCTGAGAGTTCAGAGTACCACCCGCACAGGAAATCGTCGAAGAAGTTTTAAAGTTTCCACAACATGAAATGTTAATTGAATGGACCAAATGGACAAACAACGCAACACTCTGACACGCATTGTTTGTCGTAGAATCTACTGCGTAATAACTGTCCCCTGATGCTGTCGTTCGGGATGTTCACCAATACAACATCATCTTGCTCGTGTGCTCGCAAAATAGTCCGGTGTATAGCAGCAGTCAAGGAGTCAGAGACGAAGGGAATGCACGAAGCCTTCTATCTTCACGGATCATCGCTGTCTTGTTTGTATTAGGGTGTTCGGAAAGTATCTGCCAAAAATTTCGCAGTACCGCAGATTTTTCGAGATGTTCTGGAAGTCCCCGTTTTAAATAAATTATATAAGGATACTACCGCATGTATACGCATAACATATCTTGTTCCCTTTTCCTTGCCTATTTCATCCTATAATATCCGAACATTCCACCCATATTCGACACGTACTCTTTTACGACTTCGAATCTGGCCACCCCGCTACTGAAGCCCATCGAAGCTTAAATGACGTATTCGGCACTGAAGCCCCTTCTGAGCGGTCTGTGCGCTCCTGTTTACAGCGCTTGAAAGCCGGAAACAAGAAACTCGAAGATGAGCCTTGCTCTGGTCGAGCGACTGCAAAACTGAAGAATCTGGCGGAGCAGCATCCATATGAAGGTGTGCGATATTTTGCTGCCAGTCTTGGCTGTTTGCTGTCCACCGTGAGCAATGGAATGCGATCTCGGAGTGGTGAAAAAGCTTGGTCAGTGGCTCCCCCGTGTATTGAGCGACGACAACCGCCAAAGACGCCTAAACCTCTGCACTCCGCTGCTCTTCAGAAGCCACAAATTCGACTGGTTAGGTGCCATTGTCACTAAAGATGAAAAATGGGTCTTCTACGTCAACCACACCCTCAAACGTGCTTGGTGCGCCGACGATAAAATGCCGGATCTTTTCGTGAAAGGTGAAATCCATGAGAAGAAGGTCATGCTGAGCGTCTGGGGGAGGGGGTTCATGGAATCTATCGTTTCAAACTGTTGCCGGACAATACGACAATTACTGCCGAGGTCTACTGCGCTCAACTGCAAAGACTGGCCGACAAGATCCGCAAGGAGCAATCGAAGGTCGACAACGTTCGAATGCTACACGATAACGCGCGCCCTCACATCGCAAAGAAGACTTCCCAGAAAATTCTGGAGCTCAGATGGGAAGTTCTACCGCACCCACCGTACAGCCCGGACCTGGCCCCGAGCGACTACCACCTCTTCCGTTCGCTTCAGCATCACTTCGAAGAGAAGCGCTACACTGATCGTGACCACCTCGAAAATAACCTTCGAGCATTCTTCGCCTCCAAGTCGCCGGAGTTCTACGTAGTAAGTAGTATAGCTGGTCTGGCCAAAGGAATCCGTGATCTTGTGTGATGTTGGCAGAAGGTTGTCGATTTTGATTGAGATTATTTGATCGAACAACAAAATGTTGTTAAAAAGTTGTGTTCTTTTGAAATTTTGGCGTATTTCGCCAGATACTTTCTTCGCTTCCTTCCGAACGCCCTAATAGTTCGAGATTCGATGTTAGATTTCCATTAGGTGTTGCCTGACCCGATAAACCGACTAGCCCCCGCAAGTCATTATATAGGCCCATTGCACGTTTGTGAACCTTATCATTCAACTTATTTTCTACAGTAAAAGCAACACTAGAGAAATATTTACATTTTCCCTGTAATTATTCTTTTCATATTTTTTCCATATACACAATAAGAAGACAACTATTTATTGATACTTGCCTGTAATTGCCAACGTTTCTTTGTTATTTACCAGAGTTGCCAGAGTGAGCATAAAACCAGTAGCTGAAATGAGCTATGTTTTGTTAAAGTGGTCAATTTCGCTTCACTACAACTGCTATCATCTGGTAGTTGCACCAGAAAATATAGAAATACTATTTTTGATCAATCAGTTATCTATTATGAAGTACTCGATGGTTGTTCTTCCTTCTTCAATGATAGAAAAACGAACCCTGCGTTGGCAACAGCGATGAAGGATAGGACCAGGACTGTCGCAACGACAAAGAATTTCATCTGAAACAAGTGGCAATTACAGGCGTGCTGAAGCCTCCAATTCTTGTTCTTTCCTTATCTTTGCTAATTTTCTCCAGTGCTCTCTGGCGCTCGTTGTAAATAACTGGTATTTGTAAAATTGTATAGAAGTTTTCGATACCTTGAATAAAATTAAAGGAATTTTCAGTCGTGAGCTGGAATGAAGGCAAGCAAGAAAAAAGAGCTCCACATTTGATTACTGCGTACAAAACTAGGCCGAATTCAGTTTTTTCTTGTTTCGAAATCGAAAGTCTTACATCTCATAATCTTGAGCTTGAAATCGACATATATTTTGCGATAATGTCTTGTATTGATCTGAAATTTATGCTGCAATTATGCCTCGATTCCTTTTCCATCAAGTGGAGAACACTTGATTTCGTCACATGAAATTATCGGGCCACTGGTTGCATATCAATGAGAAAAATATTGGGACACGTTTTAAAAACTGTTTAAAACACCGTACATCTCATTAAACGCGTTTTAGCAGTCCGTTAACCATGTGCGCATAGCATATGCCTTGCGCGCGAATAAAAACCCACCAGCAATGCTTTTCACAGATATCCTTCTCTCTCTCTTCGCTTTTTGTTTAAGCGATAATTGACGCTAAGTTTATGAAAGCCAACGAAAGTTATGCCTTTTTGTCAACACCATATTTTGACGGCATGCCAGAAATCTGAATTTTTGGTTTCTCTCGTGATCCACTTTGCAACAATCCATTCTTTTACAGTTGTGGCTGCACCGCAAAAAGTGATACCATGCCGGAAATAGTTTCCAAGTGCTCGTGACCACTGCAAAACATATGTCGATTTCACAAAAACAAGAAATCTGAATTTACTCTGTTTTTGTATGCAGTAATCACATCTAGAGCTTTATTTTTTACTTGCGTTCATTCTGACGACTGAAAATCCCTTTAATTTTATTCAAGGTATTAAAAACTTCCATACAATTTTATGAATAGCAGCTATTCACAGTGAGCGCCAGAGGGCACCGGAGAAATTTTGCAAAGATTAGGAAAGAACAAGCATTGGAGGCTCCAGCACGCCTGTAATTGCCACTTGTTTCAGATGAAATTCCTTGTCGTCGCGACAGCTCTGGTCCTATCGTTCATCGCTGTTGCCAACGCAAGGTATGTTTTTCTATCACTGAAGAAGGAAGAACAACCACCGAGTACGCCATGATAGATAACTGATTGATCACAAATGGTATTTCCATATTTGCTGGTGCAACCACCAAATGATAGAAGTTGTAGTGAAACGAAATTGACCACTTCGACATAACATCGCTCATTTCAGCTACTGGCGTTATGCTCATTCTGGCAACTCTGCTAAATAACAAAAAGCAATTACAAGCAAGTATGAATAAATAGTTGTCTTCTTATTGTGTATATGGACAGAATATGAAAAGAATTATTCCAGTGAAAATGTAACTATTCCTCTAATGTTGCATTTACTTTAGAAAATAAGTTAAATGATTCAAAAATTGGCTTCTTTACTGTGTGAACACAATTTCCAGTTCAACATAATATAAATGAGATAATTTGGAATTATTAAGTGATAACTCAACAAATTCATCAAATTTTCCCATTGTAACTGTTTCTGGATTCGACTGTAGGATCTGTCCGAACAGGAGCGAAGGTGGCTGTATGATCTCCTCCTGTGAGGTTTCATATTTCGCTCCAGCCAGTCCAGTACGGAGTACGCCAGAGAAAGTGCTAGAACATCGCAGTTTTCACGTCACGATCACCCACACTTCAAAAAAATCAAGTTAACAATTAAATCATTAAGCGAACTATCTTCATGTTGACGAACATGTAAATGTCTCATCTTCACATCTCATCATTTGAAAAACCAAATCCAATTTTTTCGCGCAGATGATTCTCGATTTTGGGTTTCTAAGCTGCAAAGAAAGTGAGCTTGTGGAATGGACTCTGAGTACCACTCGCACAGGAAATCGTTTTGAAGTCTTTCACAATATGAAATGTTAATCGAAACACCAAATGTGAGATCCAAATCTTGATATGATGCAGGTCACCATGTGAAAGTTTTTTTTCTCTGGAATGAAAAGTGCTGTGAGACATCATGTCTGCATTTTTATACAGTTTCCAGACTCGAGGCAACTACAAGGAAAAGATTGAGGCTCAAGGAAATGGAAGGGGACTCCTGCAATGTGATGATGCGACAACTGAATTGCTGAGACATGTTGGGGGAACGGTGAGGAGGGTCCCGACGGATTTTCGCGAATGTCTGCGAGACATTAGGTGTCCAGTGGATATGCTGGGGGATACGCGAACATATTTCGACGAGGTCATGGTCCAGTCCTTAGCGGAGAAGCAGACCACCGTCTTAAATGTTCCACTGCCCATACACACGGAAAGAAATGCGCAGTTACAAGGAAATACGTAAAGAGGAGTGAAGTGATTTGTCGAAATTACCGAATACGTTAAAGAACAGTGTAGTTGAATGTGCATACCATTTTGGGTGGCCTTCTAACAAGAGGAAGGGAGTAAGCTTTGTCTAGATATTACCTTCATAAAGTCTAGAAATCTTATCGAAGTTGAGCTCTTTTTCTTCCTGTAGTCCGGAAATCAATTAGGCTAGAAAAAGCTTGGGACTTAAGGATAACGGTGATGCTCATTTCCGTTGCTTTTGAAAGCTAGAATGTTTTTGACGAAAATTTTTATGTACGTAATTTGATACTGTTAGATGCATCCTTGTCTCATATTTGACGTGAGGATTTCTCTTGATTCTGTTACGACTACACATTCATCTCACATCAGAGAATTCCAGTGGATATGTCTTATTTTCCTAAACAGTTTAGTAGTTCATGAATTCGTGTAATTAGCGGTAGGTAAGTCATGTATGTAGTATGTAGCAACGAAGATGAATCTCTTTAAGTTATGCGCCGTCGTTATTTGGTCTGTTAACGCATGTTCGGGGCATGCTTGAAATTCCGTCGGGATCCTCTTTATACGCACCCGAGCTCCTCGGCTACGGTCATGTCTATCAAAGATTTCAGACAACACTTGTACCGCATATTAGCTTTGAACACTTTTCTACAATGCATCAACATTTCAGGTAGCAGATTTACGCCAGGAATCCCTCCATGAATAACAAAAATGAGGGTTTTTCAATTGCTTATCACTTTATGCCGTTCGTAACACTTTGTGAGAAATACGATTGTCTCACAATGGGTGGTTCATCAGGCGTCGATAGTTATGCGATAGTTTCCGATGTCACGTGGATCTTCCCGCCAGGGTATTGATGAGTACAAGCGGAAGGTTCTTCAGGTGTTCTGGTCTTATTCTATCGGGACCAGGTGCTGCACATTTCCTTACCGAAATGGGAGCATCGCGTACTTCGGACGGAAGAACCTCTGGAATGACATGTTCGCCTTCGCATGGATGGTGAGGAGGAAAATGGACATGGCTATCGAAAAAATTAAAGTAAATGTTGTGAATTGTGAAAAAAAATTACATGAAATTATCGGGCTACTGGTTGCATATCAATGAGAAAAATATTGGGACACGTTTTAAAAAGTGTTTTAAACATCGCACACCTCATTAAACGCGTTTTGACAGTCCGTTAAGCATATGCCCATAACATATGCCATGCGCACGAATAAAAACCCACCAGCGATACTTACATGTTCTTCTCTCTCTCCGCTTCGCTTTTTGTTGTAGCAATACTTGACGCAAAATTGATGAAAGCCAAGAGAATTAAAAAGTGAAATCATGCCTTTTTTTACGATGTCAACACCATATTTTAGCCGCTTGCCAGAAATCTGAATTTTTGGGTTTTCTAATCCACTTCGCGACAATCCATTCCTTGACAGTTGGGGCTGCACTGCAACAAGCGATATTCTGTTCCGAAAGAAAAATTTCTTCTGCTCACTGTGAAAACTCCACCTACATTTACTTCGTAGAACATATGGCCGCAAATTGTTTCGAAGTGCGCGACCACTGCAAAACATAAGTAGATTTCACAAAAACAAAAAATCTGATTTCAGTCTGTTTTTGTATACAGTAATCACCTCAAGAACTTTTTTTTTAACTTGCCCTTCATTCCAGCTAACAATAGAAGATTCTTTTAGTTTTATTCAAGCGGCAAAGAACTTCCGTACAATTTCATAAATAGCAGTTATTCACAATGAGGGCCATAAAGTACTTCAGAAATTTTGGAAGCATCGGGGAAGAACAAGAATTGGAGGTTTCAGACCATAATAGATAACTGATTGATCACAAATGGTATTTCCATATTTGCTGGTGCAACCACCAAATGATAGAAGTTGTAGTGAAACAAAATTGTACGCATTGGCTAAACGTCACTTTTCCAGGCCTTAGTGTTATGGTAAAGAACAAGGAGAAATTTGCAACTAGAAAAAATTGTCAATAAATATTGTCTTCTCGTTGAGTTCATGAACAAAAGATGAAAGGAATAAATTGCCATAAAAATGTAACGTTTTTTTCTAGTGTTGTATTTGGCGAAACTGATGTTACATAATTATGTCATGAAGAAAATGTTCATCTATCAGAGGAAATTTTCTAAAGACAACTTTTTGTATGCTGAGAGTTCAAAGACTATTCGCGCCACAAAAACGCTAATCTCCCGGTAATTATGTGGTAGCAATCCTCGTCCGAAGTAAAAGGTTAGGTCTTAGTAGGCATCATGCAACCGCCGGCTGAAAGCTTTTCTCTTTTTTCCTTCCTCTCCATAGATTTAATAGCATTTAACGATAGTCCTTATGGCGAAAACGGAGGCACACCGAGGAAAAAAATTGAAAAACTGGGTCTCGTACTGCAGTTACCTGATACTGTCAAGAAAACACTGGGCGAAACAGCATTAAAAACACATAATTTTAGGTCTCTTAGAGGTCTCTAGAGGTATGTTCAAGCATGTTTCACTTGACTGCTGTAGAAAATTAACGGAGATGTGGAAAATTGAAAACTAAGATTCATTTCGATGCTCATCCGAAACATCTTGAATAATTGACTCTTTAGACATGGATATATTTAAATTTCAATATCCTATATCCTGGAAGTAGCGACCATAAGAAGAAATCGTAGGTCCGATAATGTCTATGAGCAATGGAATGAAATCAAATTTCGTTAACGCAACGATGACCATGCAATTTTTTCACATCCGCTAAGTTTAACTTTTTTCGGCATCAATAACTTGGGAACTTATCCGTTCGGACCTTGTCCGACTGCATCGTCCTAAAGAACAGATTACATTACATTTAAAATCTTTTTCGACTCTTCTCGACAGCTGACGAAAGGTTGCGTATTTCTGTGATATTGTTCCGTTACACCGTCGGATATTGTAGCCAACGTCTTAGTGGTGTTGAGACACCAAACTGTGTCGTTTCTCCAAATGAAGGGCAAGGGAATTGCGTGATATCGGGAGTCATCTAACTTATCACATGTCAGCTATGTGGGACTGAGGGAAACAGAAAGTGTGTTATGTACCCGGGTCAACGAGCATCTAGGTGGGATCGTAAAGTCGAAAATGTGAGCCACTTTAGGTGCTCAACATCAGAGTCATGACAACACCGCTTTCAAGATAGAAAAGCAAATGCATCTGTGTGATCAACGAGCAGTGTCAAGCATTTGATGGGATTTTTTTCCATCGGAAGGTTGCAAAAGGAGGAGGTCGCAATGGAAGGGGTCGTGAGGGAGTGCGTGAATTAAATGGAATTTAATTACCAAAAAAGCTCAGACTCTGTGCTCATTCTTAAGCTTAGAAGATGACGGATAACTTCGTTATAGGAAGACCAATAAAGTTTAGGTAGTTTTTCAGAGAAGAAGAATTGCTCTGAAAACAGTCACATCCTAGTTTTTTTCTCAATTCTCAATCTTTTTCGAATTTTGATGGGAAAAAGATGGGAAAAATGGCATTTTTCCATTTCTGTCCCATAAAAAACGGCGAAGGCTTGGGAATCTGATGATACAGCAGAGGATTTGATAAACAAAATCCTCACCTACCACATATCTGACGATGATACCCTTCTACTGAGTTATTGAATTTTATTCCAGATCACACACTTTTCGGCGCCGAGCAAAAATTGGGATTTTGACATGTTTTCCAAGTCAAAAAAAAAACGGGACGGCTCTTCTAAGAAAATCACTTATGTATTCGAATAAAGGGGCTAAGAAACATTCTTTGGGCAAAATTTCTAATTTCTGGACTGTTTGATTCTCTTAAAACTCAGATGGGACAAAAAAAATGTCGGAAAATTTAAAGTTTTGTTCTATAAAAATTCAAAATAAACAGGAATGTGGGGAAAACCAGCGATGAAAGTCTTTTTGGAAACAAATGTTTTTCTTTAAAAAAAAAACTACGTGTTTTTTTTCATCTTTTTATAACAAAGTTATTCGCGATCTCCCTGACCTAGCAACGTACTCAGAGTCTAAGCTTTTTTGGTCATTAAGTTTTATTTAATCCAATTTTAGACAGCGAAACACTACTTATAGTTAAATTCTTTCTCTTGTAGAAGTGGTGTCAAGTTTATAAATCTTTTACAAAAATTTTACGCAATGGGGTATCAGCGGTGGAACCTGCGTCGTCCCGTTGGGTAGGAACATAATGTTGATTTTTCTGTAGTAGTTCGAATGTTCTTTTGTCTTGAAACCTCGGCATATTCTGTCTGTGTTTTGCTATAGTGTGCCTACGAGGTTTTTAGATGGAAACTTTATTTGCCTGACGTTTCGGCTTATTCGCCGTCTTCAGAGGCTTAAATAGAGGATGACTGGAACAATGCTACGTTTATCCCGTCAAGTAGTTGATTTTTCTGTTGTTTTTTTAAAGTGTTTCTCTGTAATTCTACTTATGCACCTGACTCTTCTCTTTTTTTGTCGTATCATGTCCTTTAATTAGTATTTAGAAATATTTCGTAGATTTTAGAATGAAAATAGAATAGAATAGAAATAAAAATACTTCATTACCAATATTTCAACAACATTTCAGCAAATTTTCTTCTTCTACTACTTCGTATTTCTTCGCTTCTGTCAGATACCGGTTTTCTTATTTCCATTTGTTCCTAGGCTAATTTTCGATTTTTTTTTCTTTGAAAGACATGAAATTTCCATTGAGTTGCAAGTGAGAAACAATCGAAAATTGTCGCAGCAACGTTGGAGAAGGAGAAGACCTTTGTGAGTTTTGACCTACTAGGTCAGATGCAACAGACATCGTTATTAGTTCCCATTAGCGGAGCAACTCTAACAACCGGTTTTCCGCTAACCTCACGATATTCTGGCTATCAAGGCTATCAGGTGAGCACTATTTTTCGCCTGCTTCTTTCACATTGTCTTTGAGCCAATTGTTTGCTAAGTTATATTTTGTGGAATAACGAGGTGGATTATTCTGCGCTATGCATTCGATAAAGATGGAAGTTAGATGAAAGTCAAGCGTTTGCATCTCATCACCAAACTTCTCTCTAGTTTCCTAGAAGTATGGTCTTCATTCCATCTAATTGTGACTGTAAACCATCTAAATTACAAATACCTATTACCATTAATTGCAACTTTTTTCCATCTTCGACAACGGTTCACCGCCCTATAGTGACGTGAAGGTGACTCTGACCAAGCGAAATTGCAGAAGCGAATTTACATCCATGGGTTGGATCTCTCAAGCTGTGAAGAAGTTTGAAACCTCCGACACTTCCAACTTTTTGAAATCGAAAGCTTAGTTAATAGTAAATCATTGCCGAGGTCACTTCCGTCTTGGTAAAATGTTGCCTATATACGACCTTCTCTTCTCGGAGCTGCAGTTTCTCTCTCTTGCAGAACGCATCAAATTAATTTGATTTTGATTGTTCTGCAAGAGGCGAGGATTTGAAGGAGCAACGTGAGATAGATGAATTACGGTATGCTCGTCATTCACGGAGAAAAAAAGATTCGAAACAAACTGTGGAAGGTGTTGGTTTTGTAGCGCACCCATCTGCTGGCTATCTTGTCAATTCTCATGAGATCTCGTCTGGCCATTCTTTATTTCTTCTGAGCCAGAAATTCAACTGCCACTCACCAACATTAGCAGCTGATGAGTCCTAATTGGGCGCGTTTTATAAGGAGGTGAAGAGTGATCCGCAACAAGAAGTCTTTCTGCAAATTCGTTGTCGGAGACTTCAATGCAAAAGTAGAATAAACCACAGAGGAAGACTTCACGATCGAATGATTTGGAATGAACACGGAAATGCCTTGCGGTGCTGATGTCTGCCACTTGCCCTTACATGACAATCTCCTTCTCAAGAAGAAAGATCATCGTCGATGGGCATGGAAATCGTCTAACGGAACGACATGTGCAGACATCGACCACACACTCACCAACAGGGATGGTGTCCACTTGACATCTCGGTAGCGCCATCCTTTTGTAGTGGTTCCGATCACCATCTCCTTCGAACGAAGCGTGGCTTAGCCACATGATGGAAAAGAACATCTAAAATCGGTAAAGAAGGAGGAATTGAGTCATTCACGACGTTTGCATACTCTAGGGATATTTGTCCCAAGGCAGGACTCATCGAGAAGGACTCATACGCGGGTACGACATACTTCTCAGAGAAAGAGAGTGTACTGGACGTTTCTCGAAACCTCAAAAGACCACTATGGGTCGGATTTCAAAAACCGCTAAGAAATGAATGGAAAGAACAACTTTGAGGTTTGATCTAGCCAGACACCAGCATTTAAGGATACTGCACAGTGCGTAGATCTCACTCGCCTTGGCTGACAATCTGAAAAAAAAAGCGGTGGTTCACCAGTCCGGCTGTTTGGTGAGACTGGTCACTTTGTTTTCCTTGAGAGAGGTGAAGTGGGATATACTTTCGTCAATGACTTCCAACCATTTCTATGTCTTTGATAAGGATCTTCAAAACGTCAAGCCAACAACCAGGTTTCAGCAAATGCTCGTTGGTATAACAAGAAAACATAAACACAATACTCTTAGTGCTGCCCGATCGAGCAGTGGGAGCGTTGCGACTGAGGGCACTAGCCAATTGTTGCGATCAGTGCAACGCTAGCATACGAGAAGGACATTCAGAAGAAAGCGGCTCAAGAACCTTGCCAAGGTTACTCGCGAACCTTGTGGACATTGAGGGTGACGACGGCGAGGGAAGGGAACGTTAGAAAAAGATTTTGATGTGTCTTTATTACCTTGAAATCTTATTTGAGCATCCTTTCCATTATAGATACCATGATCCTGCTATATAATAACGGGCTTAGTCTGTCACGTGTGTGTGTGTGTGTGTGTGTGTGTGTGTGTGTGTGTGTGTGTGTGTGTGTGTGTGTGTGTGTGTGTGTGTGTGTGTGTGTGTGTGTGTGTGTGTGTGTGTGTGTGTGTATGGCGTTACAACCGTTTCGTAGCGGTGCCCACTGTCCACGTTGCATTTCAACTATATGGCTCCGCATATCTATCTCTTTTGCCTTAGGTAGGTAACATGCCTTCTTCAAAAAGTGGGAACAATCTTGCAAACCGCTTCATAAATATGTGCCAACAGCTTACATGATCTGAAGTGGGGCGTTATCTTTATCAATACGATAATGTTGTTTACGTCATTTTACGTTGAAACATCATTCTGTGATAACTGTTGCGGGAAAACTGAAGGAAAACTTTGAGAAATTCTCTCCATTCGTATCCATATTATACTGATATCGAAAGACTGTTTGGAACTGAAGCTTGAATATTTTTCAAATGTGGAACTGACCCGTATAGAAGGAAAACTACGAAACCTTTCGCCTTTATTTGTTATTTAAAAGCTGAAGTTCTTCGAATATCACAAATATAATTTCACATAAAATGCCCTTACTATTAATTTTCATCGATCAGTGAAGAGGAGCGAAGCGAACATCATAGAAAACCTGAAGTCCGGCTTTAGTCGGACGTTTAGACTGGCAGCTATATAAGCCGAGCAGCAGAAGTGTGCAGCCTTCTTGGGAGGAGGGTTGGAGTAAGAAACTCTGTATAGGAAGGCAGGAACAGTTGAATCACATCCTTTCATCATTTGTTCATGAACACGATGAAAAGACAAGTACTTATTGATAATTGCTTCTAATTTCAAATGTCTCCCTATTATTTACCAAAACATCTAGAACTGAAAAAGCAACGTTTAGCAAATGCGTACAATTTCCTCTCACTACAACTGTTATCACCTGGTGGTTGCAGCAGAGAATTTGGAAATACTATTTGTGATAAACCTGTTATGTATTACGGTGTTTTCGGAGGATCTTCTTCCTTTTTCAATGATAGAAAAACGTACCTTGTGTTGGCAACGGAGATGAAGGATAGAGCCAGAATTGTCGCGACGACAAAGATTCTCATCTGGAGCAATAAGCAACAAGATAGGTATAGGTTTGCTGAAACTACCAATTTTTGTTCTTCCCTGGTGTTTGCAAAGTATCTGACTGTACTGTGTGACCTTCATTGTGAATAACTGGTATTTGTAAAATTGGAAAAGAAGTACCTAATATCCTGAATAAAAGTAGACGAATTTTCAGTTCTTGACTGGAAGGAAGGTTAGTAAAAAATAAAGCTCTTAATGTGATTATTGCATACAAAAATAGACTAATCTCAGTTTTTTTTGTTTCGAAATTCCTGTATTGATCCGAAATTTATGCTGCAATTATGCCCCGATTCCTCTTCCATCGAGTGGAGAACACTTGACTTCGTCACATGAAATTATCGGGCCACTGGTTGCATATCAATGAGAAAAAATATTGGGACACGTTTTAAAAAGTGTTTAAAACACCGTACATCTCATTAAACGCGTTTAGCAGTCCGTTAACCATATGCGCATAGCATATGCCATGCGCACGAATAAAAACCCACCAGCGATGCTTTTCACAGATATCCTTCTCTCTCTTCTCTTCGCTTTTGTGAGAAGGCATCACCCCACGATTCTGAGGTGGTGCTGATTTCAGGTGGAGTATTCGTATACAGGATGGGAAACTATGGAGAGGTGGGAGAGGGGGATTGATTCCGTTCATTTCTTCCTAATTGCCATAAAAAAACGGCTCGGAAGATGCGGGGCCGCACAAGGCTGGCGCGCTCTACTCGAACTCCTTGTAGGGAATAGTGCGCCAGAACGCCTGAAGCCGTATCTTCCGGGCCTTTTTTTACGGCAATTAGGAAGAAATGGATGGAGTCATCCCCCTCTCCATAGCCTCCCATCCCGTATACAAATACTCCACCTGAAATCCGTACCACCTCAGATTCGTGGAGTGATGCCTTTAAGCAACACTTGACGCAAAGTTGATGAAACCCAACAAAAGTTATGCCTTTTTTACGATGCCAGCACCATATTTTAGCGGCGTGCCAGAAATCTGAAATTTTGGTTTTTCTTCCTAATCCACTTTGCAACAATCAATTCCTTCACATTCTTTGCGCCGCAAAAAGTGATACCCTGTTTGAAAAGAAAAATCATCTTCCTGTGAGAACTCCACCTACATTTACTTCGTAGAATATATGGCCGCAAATAGTTTCCAAGGACTCGACCTCTACAAAACATATGTCGATTTCACAAAAACAAAGTAATCCGAATTTAGTTTATCTTTGTATGCAGTAATCACATCTAGAGCTTTATTTTTTTACTTGCCTTCATTCAGGCTAACCACAGAAAATACCATTAATTTTATGCAAGCTGCAAAGAACTTCCGTACAATCTCATAAATAGCAATTATTCACAACAAGGGCCATAAAATAATTCAGAAACTTTGCATACACCACAGAAGAACAAGAATTGAAGATCTCAGAAACCTATAGTTACCGACATGTTTCAGATGAAATTCCTTGTCTTTGCGACAGTTCTGATCCTATCCTTCATCGCTGTTGCCAACGCAAGGTATGTTTTTCTATCACTGAAGAAGGAAGAACAACCACCGAGTACACCATAATAGATAACTGATTGATCACAGATGGTATTTCCATATTTGCTGGTGCAACCGCCAGATGTAGCAGTTATGGATAAAGAAAATTTACCACTTTGGCAAAACATCGCTCATTTCAGTCCTTGGCGTAATCTGAAATATTATGGTAACTATGGCAAATAACAAGGAAACGCTGGTGATCACAAGCAATTGTCAATAAATCGTTGTCTTCCTTTTGTGTATATGGACAGAATATGAAAAGAATTATTACAGTGAAAATGTAACTATTTCTATAATGTTGCATTTTTTTGTGGAAAATAAGTTAAATGATACAAAAATTGGCTTCTTTATTGTGTGAACAAAATTTCCAGTTCAACACAATATAATTGAGATAATTTAGAATTATTAAGTCATAGCTCAACAAATTCATAAGATTTTCCATTGTAAATGTTTCTGTATTCGACTGTAGGATTTGTCCGAACAAGAGTGAAGGTGGCTGTATGATCTGCTCCTATGAGGTTTCATATTTCGCTCCAGCCAGTACACTGTGGAGTATGCCAGATAATGTGCTAGAACATCGCAGTTTTCGCGTCACGATCACCCACTCTGCAAAAAATCAAGTGAACAAGTAAATCATTAAGTGAACTATCTTCATTTTGACGAACATGTAAATGTCTCAACTTCACATCTCATCATTTGAAAAACCAAATCCAATTTTTTCGCGCAGATGATTCTCGATTTTGGGTTTCTAAGCTGCAAAGAAAGTGAGCTTGTGGAATGGACTCTGAAATGACTTCATGCTAGCCTGAATCAAAAGAAAAAAACCTGTGCTACATGAATTACCTGCCTTTGCCAACTGCCAAAAGCACATCTATCAGAAAAAATTCTGTATGTGCTCTGCTTTCTGAAACTCCTTAAATGCTGAGAGTTCAGAGTATCACGCGCACAGAAAATCGTCGAGGAAATTTTGAAGTCTTTCACAATATGAAATGTTAATTGAATCACCAAATGTGAGATCCAAATCTTTATATTATGCATGTCACCATCTGAAAGTTTTTTTTTCTTTGGAATGAATAGTGCTCTGAGACATCATGTTTGAATTTTTACAAAGTTTCCAGACTCGACCCAAGTACAAGGAAAAAATTGAGGCTTCTATCATTTTTGCTATTCATGGCTGGGTTTCTGACAGAAGTCCAGATTGCTTCCAATGCCGTCCCTTTCAGTTTCTGCAATATTATTGGCTTTGCAAGTTAGACATTCTATTTAGTAGATTACTCCGATTTTCGTGCAATCTCCGGCCTTGCCAAATGGACAAACAACGCAACACTCTGACACGCATTGTTTGTCGTAGAATCTACTGCGTAATAACTGTCCCCTGATGCTGTCGTTCGGGATGTTCACCAATACAACATCATCTTGCTCGTGTGCTCGCAAAAGAGTCCGGTATATAGCAGCAGTTGAGGAGTCAGAGACGAAGGGAATGTACAGAGCAATTCTACCTTCACCTGGGATCGTCGTTGTCTTGCTTGTAGTTCGACATTTTGTGTTAGATTTCGATCTCGTGTTTACTGACCCGATACACCGGCTTGCCGCCGCAAGTCATTATATAGGCCAGTTGCAGGTTTGTGAACCTCGAACGATTCTGAATTGAAGTGAACGTGGTGGGGCATATCTAGCGTATGAACGCCAGACATTCACACATTTTATGCCGGGAGTAGCACACTGACTTAAAATCAGCAGTTAACTCCCGCAAGTCATCGGATCTGCTACATGCGCGTCCGTAAATCTCCACAATTCCGCTGTTTATTCAGAAGAATATTGGTCTCTTTCCTAGTTTTCCAACATAGCTTTTCATTTTACTTTTTTTTTTCGCCCTGGATCAGATTCAGAGTTCCACGCGGCTTCGGGAACGCAAAACGTAGGGAAGAAGGAGTGTGTGTAAGTCAGAGAAAGAGTGTTACGATATCCACTGTCATTCAATTGAACACATCTTACTCCGACTGTGTATATCTCCCGTTTCACAATTCCTTTGCTGGTATAGCATTCAGAAAGTTCCAAAATTCCACCAATTAAAACCAGACCAAAATTCAATCAAATCTAAAAAGGTCCACCGAAAGGGAATCAATTGGTGAATTTGATTTACGAAAGAAGTCACCAATTACGAGAATTCTGACTATTTTAGCTGCGTAAATTTCACACGTAGTTTATGCTCTATGTCGCGAATCCCACGCGACTCCTTTTCACACCATCTAAAGGACGCGTGCCGCAGGCGCGACAAGGTCCCACAGCTCTCTTCGGCCTCGCGCGCTATTTCGCTCCGCCCATTTTTTGCATTCCGTTCCATTTTTTAAAAGAAGCCGTTCCGTGTTTCGAAATCATTCATTCCATTAAGTCACCTAGGAAGCGGTAACCGGAACGAGTTCAAGAAGCGGATGCGATCAATACGAACATCAGCGCAACTTTGGTTAGGCCCCGCACTCTTCACATTTTATTGTTGTATATTTATGTAGTTTGGGATGAAGGCTGAGTAAGTACTCAGTGTCAGCGCAGTATAAGGTCGAGTACACGGGGACTACAGCGGAGTGGCTAGGCAAGCCACTTATGTGTGTAAGTATGAAGGGGTTTGCCACAGGGCTCAAGGAGCCCGGCCGCAGTGCCCGAAGGGCGGCGGCCAGAGGCACCTCGCAAGTGACGGAACACAGTGTACGTGCTGGCATGAGGCCAGAGTAAGGGGAAAGTACAGTGAAGCAAGGCCGTAGCCGCAGGGCCTCCAAGCAAGTGTCCCGCGGGGTAAGGTGTGAACCTTTGTCGCACTGCAAAAGTGATTGCACTGTTCCCTTCAAAATCACAAGATAACCATGAATACCAGACAAATTTCCTATGTACGCTGAGAGTTTCCTTAAAATTTCCAGGTTGGTTCCAATAACCAAGGTAATCTAACTTGCTGAGAGAACCGTCTTTACTCCTGTTCGTCACAGAGAAGTAAATTCGGTCCGGCCTCTCTTATCAAAGCTAAGCAATGAATACATAAGTCTTGTTTTAAATTTATCGGACATTACATGAGGATATGATGCAAAAGGAATGTGAAACCTTCAAGATCAGCACTTCAAATGACGTGAAGCGCAGAAGTTGATACGACAGATACAGAGAGATGGAGCAACCTGCAATACCTCCATCGCAAAATTCTCGAGCAATACAAATGAATTATATTCCAGGTAAACAAAACCTTCATTAGTCTGTTCACTGATGAAAACTATGGCGGTTTAGGTCCGATCAGAGTACTTAGGACAATTGTTTCCCTAACTTCTACGGCCGGGCCGCCAACACCCATTTGAGCCCAATTCTAGGTTCTAGTTCAGGAACATTCATTTAAAAGTACTGAAGAAAGGACGAGGACAAGACTCCAAAGTGGTGCTGGTTTTAGGATAAGCTTGTTCCTCAATGAGGTTATGGTAGTTTTGCCTCTAAACATTCCACTCAGTTTAGAGTAAAGACTTGTTCTCACTTTCAGAATTCAGAATTTTCCAGCATTCCCTATCTCACTGAGTTGTATTGTTTTCCAAACTCTGTCATTGAAACATTGTTTTGTGTCCCGCTTCAATAAGAAGAAGCTTTGTAGAAACCCTTTTTTACATTAAAAAAATTCCTCCTCTACGTGATTTTGACACACATATTGTTATTCCCACTTTACAATTATTCCTTTTCAAAATCTTTCTTCGATTTCTATTTTCACACACGTAAGAGAAGCCGTCGACCACCTGATTCATCTTTTACGCTTCCTTCCTTTTTGATTGCTTATTTTTAGAGCAATATGTTGCAAGATGTTTATTTTATGTAATTGTTGCAAGAATTGTTCTTTTTTCGAAAGTTCTGACTTGACCGCTACTAAATTTCTCTTTCTTCTGCTTTTTTCAAGATGAAAATTACTGCTGAATAAGTAAAATTTGTAATATAAGAATAATTGACCTGCAATATGAACAGTGAAACTCTAGCATTTTAACTCGCATGACCGTTTGATAGAGCAACCATCCTTAGAATCTCACTTTTTTTTTTTGGTTTTCGTTCCCTTTTGTTATTGTAAAAGTAGCAAAAGATTCGACTATGACTACACGATCGATGGCTCGAAACCTTTCTGTTGCCAACCAAGCTTTTCATCCTTCTTGGTTCGATTACTTGGTAGCAGTTTTTTCGTTGTAAAGATGCACACACATTCATAAACCCTAAACTATTCTGAATAGAAATCGATAGCGTACGCGTACTCCCATAAGGACTGTTGAACGTGCATCAATGTTGTCGTGGAAGGTTACGTGAGAAAAAAAAAACAACTGGTTGAAAATACACAGTGCTTTAATAAACGTGCTGAAACACATTATCCACAAAATTTACGTAAATTTCTGGATTTTAAATTGTAGTAGCAGAAGCGCGAGAATTATTATACTGGAAAAAAGTTTAAAGGGACCTGGAAAAACAACTGAAAGAAGTTGACAATTGTTTTTTTTTCAGTTAAAATAATACAGAAGCTCATATTTTTCGTCTTCGTCGCTTGTTATTTTGATGCGGGGGAGCCTGGGAACGTTAGGCTGAAGTCGCCCATCACATCCATATGGCCACGCTATGAATTGCTCTCAGCTATCGCTGGTTCTTTTCAAATTTAGAAGTATTTTGAAAAATTCTCCCATCTATGGAAAACCTGCGAGCTTTTGTATAGCGAAAGTTACATCAGCAGAATATCGGGGGAAAATATTTTATTAACGTTTGTTTATTTTTATTATTTTTTTAAATCTAATTTTTCGTTTTTTCTTTTGATTGTTCAAGGTTTATTTACAAAGTTCAGTAATATGTAGAAGATTGTTGAAGAATATATGCAATATAGGAGGCGCAGAACGTAAAAAAGCAAATATTCGGCTATTCACACATAAATCAAATAGATGCTATCCAACGATGGCTATTCCGATGAGCTATTTGTTGTTTTCACAGTCACATGATTCGATGGGATAAATGGGATAACTTTAAAAACACATTCGTCCCATACATTTATCACCAATGACAGATGTTACTTCTCCTTTTACTTGTCGCATCGTAAATCACAAAATTCCATATGTTTGGAGGAGCGCAGACAAATTCCATTACGAGGGGAAAAAAGCGTAGCCGAGAGCGAGCCGAGACGCATATGAGTTCCGTTCAGCTGCAGTTAATGACTTCTGCGCTCGCACTGCTTCACAAAAATTCTGCATTCTGCTGTAGAAAATTTACACTTTCTCGACCTTTCTTTCAATCATCATAATTTTCTACTCTACAATAATAGTCATTAATTTTTTGTAAATCGCTCTACATAATTCATAAGGTTCCAACTACATTTCTCTCATTTTTCTAAAAAAAAAAACCCTTCATTGATAATATCCTATAAGCTACTCTGTTTGACTCGTACAATAATTTCTTTTCACTCTTTTCCATCAAACATTTTTCCCTTGCTGTTTGGAAATATCCGGAAAAAAATCGTTTCCTATAGCATTACAAATATTTTCGTCCCGTCACATTCATCAAAATAATTGCGCCTAATCTTCTTGCACGTCAACAACTTCCACTTTTCTCCATAATAAATGGTATTGTTTGTGCGTGTGTGTTCAGAAGTTTCTCAGGATTAAAAACAATTCTCCACAGGCGTCTTTTTATTCGATACGCGTTTCCCTCTCCTACAGGAATTCTCAGCCTGTTTTTCTACTCTCTCTATTGCATCATATGTAGAAAACGTTAATATCTTTTTGCTGAACACCTCCACCCACATTGCAATTATTGCATTATTATTTGTTGATACTTTATGGCTGCTTGGCAACGAAGGATTATATTTAATAGATTCTACAACTTTAATAAGGTTTCCCTCTTTGGTTTTAGATTTTCCCTCAAAGAAAATTTCCCATTTAAATGTTGAGAGATGAAGGTTTTTCTCGGATCGAATATCTGAAATGATTAGAATTTTTTTTCTTTTAGGAGGCTACTTCTCTAGATGAACTCATGCCATTGGCACTAATCTCCTCTGGGAGCATCCTATGAGTTTTTCACTTGTTCTTCTCGCCGCATTTCACAAGTGTCAGATTCTCATTTGGAGCAAATTGCTTAAAGTTATTCAATTTTCGTCGCTTTTTTTTCTTTTTTGTCATATGCTTCTCGTCGATTCCCATCGAGGAGAAGCTCATGTTTGTTCCAACTGAAAAATCGAATTGTGAATAACTCAATTTCGGTCCTATTAAGGAATATTTGTTTTTGCAAAACTGAATACAGAAGATTACCGCCAAGTGATTAACTCAATTACATATCGCTGCGATTGATTTCCTTCTGCTTCCGTTATTTCTACGTAGTCTTGGGTGTTTTAGGATGCGTAGGTATGTTACATTGGATTTGTTTTGTAGCTTTCGCTGCTATCATTTTTCCTTCAAGAAGAAAAAACTCGCGATTTTCTTTAACATTCTTTTAAACTCTTTCTTTTAAAATTAATAACAAACATTTTTTTATTAAACCAATGTTTCCTCAGTAGTAGGGGCTAAAAAATTATATACAGGGCTAATACAATCATGGAATGATCTCAACAGTATTTTAACTTATACATTTCTGGATGAATATTCTTGTTATTATGATGTCATTGCAGTGTTTGACCACTGTCTACTGAAGTTCCGCTCAGATCCTTTCCGATAAGGCTAAAAGGAAAAAAACAACAAAAAGAAGAAAAGCCCTTTAGACATTCGGCGTTCCTACGTTCTCTGCCGGACGTCACTTGTCCTGTTTTTTTCTCTCCAACATCCATTAGTGCTCATTTCCGTGGACGTTGTCCACCATCTACATACACGTCGTTATTCCGGACACTTTCGCCTCATTTAGCTTGGATGTTCGTTTGTCAGTAGTGTAAACAGTATGTTTTGATTCTAGTGAATAGGATAAATAAACGCAACGGTTCTGAAAATTGTGAGTGAATGAGTGACGACCTTTTAAAGAATGAAATAAGAGATTTTCACTCGGTGGAAAAGGAATGTTGATTTCTAAGCTCATCGGTATGAAAAGTCGCTCAGTTTACCGGATACTTCTTAAGATTTCTCTCAAATCACATAACATAAGCCATTAAACAGCATCATTAAAGAAGTACCACCATCAGATAAGGCAATTAAACGCTGGGAAAGATTCACAAAAACATGGATACTGTGACTAATAAAAAAAAACTCTTCTACTTAACATCTGAGAATAAATCCAAGCTTTGTTTCCAAGTTCTTAGTAAGAAGCTCTTATGGGACCTGAAAAGATCTCATGGCTCGCTACACCGCAGAACAGAGACCTGCCTTCGGGCCCCGTCATTTTCTCATCGGGACCGCTGGCGTTGAGATGACATTGGTCAGATCATGCAGCCTTCCACACTACTTCGCACATACGCCCTCTTCTTTTGACTCTTTGCTCGTCGAAAGAGCCAACTAAACTCATACTAATTCCCAAAAAAACTTATTTATTTGTGCATTCAAAATGCTCTGCAACATTAAATAAATTAAATTAATAATTATTAATAAATTAAAATAAATAATTAATAATAAATAATAAATAATTAAATTAATAATTATTAATAAATTAAAATAATTAATTAATCCCCACCTTCCCTCTACGTTTCCCTTAACGAAGGAGTCAGCTGTAGCTCAGAGAAGTTTCCAAAAACTCTATTTATTTATTTGTTTATTTATTCATTTTTCCAGAAATTGTTTAATTAGTTACTTTCTATTGTATTATATTATATGCGCTATGTTATTCTTTACTGTACTATATTATATATGTATTGTATTATTTTGTACTAAATTTGTTTACTTATTTACGCGCCCACAATGCTCCACAACTCTGGCCAAGATAAGCAAGAAAATGGTGGCACAGAACTTCGCAGCACGAGAGTATACGAATGTTTCGGACAGATATCTAGCAAAAGTGTGCATTCTGCAATTTCTTATCCTTGGTGGTTCGTTCTATGAGCTTCCTCTAGGGATTTCTGCAGGGACTCCTGCGGTTTGGATTTAGATTAAAGAAGCCTTTAGAATACATGCCTCATTCTGTTATGGTTATTTCGGTCGCGTAATCCATACGTGACCTATACGTGAATATCCCATAACATCACAATTCTTACTGTTTACTTAAAACGTTAGTTTCAGCAAATAAAAGGATAACTCCCTGTTTATTCTGCTGAATTTCTGATTTTCTGTTGAATTTGTTGAATTCTGATTTCTACTGAATTTAATCCTAAACGCTCACATGTCTCTTTGCTGTTATGTTCTGTGTTACGATTTTCTCGCATGTATTAAATAAATAGACTGTTTTTTGGGAATTTGTTCTAGTTAGCTCTTTCGATGAGGGAAGAGGAGTCCCCTAGCAAGTTTCATGTACGGTAGATTTGGGATTGAATTCAGTAGAAATCGATAAAGAGGGAACTATCCTTTCATTAATCTCCACGACAGCGGTCCCGATGAGAACGTGATGGAGCCTCAGAGCAAGTCTCTGCTATGCGATATATCAAGCCATGAGATCTTTTCAGGCCTCATAAGAACTTCTAGCTAACACTTGAAAATAAAGCTAGGATTAGTTCTCAAATGTTAGCTAGAAGACTTTTTTATTTCTCACAGTATCCATGTTTTTGTGGATCTTTTGTCGCAGCGTTTAATTGCCTTATGTGATGGTGGTATTTCTTTAAAGACGCTACCTAATGGCTTATGTTATGTGATTTAAGAGAAAGCTTAATAACCATTTGGTAAACTGAGCGTCTTTTCATACCGATGAACTTGGAAATCAACATCACATCTTATCTTCCGAGTGAAAATCTCTTACTTCCTCCTTTAAAAGGTGGTCACCCATTCACTCACAATTTTCAGACCCCTTGTGCTTGTTTATCGTACTCTTCAGACCCAAATCATTACTTGTAAGCAAACAAATGAAATAAATGAGCGGAAGTGTTCGCAATAACGATGTGCAGATGGTGGGCAACGTCCACAAAAATGAGCGCTAATGGATGTTGGTGAGAAAAAAACAGGACGATTGACGTCCGGCAGAGAATAAACACTGAAGCCGCACAATGCCTTCAGAGCATAGCTACTTTTTCTATGCGTGTTACTTTCACCATTTCAAGTATTGAGGATAGAAAACTGCGTTGCAGCTCACTTAATTCTTCGCTCTTGTGGATATGTGTATGCAATCAAAGCAAGATAGCAGTACAAAGAAATCGTGGATCTATGGACGCGACAAAATATATAGTTGTTGGAATCTTTTCTTAAATGAAAAAAAAACAATAGTTTTGGACAAATTGTGTGCCGTTTCGCGACTAACGAGGTAATATCTCTCGTAGCTCTTATTGAATTGATTAGGTACCACGAATAAGCAAAAAATTCCCGTCACCATAACTTGGAAAGATTTTAATATCATCAGCATACAATTTGCACCATCACCGCAAGTTCGCTTAGTTGACCTAAAATGTCACTAGGAAAGAGGATAGAGGTTAAATTTGAAAGGGTGGGCTGCTACTGTCACATGACGAGGCGATTGCACCAAAGTTCCCATCTACGCCGAGATTTCTCATCCTAGAACTGAGCTCTGCTATCAAAGTTCTTAAATTACAACAAGTGCTCTTACAGAACCCATTTGTCTTTGTTCGACATTCTTTGGGATTTGACGCCTAGCTTGAAATGACTGCCTATCTTCGACGAATGTATTAGATTGTCTGAGAAGTCATGGCGTATTTTTATTAGGTTTTTGGAAGCTCATTTATTCACATGTAAGAGCGATGATCAATTGATGATGCGCTGCCTTCCTTCTTCGATGACCTTTTGCCATCTTTGAATGGGCTTCATGATTTCTCATTCATGGAAGGATTTGTCTTTAACGGCGAAAAACTGAGTTGAAAAAGCGAAGTACTGAAAATTAAGCACAGTTTGGTCTTCCATCTCGAAATTATTGTAAATATTCTGAAGCCCGCAAAACTCAAACAAATCACTCAGTTCCTTTATAGAATAAAGTTGGGACTGTCAGATATAAAAGGTACAACAATAACACAGGTGCAAATTTCTTATGATTTCCAATGGAATGCAACAGCATCATCTCGTGCAAAAATGCCTCATGATTTTTCCGACAACCCAATATTTAGATCTCTTATTCAACAATGTGCAGCAATTCAACGAGGAGAAACGTAGAATGGTTGCTAAAAATTCCTTGCTTCCTCCAGACATTTTGAGTGTGTAGTAATAGGTTTTGGCGGAATCCTGGATGGAAGCACTTTTTACCAGTTATTGGATAACCAGGTACATATCTTTGCAAGATATATAGTTCGCACTTGTGTATAGTTAGACTCAAAGGTAGCATACCACGAATTTGACGCGGTGAGGGGATCGCGGAAAAAGCTAGAGATGAGGTTGTAGATTGCGGGGAGCGGGGCGCTTCCGCTTATCACTCCCTAATCGTCATATTAAACGGCGTGGGAACCACTTTAGTTCCTACAAGGTGCGTTAGAACGCGTCTCTATATACGCGCTCCGGTCCCTTCAGCAGATTACTCATTGGTTTCACTTGAATAGGCTGGTAAGGAGACCACATTAATTCTCGATTGCTTGTTTGTGGATGCGGCGCATGCAAAAGAATGGCGCGTTGCAACTGAAGTCGTAGGAAAGAACGGCACCTTCCACGTTGTTTTTTTAAAGATTATCAGGAAAAATATGAGTGAATAATACCACAGTGGGTTCCGCAATCTAATGCTGACGGAACTCTGCACTTTCGCTGTCAGCTCGGGACCAAGTCGGATTCGTGGTATGCTGCCTTTAACGTATTTAACTTGTTTACTCGCCTGATTGCACCTAGCGCACGCAATGCTACCGCCAACAGATACCAATCTGACTCGTATACACAGAATCCTCATTACGAACTAATTTATTAATCTCACCAGTTCGTACTCTGGATTCCTGCGGAAGAATGATCTGCGGACCAGATTCACCCACAGTGATATCAGATGAGTAATTGAGAGAAGTTATTAAATTCTATTACTATGCTGTCGGTTTTCGCCCGGTCACCCAGGTGTTCGCCTTGGGCCCCTGATGGACTCGTCCGTTCTGGGTTAAGTTGGTCACCCAAACCTTGGCAACTGTTGTACTACTGTAAGCGTTCTGGTTTTGGAAAAAATCAAAATAATTAGATCGATAATAATAATAGTAATAATAATACTAATAATAACAATAGTAGTAATAAAAATGAAAAAGTAATAATAACGATAATAGTAATAGTAATAATAACAATAATAGTAATAATAATGGAAAAGGATCTTGTCTGGAGACTTCTCGCCTTCAGTGGCACAAAAATGACGTGACAACCATCCACGCAACGTGGGACCACCTCAGCTGTATAAAATTTTTCTTTTTTCTAACGAGTTTTTTTCTAACGAGTTCGGTTCTTTTTTATTCCTTTTTTATGGCGCAACTATGTGTGTTCTCAAAAAAAAATTAATTTGAATGAATAATTATTCATGAAGGGGAGGGTGTAGCGCAGTCGGTTAGAGGTCCGTTGTAGACACACGGTCGAGGGTTTGCGACCGCCCTAGTGCAAACCAAGTCTTTCATACCTCCGGAGGTCGATAAATTGGTACCAGACTTGTCTGGAAGGATAAGAACACTGACTTGAGCATCGGCTGGCCCCCGGAAGTCATTGTATAGGCCAACACGCGTTCCAAAACCTCAACGATTACGAATTCCAGTAAAACGCGTCGGCGCATCCCAAGTGGATTGATACGCCAGTAACTTTATCCTTTATCCTTTATTATTCATGAAAATTGCTTTTGAGATTTTTTAGAACAGAAATAAATTTAACGGATATCTGCACAAATTTACGAAAGACTACCGGCTCTACCTTTTCATATATTCATATTCCAGCGTCATTTCTTTATAAAGAAGTGGCGGCCAGCCGATGATCAGTTCAGTGTTTTCAGACCTCCGAAACAAGTATGGTACCTATTTCTCCTCACCCTCACTCTTTGACCTCAAAGAGATGAAAGCCTTGGTTGGCATTAAGGCGGTTTCGAACCATCAACCGTGTAGTTACAATGGATCTCTATCCGACTGACAGGATGATGCAATAGACTAGATCGGCTTGAATAGAAAGAAAAAAATTCTGTTATTCAAAAAATATTTTCCGACAAAGAATGGAGTCTAAAATATAAAAACATCCCTGCCTCCATTTCTTTGTGCTGCTCTCAATTTTCTATCTTTCGATGGGTTCCGCGTCATTTTCTTTTTTATTTTCTTACTTCAACTATTCAACCAAAATATTGGAAAGGAGGACATCGTTTACTCAATTTTCCTTTGTAAGCACCGCCATTCGTTTCTTATGTGCTTTAATTGAGCTAGTTGTCGACAATTATATTACTTTATCGTTGCTTTGATGAAGCAACATCACATCGTTACACACCATTTTCAGTTTCTAAAAACTTGCTAACTCTATCCAGACCAGGGCGCACACATTCGTCCCAAAATATCCCACAATTGCACCTCATTTTCGTCCAACCTAAATAACATTTGGGCGGCGGCCGGCAGAATACGAGCAGCACACGCAAGCTGTTCTCATTGCAAACATGCACTTCCATCCAACTATATGTGTATGTGCGTGTGACTAGCGTTGCTCTTCGCCTTTCGCATCACTAGTCACAACGTGCACGCATCGTTTTTTCGTTTTTTGCCCCACACACATATTTTGCCCTCAATTTCTGGACACTGCTGAATTGCTCGATGAACCATCCTAACGTCCAGACTAGTTTGTAGTTCCGACATCTCTCGTTTCTCCTCAAATTTGGTCAATGGTCGATGAATTCACGGAAAATCTTGGTAAAAGTGCTAATTTGTCGATGTTGATGGATTATGTGAAGGCGTCGACGGGATTATCCATGGTCTTCTATAACAAGTAACGTCTCCGCTACGCCTATTCGTTCAGAATCTAAAATATTGGAATATTTAAAAAGTTCCCTCTTAATTATCACATCCAGAAATAGTTCCATTCCTATACCAGTGCATATTCCATGCCATGAGACCAAAAGAGCTACAGAACTGCTATTTTTCCCTCAGTAACCACATGAGTACGATGTTAGTAGGCCGTCGTAAATTAGATGACTCGCTCCTCCCGTAATACCTAAGAAATCCTTATGTTCTGCCTCAAAAACGTTGTAATCCTCACCTAAAACGAATGAGCTGAATAAAAGGAATAAAATTACAGAGTACGAAGGTCGTAAAACGAAAATCAACCAGACTTTGTTATTTTCTTCCGCTTTTGAATGAAGTTCCTATCTAGAACGTTTCTCCACTATAGGTGCTATAGAAACGAATTTTTTTCTTCTTCAAATTTTCTCCTTCATCGGATTTTCCGTGAAATGCACCGTGAGCGGTTAATTTTTTCGTATACTTGTGCAGCTGTCCCCTATGTACTGCTCCTAGTTTATTTTTGATCTCTTGTACGTGTTGTTACGGTGCATTTCTATTTCTCTCCGATTAGGACCTCTCAAGTAACCATTTCCAAGCAAAACTGTATCCATTTGTCACAATTTGCAAAATAGCATGGATTCTGTGCACTTTTACGTATCCACCATTTCACTTAGCAGTGTTTCCGATTAACGTTAAGGATTAATTAATTAGGATAAGGAAGCTCAAAAATAACAAGATTTTGAGAAATTTGAGATTTCTGGCACTCATTTCTCAGTATTTAGTGCCATCGAAATCCGCCAATATCAAAAATCCACAACGTAACCTGCTGTTGATGTGAATAATTGCCTCAAAACAATATTTTCCCTTGGAAACCGTAATCACACACGGTTTACGTTCCCTTTTAATTTTCGGCGGCAAGTACAAGCCTGCGATATATCCTTTTTGTCAATGTAGTAGAAAAATGGCTTAGTCTTTTTTTTCAAACTCGAGAACTTTAGCAAAGAAAATTGCTTTGTGTAAGATTTCATACATTAAAATTGTTTTCAAGTGAGGAATCTTTGTCGGAATTAGAAGAAAAACTTTTATGAGAAATAAAACTTGAATCTTTTCCCGCATTATTTCGCTTTAGAGTTCAGTTTCAGAATAACACAAGCAGTTTTCTCGTATAGGAATTATTTTGGAGTATTTTGTGGAAATTCATTCAAACTTAGTGTTATCATCTCAAAAATTTTCTCTCCCGTAATCATGAACAACACTTAACCGTAATCAGCATTAACTACAATTATTCCAGCAACTATGGGGCCATTTTGCAGTTATTTTAATTATGTAAACTCCTAATCACATCGCTAATTGCAGCATTTTCCGAACACCACGTCATTAAATATTTTATTGTGTTAGTGATATTATTTATTTATTTTTTAGTTCTTTTTTCTTTTCTTCTTTCTTCTGGAGTATCTGAATAATTGGTATATCTGAACAAATAAATAAATAGAAAAGTTTTTTTCTTTTCATTAAGTGATTGATAGCAAAGTTTGTTTCTTTAGTAGACAAATACTTTAATTATTTTTTGTTTCGTTTTTCTTTTTTCTGTTGCAATATTTATTTATTTAAATAAATGAATAAATAAATAGAAAAGCCTTTCTCAATAAGTGACTAGTAGCAAAGTCAGTTTTTTCAATACCCAAATAATAGAAAGATCAGGTTTCATGAAAGGGGATATTTTATGTAAATGGACAACGATCACCAGTACCTTCAAAAGTGTCTCGATAATTTCTGGATAATTTGCCGAACGAAATGGATATGTTTTGACGTTAATCCGAGTATCGTATCGAGTATCGTAGCAAATATCGTATAAGCGTCATGGTGGCAGCGTTGAGCGACAATTCCGATGTTAGATCGTCTATTCGGCTTTCTGATCCTGTCGTTGACTATAAACATCTTTTACTATACTACGTTAATGTTGAGATATCTTTGAAAGACTTTCTGAGGAAAAGAAAAGGAGTGATTACAGCTAATCTCTGCCCTATTCATCCTTGTTTTTCATCTCTGAGGGATTCCACTCAGAAAACGTATATATGAGGCAACTTTTACGCGATATCCTTGCGAGTTCCACTGTCATTCCATCATTTTCGCAGATGCTGTCAGTGCAAGATAGTGCCTTTTCTCTTCGTCATCGTCATTCTCGGCTCATTAGTGTTCTTCATGGATGCTTGTGTGATACTTGAAATTACGGCATCTATTCCATACCTCTAAATGTGATTGCAAAGTCATGGAAAATGGTTTAGACCTGACCTTTAGCTTCATATGTATCCTGGAGCAGTCATTTTTATCCTTTCGTAACTTTTCGTAACTTATTATTATTATTATTATTATTATTATTATTATTATTATTATTATTATTATTATTATTATTATTATTAAAAACTTATTATTATATTAGTATATTTCGTAATTATTTACATATATAATTAACGTTTTTAAGTAATTTCTTTTGAAGTGGGAAGTGAAGTTAGAATTCCCGTCCACTTGAAAGAGTGGTAATTTTATAATCGCTATAATTTTATGAACCCTATATACATTTTCAAAATCGTACTTGCGACCATACGGTTACCCCTGTGCAATTAGAAAAAAAAAATCCAGGAAAACACCTTTCGTGCGTAAAATGGTCATAGTACAAAAAAAATGAATCTAAGCCTATGACAAAGTATAAATATAAATATATAATATAAATAATAACAATGTATTATGTTTGTGAATAGGCTCTTCCATTCGAAGACGATTTAACATTGAATCAAAAACTTTATATGGAAAGTCATATTTCGTCATAATGTGTGGATTTAAAACTTCGAAAATGTATTCAATTGTATGGTGAAAAATGAACAAAGTTTAGACAAAAATGGTGAAAAATGTCACGTCGAAAAAGCTGAATGGCTTCGACACCGCTCAATGTAAATATATGTATATAAAAGTTAATATGAAGAATATATGTATATAATATACGAACACTAATGCGGATCATACAGCAGAAACCCTATACGAAAGTGGGTTCCTCTCAGCCCGAGCCACATTACGACGCACGTGTCGGTGGTACTCAGGTTTTCGATTTGTAGATCCGCCATTTTCTTCGAATTTTGCCTAATCCTTTTTCTAAAGTCCCAAAAATGAAAGCGCATTCTAAGCAAAAGGCTCGAACCGATCGCTCACAGCACTGTGAACTTAAAATCCTAACGTTTTTGGATAAAAATTCCACATTTTGAACAATTTTTGCCAAAACACATCGAAAAACACTTGAGTGATGCGGAAACCACAACAACTCTGGTTAATCCCAAGTGCCGTAAGTCCACAGCACTGGCTTCTGGCTTTATGTCAGCTTATTACTCTTCATACAAAGTTTGCTTTTCAGTGTAATGCGGTCTTCGAAAAGACAAAACGAAACAATTTATTCACCAACCTAAGAAAAGATGTTTTTACACTTTCAGTTACGGAAAACTTAAGGTGTACTTTTATTTTGAGAAATAACAACACCAAGAGCTACTCAAAGATTTAGATCTAGGATTAATGATTTCCAAAGTTTTAAGTCTTTCCAAAAAAAAAGTTGAGTTGTTGTTTTGAAAAGCGGAAATTGTCACACCACAGCTCACTTCACTGCTTTCGTTCAATAAAAGACAGGAAAAAAATAATCAGGGTTTCTTTCACCGAGTAACACTAGCGATAAAATATATCAATCATAAAGGCATCATACCGACAAAGTTACTAGCTGGGAATTTTGTTCAGAGATCTAGCGATTATAATAACTATAATTTATAATAATTTATAATAACCACCATTATTTTATTCATCAGAATTTCCAATACAATGACTGATTCTTTCTTTCCGTTCCCCTACATATGTAGTTCTTCAGAATATGTGAATGAAGTTGTAAGCAAAGTGAGTGAGGTTGAAAGGCTAGAAAATTTTGCATTTTTTTGCGACCGGTCGAAGATTAATTTTTTTACTTAAAAAATGAGCGAAATAATAACTTCTGATTGACTTTTGAATGTTTGTTTCCGGCCATCCTTCATTTATTACTACTTTTTTTCTTTTTTTCTCGATATTCCACTCTTTTCCCTTTTTCCCGGGAGCCGCTATCTGGTATCAGTCACATTAAAGACAGCATAACACGAACCTGACGCGGCGAGAAAATCAGCGGGAAAAGCTAGAGATGGGGTTGTAGATTATGGAATCCAGGGTGGTTCTGCTCACCCCTTCCTAATCGTCGTAAAAATTGGGGTGGGAATCGCTTTAGTTCCAACGAGATTCGTTAGAACGGTCTACTATGTACACGCTGGAATCCGTTCAGCAAGCAATTACTTGGTATCACTTTGATGAACTGGCGATGAGATCTCTTTGATCTTCGACCGCTCGCACTTGGATGCGGAGCGTGCGCAATGATGGCGCGTTGCAACTGAAATCGTCGAGAGAAAACCATCGTTGTTCCACGCTGTTTTTCCCGACGATTAAGAAAAGATGAGAGGAACCACCTCAGACCCCGCCCTCTACAACCTCATCTCGAGCTTTTCTCGCCGATTCCCTCACCGCGTCAGATTCGTGGCATACTGCTTTTAAGATATCTACAAACTCTCTTCAGTTTCATATTTCTTGTTCTTCTGCATTTTTCAGTTAATCATGCATACAAAAATATACATACTATGTATGGATATGCGCGTTACTTGTATATACATCGCATATATACATGCATACATACAAATAAACCCCATCCACCGTATGCGTACCTAACAGTGCAGACATCCGATCACTATACCTTCCTTAAATATGATAAGATGCGAATTTCGCGTGTGGCGATCGTTCGGTTCCACGCAAATTTGCTGGGGATTTGCCCATTGTGTTGATTCGAAATAATTCAGTCGCCTATAGATAAAGGATAAAAGGATAAAGTGTCTGACGTTAATCAATTCGCTTGGGATGCGCCCTCACGCTCACTTCAATTTAGAATCGTTCGAGTTTTACGAACGTGTAAGTGCACTATTCAATGCGGTACCAATTTATCGACCACGGAGGAATGAAAGGCTTGGTGAGCACCAGGGCGGATTCGAACCCGCGGTCGATCGTGCAGGAAGCGGAACCTCTAGCCGCTACACCACACCTGCGCCATGGTTATAGAACTTTTATAAATATACGTTTTACACATATATTTTATTTTATTTTATATTTATTGACTTATTTTATTTTATTAATTCATTCTACTTAATCACATTCTCCTGTTTTATTTTAATTTATATTTTATTTTTCTTTTTTCTCAGAAAACTAGCTTCTCAGAGAAGCGACCTTGAAAGGAAAATTCTTGTCTTTTTTGTCTTCAATTTTTGTGCTTTTTGTCTTTTTGTTTTTGTTCTCTTTTCCTCGAAAATTAATTTCCATCAATCTCAACCTCCAGTAATTGGAACACAGACATTTAACCGAGTATTAACTGCTCAAATATAGTAATCACAGTATTTTTTTGGCAGAAAATGAAGCGAAAAGGCTGGTTTGCGGTTTTCTTTTTTTTTCTCCGTTACTTGATTCATATCGCTCTATGTTATTACATGTCGAACTCGATTTTTGATGAGTAAATCTAGCCTATTTTGAATTCCGAAAACTTATTTTCAAAATCATTTATCCTTCAAATTACCAATTTAGCAACAAACTAAAGGACAAGGCTCTCAGATAATTGCCCCCTAAGGATATACGTTGGGAAAAAATACGATAAATGTCAAATTATAGTTATAGTGTTGTAGTTAGTTAAATATGCATGAAGTAGACGTTCTCATAAACATTTTAGTACTTCATCCATACGTATATTAGAGAGTTCTAAGATTTTCAAAACTCAGCGGATATTGGAGATTTCAAGTTGATTAAAAGACTTCTTTCCACGGCTAAAAAAGGACTAATGCGGGGATTTTAGCAGAGAACTACTTATCTTCGTTCCCATTTCGATTTCTGAGGTTCTTTCTTGGAAAACGCTTGGCTTTCTCGAGATAAACAACTTTTGGCTTTTCATCACTACTCGCCGGATTTTTGAGTAGCTGCCGGCTGCCTATGCTATCAAAAATGTGAGAGAGCCTCCATGAAGGTGTTATGCTTAATCCTCAATACTTCGCCTTTAAAGGAAACGACTCATTGTAAGTGGCAGGCCAAGTGGCAAGAAACGTATTGCGGATAGAACAATATTTTAATGTCACAATAGATGCAGGGACGTCTCCGGTAAGAGGTTCCGCCAAGATAACGCGATTCATGGGGTCGCTCTAGGGTCAGCTGAACCTTTAACCTTTTCGGGTCGGCACCAGGTTAGTGAATGAAAAAAAAAGTTCGATGACTCAGTAAATCGGCGAGTCATTCATTGTGAGGGTGCACGCTCATTCATAAACCCCAAGCAATTCTGAATCAAACGCACGGGAAATCATGAAAAGGACTATGTCGCTTACTTCATCCTTTTTTATCACAATAAATATTCAATACTGAGTCTTGATACTACTTAAAAAGTAAGATTAGTAAATTTAATCAAGAAAAAAAATGAACAAATGAATTGCTGAAAAGGTTCAAATTAGGAATTTGTGCCTGTCTCAGCGGCCAGCACTTCCATACCAACCAAGTCTAAATTTCGATATACCCCAACTAACGTGAAAAAATTTCCGATGTTGGTAGGCAACGCAACTAGAAGTAGCAATAAAAATTACTGGTGTAGATTTTTTGGCGATTCTTGTCTGTTTTCCCATCCATTCGACAAAACAAACAGTTTGTTCCAATTATTTCAAACATAATAGATCGGCATTCATTGAATTTGCTTTAACGTCAACCACTCTTTCATTTTTTAGAGTGTATCTGCCAACCCTGTGGAAAAGTGTTCTATGTCAATTATCTCCGAAGAGTCATTTCACCTCCTTTAATGAATATTCGAAAAAGATATTATTTATTGTATTTACTTGCAGGGTGTGGCGCGATCGGTAAGAGGTTAAGCTGTGAGCGCGCGATCGATCGGTGGTTCAAAACCGCCCCGGGGACAATCATTGCATTTGGTCCCTCCGGGGTCGATAAATTGGTACCAGACTTGTCTGGGAGGATAGAAACAGTGACGTGACACATGGGCCAGTCCCCGGAAAACATTGTAGAGAATAGTTACACGTTCGTGAACTTCAAACGATTCTGCATTAAAGTGAACGTAGTGGCGCATCCCAAGCGGATTGATTAACGCCAGACACTTTATCCCTTTATCCTTTCTATCCTTTCGTATCATCTCTACTTCGTTATCCAAAAAAACAAAAACGGCAGTTTTTAAACTTCCGCTGATCATTTGTTACTTCTTACTTCGCTCTGTCCTACAATCTGAGCAAAATGACCAATTATTTAAGATCACCTTGATCACCTTGACTCCCGTTGATCTTCGAACTGGTCGAGCGGGCGCCAGTAATTCTTCCATTTGTCCCGATCGCGTGCCAGAGTAGCCCAGTGGTTCCTCCTTTCGCGTGGGACACGAAGAGCATCATATTTTTCTTTGAAGGACTTCGTGAAGAAATCTGACCATCGGGTCGGTGGTCCAACGGTTGTCATTAAAGCGCAATTATGTAAGAATTCAATGATAAAGGTGTCTATTTTTTAGATTCTATCTCTTTTTTTGAATTTTATTCTACCTTTTTGAATTTTATTTCTTGCAAATACAAGAAGCACCTACAGTTCCATAAATTTAAATTATCGCTAGCATTCCTAGATCCACATAGCTTTTATGACAAATTCTCGTATTTTTAAGAGTTTTTTTTTGACGCTTCGTTCCCTTCGCCCTCCCCATTGCTGGAAAGAATTCCTAAACGGCATAGCAATTATGCCGCAACGTAGGATTGGAGAACGAGGCAATGCTTCCGTTCATATTCGGCATAGCTTCCCATTGAATCAGCTCGATAGCTGACTTTATTGTCCATAGCTCTTTGCCGCTTACCTCTAAAGCAACCATACCACATTTAACAAAACAAAATAATTTTCAATGGTTATAGATAGCCTAAAGATAGGAAGAAACTGCATGATGCTGGTAACGCTCATTAACGTGCGCATACTAAATTTCACATCTCAAAACCCCGAATAGTGATTTTCTCAGCCTGATCCGGGATAAATCCGATTACTAATGCGAATGATGATTTGCTTCGGATAAATCCCAACATCAAATAATTTTGGGACAACAACGACAATTTTTCTCTCTTTATATCTTTGCAAGAGCGCAGTTTTTTGATTCACATACAGATTCAAAGCATTTGATTTCTTGTGACATAGTCTCGTTCGTTTTCCTTTTCTTTTCTAAAAATTGCTAAAAAAAAAGGAATTCTAGTCGTTCCTTATTATCGTCATCTATTTGCGTGTTTGATTTTAAAACACATTTTCAGTTCCACCTTTTTTTACTCTTCCTTTTACTTTATTCACATGCATTAATAAATAACTCAGAAAAAAATTTGATAAATACTTGTACAATAATATTCCAAGGGAGCATAAGCCATTTTATGATCCCAAACTTTCTTCCATTGCTTAATTTAATTTGGTTTAATTAAAATAAATTGTCCATCTAATTCGAGAAAGTTCGAGAAGTTAGTGATAATGATGTTAATGTCATTATGTTTATTTATTTGATTCTAATCTATCATACTTGTAATCATTATTATTTATTTAAGTTAAGTTTCTTAAAATTTTCACTCTTCAATTTACTCGAATTTTCATCTGCATGTACTGTCTTAAAGGCATCACCCCACGAATCTGAGGTGGTGCAGATTTCAGGTGGAGTATTCGTATGCGGGATGGGAGACTATGGAGAGGGGGTGATTCCGTCCATTTCTTGCTAATTGCCGTAAAAAACGGCCCGGAAGATGCGGCGCCGCACAAGACTGGCGCGCTCCAATCGAACCTCTTGTACAAAATGGTGCGCCAAAACGAATGAAGCCGTATCTTCCGGGCCGTTTTTTACGGCAATTAGGAAGAAGTAGACGGAATCACCCCCCTCTCCGTAGTCTCCCATCCTGTATACGAATACTCCACCTGAAATCTGCACCACCTCAGATTCGTGGGGTGATGCCTTTAACCTCAGCTCTGGTGTTTCCTTAACTTTTCGTGTTAGCATCTTAAACGTTTCCTGAGAAAAAAAAGACTAGAACTCATATTACTCGCCTTTTTTTGAGTTGTTTGCGAATGTTCGAAACTCTTACAAACTCAGAACCAAACATGTGTAAATCCTAAGAAAATACTGGACTACTGTCCCTCTATTTCCTTTCTCTTTCTTCCCCTAAGTTTTTCGTGAACCATTTCTCTCTCGATCACAGCAAGCAGCATCACATGCAAAACTTATGTTTCTGCTTGAGGTTTTCGCGATCGTATGCTCTTCGACATTTTCCGATTACTTTAATAATTTTTGAAAATGATATCCTAACCGAATATTCTCTGCACAGTCTCCATTTCATACTAACTAGTCCAAAACATGCTAATTTTACTCACATCTAACTTTTTTCTTTAGTAATTTTCAGGAAACCACACTGAGACAAATCTAACCTGATGGGAAATCTTGCAAAAACTAGAAAAATAGAGTTTTCCCAGCGATTTTCCAGAAAAAGGGTATCGAAAAGTTACACCTTAACTTCAGCATAAGAGGCTCTGGTGTCAATTTATCGTTTCCAGAAAAATGAAAGGATCGGTCATTCTACGCACGGTGTTGAACCATCGGTCGTGCACACCGAATGGTATGCACGACCGATGGTTCCCTCATAGTATTACGTTACATCCACATCCAAGAACTAGAGCCCGGTTGGAATTGTGAATTGCGTTCAGGAGTGCACTCCATACGCCAATGAAAATTTCATTTAATTCCATTATCAACAACTGGGAAGGGCAACTTCAAAAACAATCATTTTACCGTACTGCAATGGAGCGTGCATGAACTTTTCAGGAAGTTGTTGAGGAGAAAATTGCACTTCATTCCATCAGTGCTTCCAACAATTTGCACGCATACCGTATATTTTCACCTTATTATGCTTCATCTTTTTTTCTGTTGGAGAGATTTCTTTCTTTCCGAGTTGTCTTATTTTTTAGGGCCTGTTAACAATTGTCAGCAATATCTGGCAGGATTCTCTTTTTTTCCTTCCGCTCAATTAAATTGAAACGCATCACCGTATGTTAGGGCGATGCGAGTTCGAAAGAAGGGGAAAAAATAGGAAATAGAAATAAGAAAGTGGAAAAGAAAAAAAAAAGCGGGTAAACAAAAAAGGGAAGCAAAATATATGTAAAAAAATATCCGGGTAGAATTACACTGCTCCATAAACAACTTAGAATTTGCAAAGATATCGTGACCAAAATGAGGTACCTACCTCATATTCACTAAAGATCTTTTTTTCATTCACATCAATTTTTTCCTATGAAAGGACAACCTTCCGTCCATTTGACAAGAAAAAATCCATCTTGTCTGAAATTCTATACTGTGAGACTTGATAGCCAGCGCTATGAGCGGTTTCCCTCCATTTTCGGCTTCTTTTGTCAGCAGTCATGAATAACTGAGAACTCATCTTGCCACAGAGACCTACTTATTATTGTTTTCTTCCCTTCATCCTCCTTTAGCTATTCCCTACCCTTCTAATTCAAAGCTACTTTGTTCCACTCTTTTTTTTTGAAACAGCTATTCTAAATTCTAAGGCCGAAAAGCTCTAGAAAAGGTCCAAAAAATCCTATCCTGCGTCCGAACTGAAGCAACGTGACGGGATATGTTTTCCCTAGTTTCAAAAGAGACCAAGCAGGCTTGGGGACCTCCCACCTTTTTCTTCTGTGTTTTCCTGATTTATTTCTGCTCTACTAACAATTGCTTGCATTTTTACTATTTTATTTTACTGTTAATTACACAATGTAGTTTTTTTTTGTCTCAAATAAATCAACATGAAATTTGGTGGAAATGTAATTCCGGGTTACTTTTGAACACAGAGCAACCTCTTCTCTTCATATTGTTAAATTGTTGTTGTATTAAAGGCACATATCTCTCCATGTACTGCTTCGAAACAAAAAAAAACCGACAAAAATACCTTACCATGACGATTATTTAGTGTTTGTGTTCTTGGGAAAAGCCGAGCAGAAAGTTGTTATGGTACTTTATTACTGTCCTTGATTTCGACGAGTTCCCCATCTTCACAATGAGAAATTGAAATTGATTGAAATCGAATCCTGTCAAACACTCCATCCTCCTAACAAAGAAAATCCCAAGTCTACCTCATAGCTAAAAGTGGAAATGCAAATCGTACCTTAGAATCGGAAGACCTCCCTGCTGCTCCTGGATACCCATGCTGAGATGATTAGCGCAGTCAAATAGCAACCTTAAGTAGAAGGCGAGTTCTCGTGTAACACAGCATTATTCCTCTTTACAATTCATCTTTGAGCTCTTGGCGTGGATCCAGAACGCTTCCAATGTGTTTTCGGCGGATTTGTCTGTACAGCGGTACATATGTCCGCTAGATCACTGTCATATTGATCCGTTTTAGAAACAATTGGAAGTTTTTATTTATCCTAATGCTACCGTCAATCATGGAAATATCACTAATATTTTTCATCGATGGCTTATTTCAACGCTTATGAGTTAACAGAAATTCTATGAATATTACATAATTGGACACTAGCAACACCAAGGTCGCATGTGAAGTCACATACCCCGTAGTACAGTAATCTCACAGAGCTTGTAAAGTTTCTCACATTACCAAGTAGATTTCGATCAATGCTATGCAAACCCTGAGACAATTTCAAAATACTGGTAGCCGTTACCTTTTACAAATCCTCTCTTCTTTCTTTTCCTCTCTTTTGTTCCCATATTGACAATGCACAATAAGATACGTTCCTTCAAATATGAACTTTCAAGGAGAAGAAATTGGAGGAATAACCACTACAATTCTGAGAATATGATAATTGTTTACCTCTTCGAGCTGAATGCATTTTTCTCCTATTTTTCTACCCCTTCTGCTTCAGTTTTCCTGTTTTTTTTTCCTGTTTTTTCTCTTTTGAATCCTCAAAAAGATCCTATAATTTCCCAAATCCAGAAAAAAAATTTTGTCAATCAATCAATCAGTCAATCTCACGTTCACTGTTATATTTTGACGACTACAATTTCCGTGATACTGCCTTCACATTCTGGAAAAGCACATAAGCAACACGAAAACTGAATATTCATTCAGATTATATCGTGGTATCGTGCGATGGATGGCGTTTTCATATCAGAATCCGCTCGTTGCCCAAGGACCATTCAAAGCTCTGAAAGCAGGCAGAGAGGATGAATTGCCTGTGGAATCGATTTCGAGTGAGTTTCGAAAATTTTTTACTATTCAATGCCTCAAACAGTTGCTGTTGATGCGTTTCATCTCGACGACAACTCTGTCTTTAACGGTCCCTGTACGATTAGGACCAATGCATTTGTCATTTATTTCCATCTTCTCACTTAGTGAAATAATAAGAAGTAACTAAAGATAGCTTCTAGGTAATTCTTGTGCCTTGAAAACAATATTCTTTCTACAGTATTTCACAGTACTAGTATTCTGCTTAGGGCGCAAGACATTATTAATCCAGAGAACAACAAAGGAGGAATTAACAGCAAAGTACACACATCTAGAATAATTGAATGGTCCTTCAGAACAGGAAATATCGATCCAAGAACAACTTTAGGAAATTAATATTAGGGTGTTCGTAAAGCATCTGCCGAAATACGGCAAAACACAACTTTTTAACAACACTTTATTATTCGACGAAATAATCTCCATCAACATCGACAACCTTCTGCCAACGTCTCACAAGATCACGGATTCCTTTGGCGTAGAACTTCGGCGACTTGGAGGCGAAGAAAGCCGGAAGGTCATTTTCGAGGTGGTCACAATCATTGTAGCGCTTCTCTTCCAGGTGATGCTGAACCGAACGGAAGAGGTGGTAGTCGCTCGGGGCCAGGTCCGGGCTGTACGGTGGGTGCGGTAGAACTTTCCATCCGAGCTCCGAATTTTCTGGGAAGTCTTCTTTGCGATGTGAGGGCGCGCGTTATCGTGTAGCATTCGAACGTTGTCGAGCTTCGATTGCTCCTTGCGGATCTTGTCGGCCAGTCTTTGCAGTTGAGCGCAGTAGACCTCGGCAGTAACTGTCGTGTTGTCCGGCGTTCGAAACGGTAGATTTCATGAACTCCTCACAAGACGCTCAGCATGACCTTCTTCTCATGGATTTCACCTTTCACGAAAGGATCCGGCATTTTATCGCCAGCGCACCACGCACGTTTGTGGGTGTGGTTGACGTAGAGGACCCATTTTTAATCTACGGTGACAATGGTGTCCAGCTAGTCGAATCTGCGGCTTTTGAAGAGCAGCTGAGTGCAGATGTCTAGGCGTCTTTGGCGGTTGCCGTCGCTCAATGCATGTGGGAGCCACTGACCGAGCTTTTCCACCATTCGGAGAGATCGCAGTCCATTGCTTACGGTGGACAGCGAACAGCTAAAACTGGTAGCAGAATACCGCACACCTTCATATGGATGCTGCTCCGCCAGATTCTTCAATTCGTCGGGCGATATTGCAATCGCTCGACCAAAGCGGGGCTCATCTCCGAGTTTCTTGCTTCCAGCTTTGAAGCGCTGGAACCAGGGGCGCACAGAAGGGGCTTCAGTGCTGAATATTTGACTTAAGTTCCGATGGGTTTCAGCAGCGAGGTGGCCAGATTCGAACCCGTAAAGCAGTACGCGTCGAATATGAGTGGAATGTTCGGTCACTATAGGATGAAATAGGCAAGGAAGAGGGAACAAGATATGTTATGTGTATACATGCGGTAGTGTCGTTTTATAATATACTTAAAACGGGAACTTAGAGAACATCTCAAAAAATCTGCGCTACTGCGAAATTTTCGACAGATAAATACCTATAAGTTGGAGTCCGAAAAAAAGAAAAAAACGGTGATAAATATGGGTCCGTGAGCCCTCACATACTTTCCTACGATGGCTTGTTTTTTTTCTAAAACTCGCAAGCGTGAGAATTAAAAGTGCGATGAATTAGCTAATTATACAGGATTCAAAGTTCTAGAATAAGATCCGTAGAATCTCACTGAACTTCTGGACGTCGTTATCTGATTGAACAGCTGATGCTGAGAGCAGTCGAAGAAAAAAGAAGTATTGGGAGAAAAAAGCTTCTGTGGGAAAAAGGGTGATATTTCTTAGGAAGAGTGGGACGTTGATCATTGATCCGTGACTAAATATCCTTTCGGAATACTTTTTTCTCAGCAAATCAGAAAGTACGCATTTTTACATAGTTGTACATATGCTGAACTAATTCTTCAAAAAACTTGTTTTTTTTTCAGCTTATTTCATTTCTTAATGCGAAAACTGGTGTTCATTTCATCAGCAATATTTATTGTAAAATCTCTACAACCCGTAGCATTTTCGTACTGGTAATTCTTCAGGATGAGCATTATTTTCCACCCCAGAAACTCCAGAAACTTTAGAAACATACATATCATACAGTTTAGTTTCACTGTGTACGCTGTGAAGGAACCCTTCTCGTTAAAATGCGTTTTCTTTCAAAGTTGAGCACTCGGCAGCACTCTATTCATCCTTTATTTCGAAATCCCATGGCATTTGACTACGTAATTGCTTTCGTCAACCTCTTTTATCGTATTTGTTCTCGATCGAGAACTGTTTTTTAATATCTGATGAAGTCAAGGACGACTCGTCTTCTTCCCCACGTAACATCGTAAAATTGCAATGAATATCATTATATTGTTTCTTTCGTCGACAGAGGTAATCCTCTCTCTTTTAATGTGACGAGCTCTATTGCAAGCATACATTTTCGAGCACACAATAAGGTACAAAAATACGAATAGGCACTGTAGACACAGATTTTTTGTGGTTCCTCTTTAAAAGAAACCATAGCCCTATCAAGCCACAATGGCTACTTTTGGCCAATGGTCTGACATAACGATTAACTTTACTCAGAAGTGGATATGGTGTGCCGGAGGATGACGTTAAAAACAAAAAAAGAGAAAAGCATCAGCATCTTGCCCTGACCTCTAAAGTCTGATGAAAACCGAAAAAACAAAAACAAAGTCGCTTTCTGGTAACAATAGACCATCAGATTTCTTTCTTGGTCACGAGGAGACCATTTGATCGCTTTGTTCTCTTGATTATACTCCTGGACCTGAACTGGAAAAGGCCACCTGATCGTAAAAGATTCTTCTGGACTCATGTGATGTAGGAGGATCTGAAGAAACATGGGATCTACAGGCAGTTCGGGCGACACGTAACGTTTCGCAGAATATGGAAGAATATGAAACGATGGCTGGGCAGATTCTGCTTGAGCTCTGACGGAAGATCGAACAGGATGGGCTCGGATACGTTCAAGGATCGCCCACTTCTAGTCAAATCACAACAAGAGTAAGCGATTAGTACAAAAACAAGAAAAAAAGTTATAAAATACTAACAGAATAATGAGGTGTAAAATATTACACAAAAGAAAAGGAACTATATCTTATTTTTTCTACGAAAAATATCTATGGTAGTTGTATATCCATTTTCCCTCCCTCTTCCTCCTTCCCCCACTCCTCAATTCACTTCTTCCCGTTCGAGAATGACTTAATAACAACGACATAAATAGTTTCTTTTCAAAATGAAAAACGTGAGAAAAATCACAGGACGGAAGCAACTCCGAAAATTATCAAGTTAATGAGGCCCACACAACACAATACACATTATAATATTCGCTATGGCAACCGAAAAATGTCCTCGGTTTTGACAAAGCACTTCCTAGCACGCTAACTATTCTTCACTGTAACTTCTCGGCTTCAATGACAGATGTAGCTACATTTCTGTCACTATGTTCGAAGGTTTTTGCTCTTTTATAATGTGACTTGAAAAATTTGTCCCAACTAAGAAACTCTTGGAATACTCGTCATGAATTCTTTCCTTATTGTACTTTTTCTGAGTTCTCTTCCAGTGACTCAACGGTTTTCGTCATTGGTGCGGCGACGCCAAACCATTACAATGGCGTGGAACCCATGCGTCGAATCTAATTAGTGCGCCGGTGCCAGGTGCTACAAAATGGGGTGGGACCGGTCCCGCGGTGTTTATTTGGTGCACCGCTGCCAATAACCGTTGTAATAGAGTAGGGGGGGGCAGCGGCGTCGACACTAATCCCTTCGTTCCAGCAAAATGGTTTAGATGGGTCCCACGCCGCCACTCAACCGCATGCCTATTTCTGCGTACGTTTGCCTCATCAGGTTTCGAACATCTTTTCTTCAGGGATTGGCAACACGAGTGAAAGCGAGTGCTTAGATAGTTGCTAAATGTTGATGTGCTCTGACATGGGACCATATCTTTATCAGAACGATGATGACGTTCATGTCACTTCACATGTCACATTATTCTGCGCTAATTTTTGAGGAGAAAGAGAGGAAAAATTCATTTTTCGAATTATGTTTCCAAATTTTCACAGAATCGAAAGAATATACGTAGGCGTAAAATCAAGTTTGAATACTCTCCAAATGTAGTACTGCCGAATTTTGGAAGAGGATCATGGAACTATCACTTCAGTTTAAGATCATTTCGTGAATGTTTAAATTCTCTAAGACGAAAAATCGAAAGAAGCGTTGTCGTGAAAGATACAAATTTTATTTTTCGGAAAATGTCACTACCTTTAATTTGTATTGATCAGTGAATGAGAACGAGACCTGAATCTGAAGAATCTGATGTCGGATGTCCGCGTTAGGCGGACGTTCAGACTGCTTAAATAATACCACGTAGTCACAGTTAATATTCCTAACCACATGTTTTAAGAAATACTGTAAGGGAAATAAAGAATGAGTCATTGCTCATTTTTTTAACCGTAATCTAAGCACACCTTCATGTCACTTTCATAAGATGAAGGGAGATTTCTGGTTTTTAAAATAATTTTATATGGTTCGAAAAAGGATTCCTCACAATCGACTCACTTGAAGGTGGAAATGACTGATTGAACTAATCCGTGCTCATTCCTCGATCCCGCTTCAAGGAAAAAAAGAAGTTCTTAGAAATTCTAGCCTTTTCGATGCTGTTGCTACATAAAATCACCTACAGTCCTTTGAAGCATAAAATCTAGTTAGTGCTGGAGAATGCTTCGCATCTATGAAATTCTCCTAGGTGACGGCTAATTCGAAATGATTACTTCAGTCTAGCCCTCGAGATGATATGTTTTTCATAGTGTTATCCAGTTTCTTATGATGTTGATTTTTCATTTTTATAATTCTATTTTCTTATGAATTATGTTGCCCGTGATCAAACCATTCCTTACCTAACCGTTATCCTTGGAAGGTTACTTTTTCGGGTTTCCATTGAAAATTTTACAATTTTTTGCGCAAAAATTAGGATAGAAATATCAATTTTGCATTAAAAAAGTACAAGAAGCTTTTTCTCTAATGCTCTAATGTTGAATCTCCACTGATTTTCATTACCGCATTACGCAGTTGTCCATCCATATGGATTCAAGCTAAACACTTAGGAGCATTAACGCAGTAACATGCCCCATCGGTAGCTCAAATTTGGTCCTCATCTAATTGTTGCAGATTGTTGACGTCTGACGTTGATTGGTGCAGATTGTTGAGATTGTTTTCAAAAGTAGTTTTATAAGAAAATGAAACAATTGAGCAATAATAAACAACACCACATAATTGGATTTTCTATCACGTATTAATACGCAGAAACTATGTACTGGGTTGAAGAATGAGTCGTGAGCTTTTTTGGATTGAAAACAATAGAATAGAATAAAATGGAATAGAATAGAATAAAAAATAAATTAAACAAATAAATAAATAGAACTGAAGTCTTGAGCAAATGTCGTGTGGAGCTTTTATCAATAATTTCTCTCTCCTTCTTCTTTCTTCCTTAATTTTACTGGTTCATTTTTTCACGATTTTTTCCGTTTCAATTAAATTTTAAAAAGACGAAAAATGCCATCTCACTTTCTTTTTTTTGAATTCAATTGAGAAGATAAGGGTGTTGAAGCTGAGATTGGATTATGTCCGAGAGGAGGAATCCTTCTCCATATACCGCTAATCTTCGTGCTTCGTGCTAAAAGGAAATTTTAAGCTCAACCGACCAGTCGACCAATTGTTGTTGATTGGGGAGAAATGTTTTCTTTCGGTTCTTTCAAGACGAAGAAAAAAATTCCAGCAAATTAATCCATAAAACGTTCTCCAGTGTTATTTCTCCCCATCGTTCACAACAATTATCTCCCATCGTTCAGTAATTTCTTCGATGTGCGATATTGATTTTTCTATGTCTTGTTTTCGCCTTCTACTGAACAATTACGCGTCATTTTTCATTCTTTATCAAGTTTTTTTTTTGTGTCTCATTCGGTGCCTTCCATGCGCGAAAATTTTCAAAAATCTCGATCAATCTTATCAGCTTCATCTTATTTTCGTTAAACGCAAAAAGCAATGGATCTGGACGTTTTGTCGAGTTCACAAATCATTTTAATAATCTAAAAAAAAATGAGGACTCAGTAAAATTTAAAATTCAGAATTCTGCCGTTGCGTAGAGAGAAATTCGCTGTGAAAGGATTCACGACCTTTTGTCCACGCATCATATTTCTACGCCCATTTTCAAGTTAGGGAAAAAAAAACGCTCATGATTTATTTATTAATCCAGTAGTAGCAGCAATAATTTGCTAAATTCATGGAGATACGTTTAGTTAGCCTAAATTCTTCCACTTTTTTTCTCATTATTGCTTATTTTTGTGACGAATGAAAAATAGGGAAAAGACAGCCATAATCCTATGACATAAGCCTTTAGTTATCTCCGTCTTATTCCCTTGAAGGGAAAAATCAAGAGCCTCAGTGCAGAATTTCTTGCCGAGCCAACGAAGCGAGCGCAGATAATCTCTCATGCTCGGCGTCCCTTTTCGAAATCCGATGGTTTTGCACGATGTTCGGCTGCTCTGACTAGCTTGCACCATAGCGAACTGCTTTTTTCGAAATTTTTATTACATCAAACGTCAGTTCCTCCAAATTAACAACAAAGTCAAATTCCCTTCTTACACAAACTAAAAACTTCGAGAAATCTACGGAACAAAAAGACGTTCACCAATTATACAAGAATAACAGTTAACATAGGAAGAACACCGACGTGTTGTTTCTCTTCTCATTCCAAGTTCCTAAAACAAAATTATTAATTAATTGACTTGTTAATTCTTCAAATCATTATAGTTTTCATTCTATATTAACTAACCTCAAATTATTTTGATCAACCAAAAATAGCTTGATGACGAGTTTATCTATTCCTCGTCAAATAAATATAATTGATGATATTGTATTTATTTGTACTTATTTGTGTTTATTTGTGTTTATTTTATTTTATTTTTATATTCAGATATTTTCATTATATATTTGACAGTTCGTTGAAATCCTTTCCACTTTTGGTTAAAAAGTTTTTTTCAACTGCATACTGATGAGAACCCCTACTTTTCTAGTGAAGATCTTTCGAGATGAATTCCTGATACGTGTAGTAGTTTTCGTGAGTGAAAACTTGTGCCGGACTGACTTTTTTTTAGTTCCAGTTTCAAATCCTAACGCTTTTAGACATATATCTGTAAAGAAAGACACTTTACGAAGAAACTCCGAAATTTAGAGTCTTCTTCATTTTGAGCTTTTCAATGTATTTTTTTCCGAACTCCAAGTGCTTTCTTTTCCTTTCAAAGTTCAGCAGGGTTCTGTGTTACTATAAAAGACTGAGCACACTAGGATTCCTACTGAGCACACTAGGATTCTTATACACCCATTTTCATAGGCCACTTATCCTGTAGAACAAAAAGAATGTGTAATTTACAACCGAACTATTTCGCATTCTTCATTTTTCCAGTGTCCACAATACCAGGTTTCTTTGTAAAGGTCGTAAATGTATATGTAGATATCATTACGTTGTGAACTATGCACTGACCTTCTGGCTGAATTAATTAATGAAACGCTGGATGGATGAATGAATGAATGAATGAATGAATGAATGAATGAATGAATGAATGAATGAATGAATGAATGAATGAAAGAAAGAAAGAAAGAATGAATGAATGAATGAATGAATGAATGAATGAATGAATGAATGACATTCATTTCCGTAGGTTTTAAAGAACCCCTTAGAGGACAAGAAATGAGCCATTCCAAGTATTATCCAATCTTTCAAGAGCTTTTTCGCATCGTTGCCCTGCTCACTCATTCAATCATCACAAAATTAGCTCCATAACTTCTCGGGACCCAGAACATTCCCCTATTTGCGTTCTCTAGCGAAATTCACTCTAAACGCATAAGGGTTCTTCAGAGAATTTCGCGTATTTCTACTCTAAAACTCAAATGTTATCTCAGATTTGATTATTTTTTAATTTATTAGGTTTGCACAAAGTTCAAATGTTCTTATGTTTGTAGCCGTCTCAGGATAAAACAAGATGACCATTCAATGTGTATAACTTTCGTGCAGACTTAGATTTCTTTAACTCGTCCTCCTAATCAATTCCAAATCATCTAGAAGAGCTTTCGATCAGAATTTTTGTTCACTGCTCAGATTTTGTTACTAGGAGATATGAGGCAAATTGTGGGGATCATCGCTGTCACGTGAAATCGTAAGAATGTCCTCATAAGTGCATTTTCAGGGCATTCACTGCAGCTACTACGACTTCTTGTAGTGAGAAATGATTTTTACTTATATAATGTTCTCATCCGAAATCCAGTACAGTATCCCACTGAAAAAAGTTTCCTTTCTTGAAAAGAAACCTGAGTTTTCATCTGTTTACAACATTCTATTAGAGAATCTTGGCTTTGTGAATTTCCTTCAACTCCAAGTCCACATACAAAGAAGAAGAACACATCAGGGATCTGTCGCGAGACTCTCTGGATCTGTTCTGCTAAGGGAAAAATTGATTTTGATTTTAGATACGTGAGAATGATTTTAAGCGGGTTTTTTTTTTGTGAGATGACATTTTCTTACGAAAAAAAGATTGAAACCACTGGAAACCAGTGAAATCTTAAGAAAAATTTTTTAGAATATAATAAAATTATTGTGTCGAGGAAGAGAGAAAAATGAAAAAGGAGGAAAAAACAGAAATAAAAGGAGTAAGAAATGTTGACGTTCCTAGAGCCTTTTGGTTATAAGAACTCCTTGCAGTTGTTCTCTATTATCCAACGCTAGCCATCTGTTTTATTTTTATATCCCCTTTCTATTTTTCTTTATTATAATCGGAATTACTTCTTGATTTGTAGCAGGCATTAATTGTACTAGATGGCATGTCTTGTAATAAAATTTTATTTCGGAACAAAGCTCTCATTTTTTCCATTAACTCTGCGCTAGTTTTCTAAATCACAAGAAGAGAATTGTAGCTCAATTCGAGACAATGTAGGCACACTTTTAATTGTATTTGAGACATAATTAGCCTTAACTCCTCTCGGAGCAAAGAAAAAATTTGTAATTTTACCTCATTCTTAGTGATTACCTATGTAGTTCTGAAATTATATGCTGTCTACTAGTCACATGTACCGGAAAATGAGAAAAAGAACACGTTTCTCTGTATATTTTGGACAATTTCTGCCCACGTTCCCTAAATGACGCTTTTTTCACCTTCGCTACACAAAATTTGTCTGGATATTGGTTAGATTCGCACTATTACTTAACCTATTACTTAACTGTATATTAGCTATTATCAGTAATCCAAGATTTGCCTTCTTTGCCACGAGAAAAAAGTTCCAGAAAAAGATGTAACCTTTTCATTTCTTTTCTAGCAATTTTAAGATTAACACAATTTTCTTGAAGCTTCGTTTAACGTAGACCTTTGATTAGGAGTCCCATGTTCATTGATCGTTCTCTTCTGTTTAGGAGTTAATTGGAAGTAAGAAGTTCGAATTTTTATTCCTAAATTGTTTTCTTTACAAAAGTTCTTAGTCTTAGCACTAAGTTTTGAGTAAACAGGGCCTGAAACACCTGCAAGGTGATGCAAACAGTTACAGTTTATAGTTCTCTTACAGTTCTTCTCTTCTTCTCTTACAGTTTATAGTTCCCAAAAAAAAGCCTTTATGCTACCTTGCTGTGAAGTGTTCCATATAACTTTTCATTCCAATTCCTTAATCTATCAAGGACTCCTTTTTTCTGATGACAATTGGTTTTACGTCACAATGTAGAAAATATTGATAGACTTCTTATGTGAATGAGATACTCTCATTGAAACAGAGTTAATACCTTCTTCTACTATGTCTGGAACACCGCCTTAACAAAGTCCACATCCTTTTTGAAGTCTGATGAAAATTAGTATTTTTTACATCGTTGTTCTTCGCTTTCTAAAAAAAATCCGAAAGATCTCATCGAGATCGAGTTGAAATTTAGTTTTTTTTTTTCCAATTTTCAATGCATCGATTCAACGTAAAACATTCTTGTCCAACTTACTTTCCGTATATTTTTTGAATCCTAAAATTCCTCACTTTTCTCTCGTTTTCCTTTCAAATGACATTTCCGCTCACTTTTTTTCACCTTCCTGATTGTAAATGATTCCCCAGGCGAAATGGAAGTTAGATGGAAACTAAAGCTACTGCGCTGGGAAAATCATTATTCTCGAATGTTTTTCTTCAAAATAGCTAATCCAACTTTAAAATCCATTCCCACGCTTTCCTTTAACGTCATCTCATACGTATATTCAACAGATGGAGCGTTCATTGATGTTGTAAGAGTGAATTTTGTCAAATATCATTGATTTTTTTGGAAATTTTCCCGCAATTATTCAAAATTCAATCTCACTCATCTGCAAATACATTTTCTCTTTTTTTCATGCGATTGGGGAAAATGTTTATAATCAAATGGGAACTTTTCTTCTTTTTCCCTATGCATCATACTTCATAGAAATTAAACTCTTCTCTGCCATTTCATCATTAGAGTGAGAACATTAGTAATAATTTATGAGTACATTTTATGAAAAACATCAATAGTAATAGATTAATTTAATTTTAAAAAAATTTTGAAAAATCGTAAGTATAAAAAAACAAGATGCGTTCTGTACTTTCCGTCGTGAATCCTTCACGTATAGTCATTTGAGACTTGCCGTTACCTAATTGGAAAAGTAGGGAGGGACTGAAAGTCGAAACAGTAGAACTTTCAATACGAGATTCCATGCACTATTAAGTACACTTACACGGGTTCTCCATTTCCTCGTGAGCGGAAAGCTGAAAGCTACTATCACATAACCAGACGAGAGTAACGATCGAAAATAATTATACAAGAAAAAATACAAATATTTACAAAAAAAATATGATAAAAAGAGGGATGACATACGTATCTTCTCATTTTTGTATATCACGTGAGAAAAATGAACAAATATTGACATTTTTCCGGCTGTAAGGGGGACGTGGGAAGTTTTTCATCATTGAGGGACTCTCTTTCCCAAAGGGGACGCTCGCACTTACCATCTCGTCTCCATGATCAGAAATGGACTCACCCATCCATGCCATTAGCATCCACATTATGTGCTGGAATTTTCAGGAAAAAAAACCTCATTATATATATGTGTGTGTGTGTGAGAGAGAGAGAACGGCGAAATATTGAATCGACCATAGTTACCCTTTCAATTTGAATTTTAACGCGATTCTCCTCAAGCAGAAACTGCTGGCAACGTGTTTTCGGGTTCACGTGTGCTTGCCAAAGTTTGTAAGGAGGCAATTCGTTGGATTATCTTTCACGTCTGACAAACGAGAGAAGAATTACTTACGCCTCAAGGATACAGGCAAGTTAGTGCTATGAAGTTGACTTCTCCTTAAAAAAACATGGAATCATATATGCTACATAATTTTGACCATATCATACAGTACTATGCGTGAAAACTGAAAAACTGGCTGTGAGTGACGGTACGGCACCTTCGGACACCCTCGCTTGCTCTTAACCTGTCATAAAATAGAAATTTAAGACTAATTTATATATCGTTAGATTTCTCTCTTCGAAATTCATCCAAAAATTGCCATATCTTTGAGAAAGAGCCAAAATTGCGCAGACAAATGCGCTAAAAAAGTAAGTAATTGGAACTCAACATGGCCTGAGGTCATAGTTGGAAAAGCGTTCAGAGACTCAAACTTTCACGCTTGGTCAGAACATCAAGAAATTGCTAATAAAAGATCAAGAAATATAAGTTATTCTTAAATTTCTATCTCATGACAACTTAAGAACAAGCTACGGGGGCCAACAATGCCGCACCACCGCTCACTATCGGTTTTTCAATGTTCGTGCATAGTATGTACGTACGTATAATACCATAACCCTTACCGTAGTCTACCTCTGTTGGAAAAAATCGATTTGACCCATGAAATTGTTCAGTGTCATTTTATTTTATGACTTGTTTATTTTTGCCAACTCTGTAATTCTAACATTTTTGCCTGTGCTCATGATTTCTGCTACTTTTTAAATGAAGAAAGGACTCGCTTTTTGTTTGGCAACCTCATTAATGTTTAAAAAAAGAAGTTAAAAAAAAGATAAAAAATGGCTTCTTCATAACCCAAGATAAGCGTTTTTATCAAGGGCTTCACTTTTTTCTCGGACAAATCTAAATTTTCCAGTCACACTAGTGAATATTTTCATTCGGAGACAAACACACATGATGAAGATTTGATTATGGTGCACACTAGGAAGCTGTGCATATTCTCCGTTGCCAGCTGTAATCATATAACTCAACGTTTTCACTCCCACATACCAGTAAGACATATTCGAGTCCCCAGACAATGACTTTTTCTATTTGTGACGGCATATTAATAATATTTTCAACACGTCACAGTCCTACTTCCCAATTCCATGGGATTTTTTATGGAACAGTTATCATGAATGCATCCATATTTGAGCCTCGAAAAATATTATCAATACTTAATAATATTCACTGCTAATACATTTATATTTGAACCAAAAATATTCAGATGAAGCAAAGTTTGAAATTTTCAGATTTTCAGAAAACAGAAATTTGGATTCGTTTTACTAGCAGGAGATGAGAAAAAGATCCAAGGAAGATTTTCCAGAAAAAAAAACAGAGTTTTGAAAATTTCGTTTCAAGTAAAACATTGGATCATTTGATGTTTTAGTATTAACGAAAAAGATTCTTATGAGGCTATTACTAAAAAGGTAGGGATTTTATTGTAATTTGGATATCTTTTTGAAACCTACAAAGGTTCTACGCTGTCGAAAAAAAATTCAGTAACATCCACAGCTCTCCCTTTTGAAGGGATGGGACCCGAGATTCTGTGTGTTGTTTGCAGAAAAAAAAATGAACAAACTGAGCCTAGGAGATAGAGAACTATAACAAAAAAAACTTGGATTATTCTTCTTTTAGGGAATATTTCAGCTCATTCCAGAATTCAGCTTAAAGTTCTATTTTAAAAACGCCATAAAAGTTGATGAGTTCCATTTGGCGAATCCCACCTCTTCTTTATTTCGGATCGTTCCGACAATTAATGTGCCCTTCTTAAAATGCAGCGTTTTTTTTGTTGTTTACGCTTTCTCATAGCCTCATCTAATGGATGCCCCATTATGAATTTATGAATTGTACTTTCTCTTAATCGCAAACTTAAAAAGATTTAAGAATTTGAAATTTTAAAAACAGTTCTGGCAACTTAGCTCAAATATTTTTTTTCTTGTTCAAAAACACTTAAACGGAACAAGGTGTTTTCGCTGGATCCTTGCAATTTCAATGTCGGTACACAACAAAAATGTGGCGCCCTTCAGGATTGGTTGCACATGGTCTCTCCAGAATTTTTATAAATCATTAGATTATTTCGTTCACTTTGAGAATATCCTGTTCTTCTCAAAGAGGTCTCGCAGTATCATAAGCGCATCATATTGCGCTTATACTTTTCTATTTTTTTACATCTATTTTACTTTTTTTTTCCTCCACTTCGTCAACAATTTTCCCCACATCATCATAAGGTTCGACCAAACACCTTCTTTGATTAATATGCTGGAGCATTTCTTATAAATATTTCATTCGAGAGCAATATCTTTGGTCGCAAAGACGTTGCCATCGAAACAACCTTTTTGCGAATGAACAGATGAATTTTGCAGAGAAATATCTAAGTTTAAACTTACGCTGAACTGTCGTTATTTTCCTGTGCCTTTTCTTTAGAAAAATCTTTCCATAACGCTTTCAAACCAATTTCTACGTGTTGGAATGAAATCGTCTAATTTAATTTAAGCGGAAAAAAATTATTTTATTTCTCATCATCCATACAAATTTAAATCGAATCTCCAACACTTATTTTAAAAAATCAAACTTATAAAACCAATCTAAAAACCTTTACAACGAGAATGGTTCAACTCTTTTAAATGACTGATTCTTCATCGTTTTGGAATTCTTGAATACTATTTTTGGTAACCAGATTCCTCGCATGCCGGATAAGATCTCCCATTACAAGGAAATTTGTTCCTCGTGGGTCAAGAACACGATCCTCGAAGCACATGTTTACATGTTTTCTCCAAAAATAGCCGAAGTGGATCACATCGGGTTTATATTTTGCTGTTCTTTTATTGTTAACTTATTTTTTTACTTGTATTTTCTTTTATTTTTAAAAGGATTTCTCAACTCTTTGATTTCAATAGATCGTTCACTCTTTCGTTTTCCATTCAAGTCCTTTCCTAGTGATTAGTTTCATTTTTCTCCTCATCTGGGGCCTTCATGGATTATTTTCCATACTTACTTATGAGTCTTGGGTCACAGAAATCTCTATCTTCTTTATCTTCTTCTTTCTTTATTTTCTTTCTTTAATCTCTTATTTCCAATATTTTCGCTATTTGTGTTTACGCTATATATTTAATAATTTAATATTTGCGCTGCTCGGTTACTTCCTTTCGTCGTTTGCTTCGCGGGTCATTGGTTTTCCGTATCCGGTTCTTCATTCTAATTGCATGCGAATGAGGCATCAATGGTGAGGGTATTGCCGCCGTCAGTCAAAATGAAATAGACAAAAGAAAAGACGTTTTTTTCTGTCCTCTTGCGACTGCACTGGCGGTGCACTGACCTATTCCTCCGTCTAATTTTAATTTTAGTCTTTCCTGTAGTTCTGTGATCTGCGCGAATGCTTGATTCAAGCAATATCAGGAATATAAATGATCCGATTGTTCTGAAGAAGCGGAAAATCTACATTTTCGAGCAAATTCCTTTCGAATGCTAGCTTGATCAAATTTTTTCGAAGAACAAATTGTAGCCGTAGTTTAGCAATTGGAAACCAGTTTTCCTCAAGCACTTGTAATTTTGCAAATAATAAAAAAAAAAGAAATATTTTCCTATGCATAATCGTTTCACAGTGACTTACAGAGATTCCTACATTTCTAAGCAAAAGAAGCACCTTTTTGAGACTGACGTTTTTATATTTTTTAGATTAAATTGTTTTTGTTGAGATTAAATTGTCGCAGGTTTTTACAAGAAAAATGTTACTGTTTTTTTCACGAGTATTATTAAGACAGTGCTCTTCAAGCAGAGTTTACTGACAATTTGAAGGTTAAGAAGTCAATTGTCAGAAAAATCAGGAGAGTTGATTTTTGTTTTTTTAATGGAACTGCAAAAAAATGCAATACGTATAGGTGGAATGAAGAACAGCGCTATACTACGAACAATTCTATAAAGCGGGGCACGATGGAATTTTGCAACGAAGCATCAAACAAGTGCAAAATTTTCGCAGTTGAATACATAGGTCCGTGCGTACATATTGCATTAATGATCATTAATGATCGAACCTTGTTTACTTCGTTTGAATTCGTTACGAAAGCGGAGCAACTTCCAATTTGAAATTCTATGTGGACAAAAAGCAGCAGCTAAGGTCCCTTTATTTGGCACTTCATGTTTAAATGATTAAAAGGATACTTTTAAGAAGGTCCCACTGAATACTGCGAAAAGGCAGAGGAGTTGTTTGGGAGCAGAACTAGGAAAAAATGCAGAAAAATCTACAGTTCTTATGAGAAAATCCATGCAATTTCCGTAAATTTTGCAATGATTTACGGATTTATTTGTGGTTATCATTATCGCTAATAAATATTTGATACTGGATAGATATTTACTACTTTTACTGACTTTATAGTTCTAGTATAATGTTTATGCAATGCAAAGAGAACGTTTTTCTGGAAAATATTCCCACGGAATTCATTATATCTCTATGAACGCTATTAGAGGTACTGCTTCTGAAGGAATCGAGAATTTACGTGTATGTGCGTTAGCCGAACGACGTAAGCAGGAGATGGGTCAAGATTATTCGAGCATTGATACCTGCGGTAAAAATAAACAACAACACAGAAGAGTGAAAAAGAAAATAAAGATAACGTAAAGACAACAACACGCCTGTATTTTGTGAACACTAACATCAAATTTGAGCGTATTTTTCAGTTTCGTAGCATATCCAGAAATTTGGTAGTGAGTTGACTAGGATCAGTTTCATCTAATCCAAGTGTTTTATAGCGGCTAAAAATGGATATGACCTCTTCACGTATCTAAGTTCTAGCCTGTTGTGCCTTATTGACCTCAATGACTTATGTTTTTTTTGGTAAACTTATCATGCTGAAAAAATTTCTTAATCTTAATCTAATTTTTTTTCCTCTGAATTTCTTTCTTTTCTTAATTTCTTAACTTCTTAACGTTAATGGTTATGCATTATGCATCTCGTCTTATATAATCAACCCAAAATATGTCCAAATGGATATATCCAATATGAACCATCGGTTAGAGCATCGTAGATGTATGTAGAAGAAAATGTTCTCCGGAGAGAAAAAAAAAACATGCGTCACTGTCACCCAGTTGAATACATTCGGCATAGACTATAAGCGAAAAACGAACTCATTATGTGTATGTGTGGCCAGAAATATGGGTCCTTTTCCCGAAACTTTACGAAGCAGAAATTTCGCTCGATCTGAGTTTGTCATCCCCTAGAAATTATCCTATATTTCGTGTAAGCCATGGATTCAGTAGTTGTAAGGTAAAAAATTAAAACTATTAAAATTAAATAAAGTATAAACAGTATAAGATAAAAAGGATAAAGTCGCTGGCGTATCAATCCACTCGGGATGCGCCAACGCGTTTTACTGGAATTGGTAATCGTTGAGGTTTTGGAATGCATGTTGGCCTATACAATTACTTGCGGGGGCCAGCCGATGATCAAGTCAGTGTTTTTATCCTCCCAGACAAGTCTGGTACCAATTTATCGAACCCGGAGGGATGAAAGACTTGGTTTGCACCAGGGCGGTTTCGAACCCTCGACCATGTGGCTACAACAGACCCCTAACCGACTGCGCCGCACCCGCCCTATAAACACTATACTACTTTTAAAAATTAAAATCAAAGATAATTATTTTCGTTGATTCTTCTTTCTTGTCTCAAATACTCTCTCTCTCTTTCACTTTTTGACTATTTTCCTATTCAACACTTCCATGGCTATAAAGACCTACGTGCTCAGTTTTAGTCCCTGAATCCAACACCCACGTCTATTTTTTTAGCTGAACTCATAAACGTTTCTAATCTAGTTATAACTTTTTGAAAAGGACCAATTTCCTTTTCGAATCAGATTAGCAATATCTTCAATTTGCTTAAAAGGACAGCGCTAGAACCTTTGAAAAGAAAAACGTTCGTAGCAAAGTTATACATTCATGAATATAGGCATGAATAAGTGAATATATGAATATATTTTCTGTTCCTTTCTTCTTAGGGAAAAATACTGTGAATAGCCCTTTTATAATTGAGTAAGCTTCAATGGAAAGAAAAGCAAAGTGATGTCACCGAGAATGAGAATTCTGCATTCATATATACGAAGTTACAATTTGCTGTCTATGTAGTCTTGTGCAGGAGGAAATGGAATTTTTCCACTAACCGCAAACTGAAAAGGTTGGACTATCATAACCATGAGGTTACATTAAAGTGAATCGAATTGTACGCTTTCTTCTCTGCAGAACCCTCATTTCTTCTGTAAAATTTTTATTTGCAAAGGAATCGTATCGTGCGGCTGGAAGGATATTTTGAATGTCACAATTGGTTTAATGGCACTGTGTCACGAAACGGACGATGTTGAGATCTCAGTGGGAAAATACAGAGTGCGGAGTGTAGATTACGAGTATGAATGTGACATCGCTCAATTGCCCTTAATCGCCCAGAAAAACGCCGTGGGAACAGCGTTTGTTCCTACGAGGCCCTTGAGAACACACCAAAATGGTGCACGCGCTGTCACCAATGAGTAAGCGGTCGAGATGCATTGAGAACAGCAACCTATTCAAGCAAAGCCAGTGAATACGCTGTTGTAGGGACGGAGCGTGTACAGGGGTGCAACGTTCTAACGTACCTCGTAGGAACAAATGCCGTTCCCACGCCATTTTTCCGAATGATTAGGATGGAGTGAGCGGAACCGGGCTCAATTTCGTAATCTACACCCCAAACTTCATATTTGTCCATACAGAACCATTATCATAAATTTTGTTATGCGATGCTTCTAAAAGACCCGATGGGCTTCCAATTTCCTGCCCTATTAGATTTATGGAAATAAGGAACATTGCATCCGGTGCAGAAACTGGAGAAGTCAACATTTTTGCACGTAAACTTGAAAAATTCCACCTTCTAGTCATTCGGAATTTGAAATAATTCAACTAGTTTTGACCGTGTACCGACAATATATCATCCACAGAGTATAGAACATTTAATTTCTCAAGACTCTTAATGGGAAATAATAATCTACGAGATCGTAATCATACGTTATATTTATCACTCATTTATCCTGTGGTACAAAATCACATAAAAAAAACCACAAAAAATTTCAAAAGTTCGCCAAACCATCATGGTCATCTGCTGATTGAACGTGATTTTTTGGTACATAGTATATATTTTAATAAAGATACTTCATTAATTTATTTTAATAAAGATACTGTTAACGGATTGAATAACAAAAACATTTCATAGAACACAGCTCTTCTCACCGTACCATCTCATTATCTTTATCCTTTAATCGAGAAACCAATTTAAGAACCTAACCAAAGCGAACCTGGATACGCATTTTCAAGGATTCTAGGAAAATTCGCCGAAAAAAAATTACGGTGAGTTGCGGGTTCAACAGTTTATCCAACTTGACTTTACGAGGTTTAGAACCAGATGGACCAGAATACTGCTATAGTTTCGACGCTTCGTTAACATCGTGAAATGGACCAAAATATTCCGAGATTTCTGCGAAAAAAGGACTTTTGTTCTGAATTATAAAAAATTTGGGAATTTTCGTTAACGCTAACTGTTATGACTTCTCTAAGAAAAGTATTTTTGACAAAGTGTGTTATGTGATGCACATTTGTATCTAAGGGAAGAATAATTCGAAAAATTTTAAAATCAGCTACTGAAATAAAAATTTAAAAGATGTACAGTGCTTGACGTCGATCTCTCAAGGATATGCCAACCTGCACAATTCAATTCAGGTCCATAAGGGTTCATGGCCTCTATGACTAACGCGAGCTGAGGGTGCTGTCTCATGTTAATATTCTTGCCCTCATAAAGAAATATGGGATCAATTTTTCGAATCTAGAGAAATAAAACGCTTGATTGGCTTCTGGGAGACTCGAACCATCGACTGTATAGTCGTAACGTTTTTTTTCATACCACTGCGCTACAATTTCCCATGCTCGAATAATTAGAAAACTTGAAAAACTCGTTCACATCAATAAAACTCCATAAAAGTTCAGTAAATGAGCATCGAACACGCATCAAGTAAATTTATCCAAATATAATCTCAAGAATGACAGGAGTGATAATCTTCTTTATCTTTTATTTTAGTACCTCATTTCCAAACTACGAATGAGTAAGGAAAAGTTAAAATCTGCCTGTTTTAACTTTCCCCTCACTCATTCAGAATCCGAGTGTTTAACCCAACCGCTAAAGAAATCATCAAAAAAAGACGAGAGAAAGCTTCATCTTAAAAATATTGAAATTTGACAAAATTTGAGAAAACAACTAAACGTACTCAAATGGGACATTAATTTTTGTGCAGAATTCATTTTATAGCTGATGGATGTTGGTTCTACTAATTACTGAAACGAGATCCTCTCCCACCGAACTCGGCACAAATTCTCCTCAACCGTCTTTGATTGGATTGCACAAAATCGTGGTTATCCTCCTAATTAACCTCAACTTCCTCAATTCCAGGATGTAAGGATGTAGTTTACGACTACCAGCGTTGAATTTCGCCTAGTAATTTAGAAAAGAAATAAGAAGCAGCGTTGCTCGCAATAATAAGCAGCGTAATAGGTTGTATCGTTCGGTCTCACCGAACGATACAACCTATTACGCGACAGAACGCGAACAACTGCGTGGATGTCAAACGTTTGCAATCCAATCCAAATGTAATTCAAGTAAGCAGCAAAAGCATATCTTTTTTTTAGCAAAAGCATATCTATTTTCTAGCCTATCTCTGGATTATTAGTGGAAATTGAGCATGGACACGCTCATATTCGTAAATTAAGCCCATACTCCTATGTATTCGTTACCGTTATTCGTTCGAGTCCTTAATATCGTCACGTTCGTAGTAGACTGCCTTTAAACGAACAATCACGATCAGAGTATTACAGTATCCGACCGCAATCGAGAATATGTAAAGACGGTGTATAGTAGGGTCAAAACGACTTGGATCACGTACGCAACTGCGTAGGCGGCTTCTCTCGAAGCGTGGGCGTAGCAGGTAGCAGCGTGGTGAAACCGCGCCATTTCGAGCGCGTGCGCAAAAGCACCGCAACTACACTCGTGATTTATGTCGTTTTGACCCGACCATACCACGGAATAGACGATGTCGCATTCTCCCTAGGACAAGATATGGCTGTAGGTGTAAGAGTACGGCGTGGGAAACCGCTTCTTTGTTCCTCTTTACATTACGAGGCACCTACCAACGCCCCGCATCTGCGATCCGCACGATAATAACTGAGGTCTCTCCAGCGAGTTATCCATGTAAAACCAGTGGATATGATGGAGAGAGGAAATGGCATACCAAAGTGGCGTTATGACGTGCCTCGTGGGCGGAAAAGTACAAAAGACCGTTTCCCACGCTCTGCTTTTTTTCTGCACGATCATGATGAGTGGGACTGCGCTCATTTTCGTAATCTACAGCACTAACCGTATCTTTTCCTGGAGAGATCCCAATATCGTCAATTTCGTGCTATGCTCCCTTTAAAGTAACACTTTCTGTCATGAACAACTTGACGAGGCAAGAGCTGAATTTCTGAGGCGTCTTTTTCTGTTGACATGTGCTTTCGTCGGAAAGAAATATTAATATTTCGCAAAAGGCAACGTTAAAAGGAGGCAATCAAAATGAGCTGCAGCCATAAACGTTGGAACAGCTCTAAAATCAGAAGTCTTAGCTGCTATGTTTTTTGGAATAAAGCGCATACCCCTCATGTTCGCGTTATAATGCTCTAAACATAGCAACAGCTTATATTTCCTTACGGATTGTTATTGTTTATGTAGTGGACGATTTCTTTTGTCTTCCCATCCCCATTCACATATAAATGCTAGCATATAACTATAGAATAACAAGAATAGCATTAAACAAAGTGAAACGGATGGGTTTTTCTTTCGTCGAGAATGGGATCCGATGGGGTGTGGCAGTTAAATTATTCGTTCTGTGCAAGTTATTTGTTGTACGAGTTCCCAGCGCTTCCGACATTTAGTGCAGTGTTAAAAATGAAGCGTTGCGATGTTGCTTTAGCAGGAATAATTGGGAAATTTCTCATCTTATCTGTCAAAATCTTTCCTTTCGACTAGAAAATGCTACTTTTCATTGGTTCCCATCCGTCTTTTATTCATAGAAATCGTTTATTCATTAGCTTGCAATGGTTCGTCCATTCATTTGTTTGTTCGGTCGCTCGATTTGGCTTCTGGCCAACTCTCTCGTTCACCCTCCACTATCGTTGCCCCCACAAAATCCTTGTGTGTGGGAATCTGAGATTTGAGATCTACGCGCTCACCCTCGGCCGTCACCTCAGCTTTTACAGCACACCCGTCAAACGTCTCCTTTGCTGTTCGCCGCCGCCGAATTCTTCACGTGTGCTTCTTTTTTGCTTCTTTTTTGCTCAACTTTTAGTGAATAAAAAGAATTTAGGAATTGTTCTCTTATTTTGCTGGCCAGCCAAAAAAAGAAAACGTTTCCTCGGCTCTCTTTGCAAGTTTGTAACAGTGATTGAGGAATGCTGTTTGAGAGCGGAGGGAAATAGAAAAACCTTCCTCACACCGCCCCTTCAGACTTCGTCACTGCGGCTGCTTATTATTAATCAACAGGCATGCACACCCTTGAGACCCTTTCAAGCTTTTCAGTCGCTCGACAACATTTTAAAACAGAAGCAAACATTTTTCTCCAGCAGCGTTCTCAACTTACTTCAATTCTAACTTTTCCGGTTTTCCTTCACTTCCTGAAATACGATATGAAATGACTTTGTAGTGCAACACTGTCTTCGCAATGGATTTTTAAAAAGTCATAAGATTTTCTAACAGTTGATAGACACCACCATATATTTATGATTAAATTAAAAGTGTCAACTGCGAAAAATTTCTCATTTGTGCTGTTAATCCCTTCTTTTCTAATAGCTCGCTCATTAATTGGTAGAATTATGGAAGTCACAAAATCTCTCTGGTTGCTGAACACTCATCTTTGTTTGAGAGATTTCTCATTTTGTTCAATTTCTAATTTTTTCTGTTTCCATGGTAGGTAGAGATTCTATGTAAATATGAATAATTCCTGACACCTCTAAAATACTGAGTGGAGCACAATAATCCCGCATATTTTGAAGAGCTATAAAAAATGAAAAAAATCACGAGGAAAATTACTTGATATATTCCTAAAAAATACATGAAATGCCATTTTATTTACTACGTTTTGAAAATTATATCTGACAGATTTTATATCTGTCGCCAGTCATTGTCAGTACATGGCTGAAGACGTGCTCGAAAGTTCTTCATCACTTTTCGGCTTAGCTCAGCCGCCCGAAATTCTGTCTGTCCTTCAGATCATTGATATATCAATGAAAAGTTTATGGAATACCATTTTGTTTGTTAGGTTATGAAAATTATATCTAACAGATTTTATAAGATTCTAACAGATCTGGTAGGATTCTGGTAGGTTTAAAGTCATTGTCAATCCTTGAGGGTTTGAGGATTGACAATGACTTTAAACCGTTTTCCTTCAGGATCTTCTTTGGGACCTTTAGGATTCTCAGAAGAGAAAGTATAACTTTTACAAAATGGTGTGATTGGCCCATCCTTTTCTTTTTGAGAGAGGAAATGATGAGACCGAAGCTGTGACTGGTGACCGAGACGGTAAAATGCTGAAGACCTTTCTGCACCCCAATCCAGCTGATTTGGATTTCAAGCATGTGTGATTTCAACAGGAGATGGTTTCAGAGCTTAAACAAGACAACTTTCGCTAGGAATGCTAAATGTTTCCTAAACGTTCAACCTCTCTCTATGGGAGGAGGGGATGTAGGCTAGCCAGCACGGTAACTAGATTTAAGCACATGTGACTTTGTGACTTTTGGGGACACCTAAGAGGAAATGTTTTCATACATCGAACTCAATCCCCTTAACGATTAGAGAGGCAGGAGGGTGTTCGACCGAAAACTGATGAAGAAGTTCCGAACTTCACCAATGACCGGAGAATCACGACCGCCATCTGTATTTTTTCCATGTTTATTTATTCTATTGTCTTTGTATTTTTATTATTTGTATTCCTATTTTTTGCATATTTATTTTTCAGTATTTATTTCCAATATTTTCCAATATTTTATATTTTTCAAAAAATAAAATCGCATTCCATGCACTTCTCAGAAGTAAATTTTTCCATTTAGATTGTTTCCATTTTTTATAGCACTTTAAATAAAATTGAAGATCATTATGCACCACCATGTACATAAGAATCCTATTATTTCCCGGAAACGTCAATGCAAACTATCCAGGTGACCGCTTCGCGCATCATTCGCTCGAGACAAGGTGTCAAGGGAAGTTCGTCAGTCGTAGAACATGTGTGAATTGCGGCGAACGCATTGCGATTCCGCGGATTAATAGAAAAAAGGTCCCATTATTCAGATTACTTCGTAAAACCTACAAAAACTAAGCTCAAAATATACGAAAATCGACTTCAAAACAATCATGTTTACAGGAAGCAAAGCCATCTAATTTTTTTCTATTTCCTTTCATGTTGAGTAAAAATAAAAATAAAAATTAAGAGGATATAGTTTAAATCATATACAATATTAGGTAGGACTACTTTCTTTAGAGTAACTGGAGGTTTAAGAGAGAAAAGCGTTTCGACTCTCTTCATTTCAAGAAGTTTTTTCCGCTTTGACGTCATTAAAAATGAAAAGAATTCGAAAGACGTGGGAAAGGTATTTAAGAGCGAAATCATTCTATGCCTCTAGAAAGCCATGATATATAGCCCAGCTCTAGCGCACCGGAAAAACTACTAATATCCGTCCACGTCAGGAAAAAAACTAAGCGTTTCCGATTTCCACGAGCAATAACGTTTCCGAAACGCCGAATACTCATCTACTATGCTTTTTTCGTGGCCTTTGATGAATCCAAATGAAATGTTTCCGTTTAACATATATCAACCCGAAACATATTTGAAAAGTCATGAAGAAAAACTTCATCACACAGCAATAAATTTGATTCTAAAATATATTGCTTGAAATTCAATGTGAAATTTTGTTTGGATTAGATGGACTCAAATTCGAAAAATTCTAAAGACGTCGACACTGGTATTGTCGGCATGATGGATACACAAGCACTTTAATTCGAATTTCGACGCCAAATCAGGGTTAGAGCGGTAAATCCGACTCCGATCTTGTTAAATTCTTTCTCTGCAGTCAGTTTTCAATGTTGTTATCCTATTTGAGAAAAAAAACACTACTCATTTGTCTTGTTTTCAATCGAGCATCCCAGGTTGACGTATAGCGATTCATTTCCTTTCTGGTTCACTTGTCAGGAATGGAATTCCCCTCCGTAGCACTACAGAAAAACATTATAGAACTAGAGAAAGACATTAGAGTATAGAAACGAAAAACTTTTAAATATTTCTTATGATGTTTTTAAAGAGTTTTTTGCTCCTGGTAAAATTAAATGTTGTAAAATGACTTCTATTCTACAGCATTTTTTTCTTTCACTTCTGTCTCCTTTTTATTGTCCCATGATAATAAAAGTGCAATAACATTCATCTTTTGACGTGTCTGCGTTCACACGTGTTCCTGAAATTTCAAATTAGAATACATGAAACGCTATGAAAATCCTTAGAGTTTTAATCGGATTAATTCGCAATCGTTTGAGAATTCAAGTGTGCAACCTGATTCTGACGTAACATATAGAGAGAGGGAGGGGCCCTGAAAACAATCGACACCCAGGCACGCCATTGTCGCCCATCGCATTCATTTCGCTGATTTCGCAGCAGCAGCAGCAGCAGCACACCATTGGGAACGAGGCCCTCAATTCGGTCATAAATGTCCCGGCTCTATATCTCTGTAAAATCTGAGCGTGTGTGTGCTGTCCCTCATCCTCCTCGTATTAGTCGCGTATCTATCTCGGTCTCTCGCAGAAAAACCTAATTCCATTCTGATTCTCTTCTATGACCGTCCGCTTCAAAACTCTTCAAATAACTTCATTACACGTTGTGGATTCCTAGGATCTGGAAATCAAAAATAGCACCAAGCCACACCTCGAGGAGCAAATCGCTATGAGTAAAATCTCTAAATGGATTTTTTCGACGTACGAAAATTAACATCCGGACAACCAAAAGATCTTGTTGCTGCTGGTGATGGTAAAACATCAACATCCACTTCAAAATCACTACAACACTACAACAAAATTCGCTTAACATATTCATTCTAGATTATTCTGCAGTCGCATTTCTTCCAGTCGTTATGATCGGTGCAGTTGTGCTGGGAATTTGTGGCGTATGCCAGTATAAGAAATGGAAACATGAGAAGAAACAGGTATTACAGGAGTTTTTTCTGTTTTGCAAACCTAGTAATCTGATCCGTGAAAACCGTTTCCACTTTACCTCAATGTTCACAGATTGCTCATCTCAACGATTTCTACGAGATACTCGAAGAAACCAAATGTCATGATCATCATGGAAAAATGGTAGTTTTACAGCAGAATGGTTCTAATGAGGTGAGAATTATTATTTGGTGACTTCTGGAATATTGCAGGATTTTGGCCCGTGGATTCTCCCCTCACATTCACAGATTACCAGTATAGCTCCAATAGAATTTTGATAACTCTATTTGTTTTCTTTTCGTGATAATTTTCTTTTCTTTAATATCGGAGAAAAAGGACATTGAAAATTCAAAATTTCAAAGTTCGAAAAGTGAAAAAATAGAAGAAAATCCAGAATATTGAAATTTTGTGTTTGCCAGATCAGTTTTTTTTTGTAAAATTACACGTGTATTTTCCAACAGATATTATATGAGTCCACGCCATTCCACCGTTTCATCACTAATGGTGGCAATCATGCGCTTTAACTTTGCTGGTTTTGAAAATTAGAAAAAAAGAATTAGAAATTCGAAAATAACCGAGAGCAAAAAAACGAGGATGGGACATTAATGAGACGTAATGGGACAGAACAGAGACAGGAAGGGTAGTGCTATGATCTCACTGTAGGTTTTTTTTTCTGAATGTACTGACCTCAACTTGAAAATTCTAGATTTATTGAGGATCATTTTAGAAATGGAGCGAGTTCAGCGCAGTTGGTATATGTAGGTCCGGTCAACGGTTTGAAACCGCCCCGGAGCCAACCAAGTCTTTTATCTCCTTGGGGTCTATGAATGGTCTATGACCGGACTTTTCTGGGAGGATAAAACCACTGACTTTTATCATTGGCTGGCCTTTGGATTGTCCTGGGCGGCGTCGAACATCTCTGTATGGGCCAACACGTTTTCCAAAAACCTCAACGCTCGCGAACTCCGTTGGCGCACATCCCAAGTGGATTGATACCTCAGAGACTTTTATCCTTCTACTTTGAAAAGAAACTCACATTAAATCATTGATGGGTTAGATGGCTTAATTGATTTTTGTTTTTCTAATATTTTTTTCGTCTCTTCATGACGGCATCTTCATCTTTTCAGTAATATACATAATTAAGATGTTATGGTCATAACAAAAGCGTCATGTAGAATGTATCAGTGCAACGATGACGTTACTAACTCTTTGTCTCTTTCTGTATAGGAAAAAGATAATCCGAGCGTAAAAAGCAAGGATATCTTTCTAAATGAAAATCACTGAGCTTTCTTTGAGATTAAGGCGAGAAAATAAGAAATAATAAAAATTGTGCAGGCAGCAGTGCTCGTGGATCACAGAAAAGAGATTTTGCGTTGATTAATCCGTTTTAGGATACGTTAACGTGCTCGATTCGAAAACTGAATCGTAGATGTTTTGTGAATGAGAATGCGACGTGGATAACGCGACCTGTTGAAGTCTGAAATCGGTGTCCTTATACTCCCACATACTCGTCAACGCTATACGTGTGAAACGCTTTTTCAGTTCTGTGCGATGTCGAACCATCGTCCGCGTAAACACTGTCATAACCTCTTACCACTGCACTACACGCTTGCTCTCTTCTTAGAGTACAGCTGAGTATCGCACTGGAATTGGATGTCAAATACCGTCGCCAGTAATCAGTGGCGCCTTTTTTTCGAGACGCTCTATCTGACTTTTTATCTTAGTACTTTTAGCTTAAATGTCATAGATCGTCTAAGATTAATGCTTAGGTCCTAGGACCTCCACTGACTTAGTTATTTATTTCCAGAAATAACGACGGGAGTGTGCCCTTCCTTACATTTTACCCTTAGCTTGACTGAAAAAAGGTCCTAAAATTACGCACGACGGAGAGCACATTTGGCCAAATGAGCACTTTATTCGCTATGGGAACGAACCATTATCTGGAGCTGGATACTTTACTCTTCACTCTGTTTGGTAGAGATTTTCAAAAAGCGGTTATCCTTACAACAGCATCAACATGAGATAAGCACGCTCAAAAAATTAATAAAAACCAAAAAAAACGAAAAAAAAACAAGATCAGAAAACTACTGCTCCGTTAGGGAAAGTTGTTAAACACAATGGGAATAACAACAGTTAAAGGCATCACCCCACGAATTTGAGGTGGTGCAGATTTCAGGTGGAGTATTCGTATACGAGATGGGAAACTATGGAGAGGGGGGTGATTCCGTCCATTGCTTTCTAATTCCCATAAAAAACGGCCCGGAAGATGCGGCGCCGCACAAGGCTGGCGCGCTCCAGTCGAACTCCTGTAGAAAATAGTGCGCCAGAACGCCTGAAGCCGTATCTTCCGCGCCGTTATTAGGAAGAAATGGACGGAATCACACCTCTCTCCATAGTCTCCCATCCCGTACACGAATACTCCACCTGAAATCCGTACCACCTCAGATTCGTGAAGTGATGCCTTTAAGAGCATACCGTTGTTGTTGTCTAGTTCGCAGTAGCTTGAAAAAAAAAACTTTCTAAAATTACTCACGACGAAAAGTGGCATGTGGACAAATGAGTACTTTATTTGGCTTTTCTCCTCGAAAAGAAAAATAAAAAAAGGATTTTTCTCTTGCATCGTCCTGTAATGGTGGTGTGACTGGTGTGTTGTCCGTTTTTGAGATCGAAATCCTTATTTACCTTTTTCTGAAGACAAATAAAGAATGCGTTTGAAAAGTATGTAGCCACCCTGAATACAGGTACAAACTACTAGGCACAGTTCACTACTAAAATTCTTTTCTACATTATAAATTGGCAAATATGAGCACGTGCAGCCTTCGAATGATGGTGAGGGTACAAACATTCTGGTCAAAAAAAAAAAATTCAAAGTCATCCAGAAAAAAAAACACTTACTGCTTTATTCCGTAGGCTTCATATATAATATATTAACATCAAGGTTAGAGCTGTATACTGTACTGCTCTAATGATGAAACTCTTTTGAATGCATGAAACATTTTTTTTTTAGATTTAGGACAAAATTTTCAATGCAAGGCAGTAGAAGAGCACATTTATATTGTACATACATATATGTTCACTATTGAAAAAAGTAAATAAATTGTGAAAAATGATTACATAAAAATATAAAATTATGAAGTAAAATATGACAAGTATTTCTTTCGTTGTCTTATGAAGTTTTCAACCGCTCAATCTTTCCTTAAGTTCATCTCTTTGGAATTTTGCCAAGAAAGTCCATCACTGATCATGGAATTATTTCTGTTCGACAATATCCAAATAGAATTTTGCACTTATGCTATGGCTCCTATAAATTCTTTGTCAGGTATGTCTCGAATTTGAGCGAATTCGACGTGCGATGCTCGTGCCACCGCCGGATTCTTCGCCGTTCTTCCAGCCATCGCATAGGACGCGTTCTATTCGTTACGATATTCCACAAAAAGCCACTACAGCTACTGAGGTATTGTTTCATTGCAATTAGGAAACTAATGGTAAAAAAATTACCACTTTTCCAAAAGCTATGCTTCTATAAAATGCAAAAGTCCCTTTAGCGAAGATAGTGACGTAAAGAAAAAAGGAACCAGGTTGGAAATGATATTCGTGTAAATCTGATGCATAAGGAAAACGATATTAGAAAAAGCATAGAGGAGAAACAAATTAAGGACCATATAATCAAAACAGGAAAGTTTAACGTAGCTAAGTATGGAAAAAAAGTGGAAAAATCAGAATGGTGCCAATAGTTAACAATTGGTAGGACAGCAATCAGAAATTCCCAATTTTATTTGTAAAGAAGAAAAGTTTTAATGATTTTGTGATGCAGCTTTGTTATTCTGTGATGATTTCAATAGTCGCATAATTTTTTCTACACTCAAACTCCTCAATACCTCGTTTTAAAAAGATAGAAATTGTCATAAAAGATGGTTGCAATTTGTGCCTTTCAAATGAGCATCCCCCACTACACCAAAATTTCCGATAGGAATAAATTTTTGCTAAGAGACAAACTTCATAATCTGATTAATTTAGTCTATCTAATATAATCTAATCTAATCTGCTGAAAAAAATCAGCAAATCTTTTGTATTCCGATAGAGTATAATACAAATCAGAATTTTGGAAGTGCTGCTAAAAATAGCGTGAACTAGAAAACAAACAAAAGAAAACTAGAAAGCTTCTAGAAGAAGCCGACAAGTTCATGAAATATTTGAACCAACTTTGAAAAAAAAACGTAGGTAGTTATCAGGGAGCGTCTGTCTGAACCTGAAACGATCTCATGAAAAAAAATTCTAGGAAGATAAATAACGTCAACATTGTGTGGAAAAGCCCGAAAACTGATCCTTTTTAGAAATATTTTAGTTCTTGGTATAATTTTTTTTACTTCCATTTGTTTTTTCTCAATCCCCATTCAACTCGACCCCAGTCGAATTTCTCTGGATCACTATCCACCATTTATTCAAAAATATTAAAGAGATCAAAAAGAGATCTCTACGTAAAATGTTTCTTTCAGGTAATCTTCCATTTCACGAATTTAAATGCGCAAAGTCGGAAGATTTCCATTGAGGACCTATCAGATAGTGAAATTGAGTACATCGTTTAAGTGGTGATGATCTACATATGTGCTGTGAATATCTCAACTCTTCGTTATAACATCTCCAGAAGAATAATCACAAATCTGATGGTTTGTGGTTTTAGTAGACTCGTTATTCACACATTGAGTGTTTTCGCACAAACATTCGAAGCTCATTCGAGATTTGTGGAGCGATCCTGAGCACATTTGTTTTTGGATTTACGCAATACTGCCCTAGTCGTTCAAACAACGTAATTAGCCACAGGGAATCGTTGGTGGCAACAAAAACAAACAATTCGAGCTGTCTTTCCTTGTGATCTGATAATTTCCAGTTCACTTCTGCTTATGTTCACTTTGTCATTGCACTTACCGGTTGTTGTTTGTTTGTTTTAATTTCTGTCTGTTCTAAAAATGTCTCCATGTGCCTTTAATAAATATTTTATCGATAGCGTGTTAAGCAGAGACCATAGCGAGCGTACTCTCTTCGTAGAATGCGTGAGTACATGCTGGAAAAGCAGTAGTTCCACCTCTACAAATCCACAAATCCTGCCACACCACACGTTTGGGTAGGGGCTCAAATTATCGTTTTTTCGTATTCACGAGACATTGACATAGAACATGAAGACCTCCGACGTTGACCATGTGGTGAGAGACAGGTCGCCAGCAGCCTCCATGTAAAGCCAAAGCTCTCTCTGCAATAGGATTAGATCCGGAAGTGTGAATATGAATGAAAAAAGCATCCGAAAGCACTTTGGATAATGAAATAACTACATTTGGTAGATGTAGGAAGAAAACTATAAATAAAAAAGAAATAAATAAAATTACTTACTTACTATTACTTAAAAGTTGCAACCACTCAAAAATAGAGTGAAATGAAATTCTTGAGGCAGAGAGGAAAACTTTGTTCGAGACAAGGTAAGACCTCTCGGAAATCATGAGGGAATGACCGTACCTTCATAGGTACTTCTTCATTGAGAACGCCTTCTACCTTCTTCAAAAAGCAGACAGTCAAATAGACAAACTTTTTCTTCTACTGAATATGCTTGCCCTCAGTTTTCTTTGGGGGACCGCTAAAGGATAAAGTGCATGTCGTTGATCAATCCCAATGGGAATCCGCCTACGTGTTCGACTTCAATTTAGAAGTCGTTTAAGGTTTACGAACGCGCGTGCAGCCTTACAATGGCTTGCGTGGCGAGGCAATGCATCACTTCAGTGTTTTTATTCTCCCAGACGAGTATGGTACCCTTGGAAGTCTTGGGAAGCACTAGGGCGGATTCGAACCTCCTATCGATCGTGCAGACGGCAGAACCTCTAACCGACTGCGCTACAACCGCCATAAGTACGTAATAGAAATTGAAAAGCATAATTCCGATAGATTTGGTACTGTACTACATACTATCTACCTCCAAAAAATTATGATTTACTGCAAAATGTTTTAATGGTTTCAACATTCAAAAATTATGCAATTCTTCTGCACTGCTAATGTGATAAGTGGAAAAATGTGTAGCATCTACAGTAACAACTTTCTTCATGGCTTCATACTTATCCTTTTTTAGGCTTTTCAAATTTGACTCTAAAAAATTCGCCTAAACTGAATAGAGCTATCATGTAACTTATTCAATGTGTCAAAAATGAAGAATAGGGAGCCGTAGCTAAAAAGTAACAAAAACACGCGTATAGATTGGCTTCACACCATCCCCTACCTGAAATAGATAATTACTTTGAAATTATCCATATTGACCAACTTCTATGCTGACCCATTGTCGTCGGATTTTCCAAGAAAAACCACAAGAAAGTTAAAAGGATAATTGTACGCATTCTTTCTCAGCGCATTTACATAAGAGCGATCAAACGATGTTTGATTTAAGTGGTAACTTTTTCTCGTCTCGATATGACTGAGAAATGTGAGTCGACGGAGGATGTGCTTAGTTGGCTGGCTCTGGCTAATGAAAGTTTTTTCAAGGAGATCAAGATTTTGTAAAAGAAAAAATCCCATGACATTTCTTCACAACAGGTCAAGTTTCATAAAAGTTGATAATATCAATTACTGAGTACTCGCACTACAATTCATTGTTACATAAATGTTGTTAGAATTACATTTGTAATCATCACAAATCATTCTCCAAAAAAAATAGTTCCCAGACTTTCTGAAATATATTTCTTCAAACTGATCATCTCTATTCAAATTAAAAGAATTTCAAAATAGTGATGTCAGTGTAGTAACCTGTGCCATAAAAACTTGGCATTTCTTGATTCAAAAAAAACTAACAGACATCTTTTTTTAATTTAATTCTTTGGGTTGATGATGCTCATCCACAAAATCGCTTCATTTCGTTCAACTCGTGCGGCACCCAGCGGAATGATCTTTTCATTTCGTCATGTAAATACCTAGAGAGAATGGCGTTGGGCATGATCGGTTTGGTTTCACCCACACGCGACGCATCAGTCTCGCAGTCGACCAAAGTTGAGAGTGCAGCACTCAATTCTACGCTGCCGATGGCTTTCCTGCAGCAAACAGAAATTGAGCCGGAAAGGAGGAGTTGAGGAGAAGAGGGAGGTGGAGGACGGTGCTATTGCGAACAAACTTGAACGACCTTCTACAGAGCCAACGTATGATCTATACAGTTGACCATAGAGCTGAAACCGTGACTGTAATGCTTTTTATACCCCCACGAAAAGCTCATGGTTTATCTAAACAATATAGCGGCAAGGTGAAAAGATGCTCTCTTATCCTCAACAGTGCCAATGGAGTGGCTATCGGTGAAGCAACCATACCGATTTAGAGGTATCACTTCAAGAGCTTCCTGAGTCGGCAGGAGCCATCAGCTCCTGAACTCGAGGACGTTCATAGACCGACATATGCGGTGAGGAACCACCGACCAAGTAAGAGGTTAAGGTCAGTATCCAAAAGATGAAAAAAGGAAAACCTGGTGAAGACGACGGAATCAGTGCAAAATGCTAAACTATTTTCCTCCATCTGTGATTCTTAAGATGACGAAAATCGACCGTTAAATATAGATTGACAAAAGGATGCCTGATTCGTGAAAATACGCTATCTTAATTCCCCGTACACAAGAAGTTGTCCGTCACGGATCCTAAGTATCTCTTTGGTGCGTGTTATATGCAAGGTTTTAGAGCGGACTTATTGAACATCTCAAAGAAACGATGCGCATCGAGCAATCTTTCGCCAGGGCCGATCTACGATTGACCAACTGTTCATCGTCGCGAAAGTGATGAAAATCTGGAAGCGCTATTTTGAAACCGATGCAATTACCTCCTTGAACTTTGAAGCCGCTTTCAACTCTCCACATCAAGCCGTCTTTTCAACGCGCTTCGCACTGATGCAGTACCAGAAAAGTTCGTTTCTCCACTTGTAAAACGAATCAACGAATAACTGCTACAGTTGGAACACCAGATGTGAAACACCGTTGGAAGCAGTAACTAGAGTAAGACCAGGAACAGTGGCAAGGCCCCTCCTGTTCAATTTCGCCATCGATAACATCATGCGAAGAACTGTCAATCAGTGTCCTGCCGACATCGTTTTAGCACCATCATGGTGCCCGATTGTCCGTCTTAGTCAACATCGTCGCCATACCCGAGGTCTTTACCGACCTCGAGTATGGCGACGATCTTTCCATTTCCAGAAAGCAGTACTAATTTTCAACATGCTGTAAACCTCGTACCGAAGCCGGCTGCAGCCTATGGACTACCTCTACGTCCAAATAAATGCAAGCAGATGTGTGTCTCTTCGAGACCACGAACGGAAACCAGGGTGGACGGACAATCGAACGTACTCGGCGGTGAGTTCTGTTACCTTGGCCGTATGCTGAAGAACAACGACAACTACGAGAAAGATATTCAGCACAAATGCTCTGAGGCTAATTTTACATTTACCTCCATAACAAAATGATTGTGTTCGACTCCCATCTCGAAAGAGATCAAACTTTGACTGTATTTATTCACAGTCTACGGTGATGGAGAGGCTTGATTGCAAGAAAAAGAAGCTGCGACGGCTAGACGGCTACTTGGCTACTTTTGGTCTAGAGTATGCCACAATAAAGATCTGCGCGAAAATCGATGTGGTGTACTGGCGGATGACACGTCGAAGACATCAACATCCTGCACCGCCATCGAAAGTGGTTACAAGAAATCGTCTTCGCTTCTTTGGTCATATATTAAAGAGACCAGCAGATCGCCTTGTCTAAAGGGTTCTGAGGAGTTTGCCGGGTTCGAGCTGGAAGAAGCCACCTGGCCGAAAACGAATGTTCTGGAAAGTGAGATAGTGGAAAAGGGCCTAGCGCATTTGGCGAGGATATGCAAATCAGATGAGAAATAAGGTTTCGCAGGATATGGGATGATGACGAATGGATTGATTCTGGGCAAACTCTGGTGGAAGATCGAAAAGGTTGGGCAGAGCTACGTTCAAGTACGACACAGCTCGGCGAAGATGCGGGCAATCCCTTCATGCGATGATATCAGCCCACCCATTAAGTCAAATAAGTCAAATCAACGAAAGGAGCCACGCATACCCCAACTTCTTTTGTCGTGAGTCATGACGACAAGTCGACCACTTGGTTTCACCACTCTTTCCCACTCAACAAGAAGACGAGGATAAAGAATTCGATTGTCGACAATAGAGCCAATCTTCTTCCCAAATCTGAAACCGGTAAACAGAAATATTTGAGTGGATAAAAATCCTTCATAGAATAACAAAAATTCCGATTTCGAACGATTTGTAGGACTTTTGCCTTCACAGTAAAACTTGAGCACATATAGGTGAAGAAAAGACGTATTACGGAAGATCTGTGACAATGGCGTCGACAGAACTTTCTCGAAATGGAAGTTCAACTGCGTCACATTTGAGAAAAGCCACTTCTGATGCTATCTGCAGAAGTTGTTCCTCGCAGTTCACCTGAAACGTATTGCATAAAAAGATGAAACAGGTCTTCTCAGTGGAACAAACTCAGAACAATCACTTGTGTGTGCTTGAAATTGAAGTTCTCATAGCCATGTAGAGTACAATTCTTACAATATCAGTTATGTAACTGATTTCCTATTACTCGTCATTTTTGATTCACCTGATTCAGTTCTTGCAGCGTATAAGCGAAGTTTTACTTAAGAAATACCACCAGGTTTTTTTCGAGCGCAGGTATATTTTTCCTCATTCCGTCCACGGGTGTAAAGAGTAGTTTCATTGAGCAAACCGAGACCTCTAAGAAGTTGGGTTCTGATTCATATCTTACTAACTTTATCCACCCACGAAGTAAACTCAACTTCGAAAATATTTTGAACGCTGCTATTAAAAGCAGCACGTGGTTTTCATGAGCGAATAGCCGTAAGTACGGATAGACAGTAAGAAAAATCAAAAGAGGTTTTGAATACGGTAGGAAAGGGTAAATATTCTTCAAGTCGTCAAACAAATTCTTCTTCGCTAAACCGAGCATCACTTCCTCGTCCTTCCCATATTTCTGAGAGGTATTATGATGGATGAGTGCGCGCTTCCATTTCTGACATTGTCACATCAAGCACAGAGGTGCATCAAGTCCTCAAGAGAAAATGAGGAAGAACGCTACGGACGCATTCATGCGTGAGATAACTTCCACATGGACTTCGCTCGCTTCGCCGGTGCAAGGAACTAGCAACCACACGTCTTCTCTCAACCACTCGCAGTTCGCAGAGCCGCCAACTTCAGACCAGGGACTTTCCAAGGTATATAATAAATATTTAGCATGCATTGGAACAGCGATAAGTCCTCGTGTATGTATTACACCAGAACAAAGTCCAATGACGGGAAAACGAACGCTCTGGTTCGACCTACCTCTAAAATTTGCCAAGTTACCAATGTATTGAGAGATGGATTATTGGAAATTTGACAAATTTCAAAGATTATGAATGCATTATTTCTAGTATTTAGAACGTTACCTTGGATTGGTAAGAAAGTAACCGCGGTTCGTGGCTGATGACTCTTAATGTATAATTCATTAGATACAGTGACGTTCAACATTTTTCAGTTTTTCGCAGTTTTCTTCAAATCACCAATCCCAAAATAATGAGAGCAGATTAGAAAAGAGGAGCTTTATATTTTCAGGATAAATTTTAATGAAAGGCTTTAAATTTCTTTTTATTTCATTTTCATTTTTAAAGGGATAGAGATAGATGATCCCGATTTTTTTTTGTGAAATAAAAAATGTAGGATCCAAAAAGAACGACGAATGATCGTATAACTTTGCCACGCATTCTAGGAAGAAAGAATTCAGAATACACGTCTTTTCTTGGAAATCTTCCAGACAAAAAACGAATTAATGAATATCACCTCACTGAAGTTAAAAAAACTGTTAAACGGGTCTGGAACGTGATGAAAAAAAAAAACGGAAAGTCCAGAGTGGATATAAAGAAAAGAAATCTTAAAGTTGAGGGAAGAGAAATTTACACCAGCTACTATGGAAAAAAGTTATGTATAAAAAGAAAAAAAAAGAAACAAAATAAATGGATTCATTACATAAGAAAATGGTTTTGAAGCGCACTTGTAATTCTGCAAAGAATTCTAGAACATATGTATTGGATAATTATCATGAAAGAAGGGAAAACACGACCGGAAATTGCTCCAAAAAACCAAAACCCTTGTTGTGGAAGGCAGAGAGAAATGACATTTTATATATGAAAAAGATCTCTATACACCTTTATCTCTCTCATTTTAAATTACTGAAAGTAGTGGTACACTGTTTTCCCAAAATATGCATTCTAGCCAACAAATCTTCCAGATAATCGTCGAAAACGATTTCATTTTGTGCAATGTCTCACTTTCTGCGCTTTAGCTGCTCAGGTGATGAGAAGAAATTTTTGGTGAAATACTTTGAAAGAGTTGGACATGCTAGTTTTTTCTTCCGAAGCATGAAGTTGAGCAACTTTTCCTTGTTGAGCTCTCTTTTGACCATACAATCCCCGTGATTAGTGATTGAAACAGTCCCTGACGTCTCAATCCACTTAGGATGCGCCAACGCGTTTTAGTGGAATTCTAGCCGTTGAGGTTTTGGAACGCGTATTGGCCTATATAATGACTTGCAGGGGCCAGCCGACATATCAACGCAGTGTTTTTACCCTCCCAAACAAGTATGGTACCGATTTATCGACCCTAGAGAGATGAAGGGCTTAGTTGCCCCTGTGGCGGTTTTGAACCACCGATCAATCGTGTAGACACAGCGGAACCTCTCACTGACTGCGCTACATCCTCCTATTGGTGATTTACAATAGTCGAAAATAGGTTTACGAGAAAATCCGGCATTATATTTGTAAGGACAAAGAAAAAAAGAAAAGGAGAAAGGGAATTTCTCATGAAAAATAAATCAACACTGAATTCACTAGTGGTGAATATTAAGTAGGGAAAATTAATAACTATTCTCGCAGGTGAAATGAGGATAAAAAGGATAAAGTTTCTGGCGTTAATCAATCCGCTTGGGATGCGCCCCCACGTTCACTTCAATTCAGAATCGTTTGAGGTTTACCAACGTGTATCTGGCCTATACAATGACTTGCGGTGGCTAGCCGATGTGTCAAGTCAGTGCTTTTATCCTCCCAGACAATTCTGGTACCAATTTATCGACCCCTACGGGGTCGATAAATTGGTACCAGAATTGTCTGGGAGGATAAAGGCTTGGTGAGCACTAGGGCGGATTCGAACCTCAGATCGTGCAGGAAGCGGAACTTCTGACCGCTACACCACACCCGCCCCAAATGAGGATAAAAACGAGGAAATCCCTAGAAAACACCGCACTTCTGAAGCGCTAGGGGTGCCGAAGAATGTCAAGTTTCCGTCAACTTGAAAGAAAATGGTTATTTCAATATATTTATGCCCTTTATGACGTAACCACCTCATTATCGATGATCTCCAGCACTCTAGTGACAACTTTTCCACTTAGAATCTGTAGACTGAGGATGATCTTGATTTCGAAAAAATCGTAATCGATCGATTGACGTGCGTGAAAATCCGTCGCCGCATTCCATACACAGAGAGAAGAAAAATACGAAATAAAATATGAAACAATTGTTCGGATCGCGCGAGGACATTTTTGGGAATCTGTTAAACAGTTAAGTGTTTCAGAAAAAACTGTGCAAAAGAGAGCATATAAAAATTAAAATTGAAAGTAATTTAAGTATTTAAAATCAAACGAATTTTCTCTGTTCATCCGAAATTTAGAAATTCAACCACAGACGACAGAACATTTATTTCGTTCCTAGCTTTCTCATGACTCCTCATCGTTACAGGTTTTTCGACAATTAACCTACGACTGGCGCAGTCGGTGAGAGGTTCCCCTGTCTGCAGGATCGATCGATGTTTCAAAACCGTCTGGGTGCCAACCAAACCTTTCCTCCCTCCGGGATCGACAAATTGGAACCAGGCTTGTCTGGGAGGATCAAAACACTTACTTTACACATCGGCTAACCCCCGCAAATCATTGTATAGGCCAATTACACGTTCCTAAAACCTCAAACTATTCTCAATTGAAGTGAACGTCGTGGCGCATCCCGAGCGGATTGATTAACACCTGACACTTTATCCAGTTCATCCTTTAACTTACGACTAATTTTCCCATTTCCTTTAGAACAGTAGAGTGAAGACAGACAACGCTTACCTTACCTTGTAATCCTAATTCATAAAAGAAATCCAGAATTTCGGTGAAAAACAGCTGGGGTTAACCAACCATGAAAATATCTAGCAGAAATCAAAACTTCCCATATTCTCGATGCATCTTTCCAATGCTTTTGGATGTATATCGGCACCAATGAAAAGGCAACCAGGAAACGCCAGTGCACCCTCCAGCGGGATTGAACCTCCACCACACATTGGATCTACTATAACATCACCTGCAATGGAACTTCTACAACCTTGAAATTGTACCGTAATAACATTCAAAGGCGGATTTTACCATAAACGGGACGTGCTAGTGCTGTCATACAGTAGCACATAGTAGATCTCATCGTAGTTGGCCCAAAAGCGCATATATTTCGCTTGAAAAGTGAATCTCTGTTCAGTGCTACCATAACCAACATCTGCAGCTTCACTAAAATCAAATGGGCAGCAAAAATAATTGTGGCTGAGTGCTATTCGTACTGTCTCATTCTTGAGGTTCAGCACCACTTCCATATCGAAGTTCTTCATGTCAGGTCGCCATCCGAAAATGTTGTTGATTTGAGCTCCTAGCTCTCTCGCCGCATCCATCGAGGAAAAATTGTGCCGACTCTTTTCACCAGCTCGGTTGCACGTAACCCTTAAGATAATGATGTCACACAACCTAATTTTGAAATATCAACTCCTTTTGCTTCGAAACTAAAACCTCTTCATAACTCTAATGCAAAGTAAATGCACCTAAACGTAAAGGAACTCTGTGGTGTCAGTCCAGTGGTACCATTTTTGACGAATTCCCGCATTTGCTCCTAAAAGGAACATTGTCCGAGAGATATTAGCACATTAAGTAGGAAACAAACGGGCGCACACAGACGGGTACAAAAGTTCCCGAACTAATGCAACAAGAACTGAGGGACAAATACATTTATTCCTTTTTTCTACTCCTTCCTTCAAAAGAATACCAAAGGCAATAGATAGATTAGCAAGTGCTTTCGAACTCGCTATGGAGTTGGCAATATTTTCTGAGGAAATCGTTTTTGAGTACACTTCCTGATTCTTTTCAACTATATCAGATCATGAGGTGGGGTAGCACAGTCAGCAAAAGGTTCAGCTGCGAGTGCAGAAACGAAATCGCCCAAGTGGCAACCAAACCTTTCCTCAGTCAGCGGCCGACAGTTTGACAGCAGACATATCTAGGAGTATAAAAACATGGATTTGATAGCAGCGTCTGGTCCCGTAAGCTGTGCAGTCAATATGGGAGGTGAGAGCCTTCTCAGCTCTAGTTCTGTCTGTAGACCGGTAGGAACCAGTGATAGTCGTAGCTCGATCGCAACCTCCGCGGCTCCACCGCCCCGCTGCGGGCGTGGCCACTTACGCAACTGCGCTAGACATCAGGTCGTTTTGTACCTAACTATAGTCGGGCCAAAACGAAATGATGTACGGACAATTGCGAAAGCGGCTGCGCTCGGACCGGTGCGGTGGAGACAGCGGTTGGAATCGAGGTGGGACCATGGCGAAATGCAGAGATGGGTGGCGGTAGCGAGGATCCTTACACGATCCCAACCGCAACGCTCTACCGTGCCGCTTCCAACGCAGCCGCTTGCGCAACTGTCCGTGCTTCATCTCGTTTTGACCTAACTACTGGTGTCAACACATTTCTTCACTACAAAAAAAAAACAAAGTTGCGACTACTTGGAGGAAATGCGCTGTTTTGCGAAGCACTGCAATTGGTTAAACGCGTTGTAAGGGGTTGACGCGACGCATCTTCGATGAAGGCGTGTACTCTCTCCAGCTCTCTTTACAGTATACTGGAAACTCACCGGAACTCTTTTCTTCTTGCTTTTGTATATTTTTTTACTACTTTTATCTTTAATAACGAATGAGTAGAACTCCATGTCAAAACACTGCTCTTCCCCATAAGTTTTATAGTTTGTCTTGCTTCCACGACGCCTCTAAAATCCTAATTTGTGTATTGTTTGTAATTTTAATTCCTGTCCTATTTTTTCTGAGTAATTCTGTAATATTGACGTTTTCTGTAGCTGAAATAACAACAAAATCCCAAAGTCCGTCTTAGAACAATGTTGACCGCACACAGTTACACAAAAGCTGGAGCAGGAATCTAATAACAGCAAACTGAAGCATTTGATGGGATGTCCTGGAATCAAAAAAAAAACTCCAGAACTAGCAAAGAAGAGTTCCTTTAGTATTACGAAAGTGCGAATCCTACTCACACACAAAAAGAATGGTGTAGGGATTAAATCTTTACAAAGTCCAATTATAGAGATGCCCATTAAGAGCAAAAGAAACTATAATACTAAAGGAAGAGGATCTCACCAGAATGTGTTCATGTATCATTATAATGATAAAGGATAGAATCTCTGGCCTAGCCGGCCCAACACCTCACCTCTCTGGGGCCAGCCGATGGGCAAGTCAGTGTTTTATCCTCCCAAACAACTCTGGTACCAAATTATCGACACCGAAGCAATGGAAGGTTTGGTTGGCACTGGGGTAGTTTTGAACCATCGACTAAGTGGGTACAACGGAACTCTTACCGATTGCGCAACAAAAGCAGCCCCCATGTATTATTACAGTAAAAAAATAAAAACTGGAATAGGAAAAGGAAGTTTTCAGCACAATGCTTAGGCTTAGACATCTACTACCACTGATCTCATTTTGGAGTTAAGTTTGAGGGAGCATTTTAGAATTACCGTTACAACAGTTACATTACAACACGTTTTACGCAAACTGTTATTCTAGAAATGTTCCCTCAAATTTCACTCCAAAATGAGTTCAACGGTAGTAGATGGTCAATTGATTGTTTCTTGCTGAAGGATTTCTATAGTTTTTCACCAACAGCAACAAATAACACCTCGCCCACGAACGTAGCCATAAAAGTTTACACTACGAAAGCCTATATCAACACTAAAAAATGTCGGCAAAAGGGGATATCGGCTGGATTTCTAACCATGTAAAGAAAGGAGGAAGAAAGGAAAAATAAGGGACAGATTTTCATATATTTAGTTGGCGCATTCAACATTTGGACAACACAA